>NW_028227268.1:110393250-110828250 GCF_978045245.1 Mus caroli | reverse complement strand
TCTGAGATTTTCTTTAATTTCTTTCTTCTGAGACTTGAAGTTTTTATCATACAGATCTTTCACTTCTTTAGTTAAAGTCACGCCAAGGCATTTTATTATATTTGTGAGTATTGAGAAGGGTGCTTTTTCCCTAATTTCTTCCTCAGCCTGTTTATCCCACGATTATTTTATTTCCCCTTCTAAGTAGGACTAAAGCACACCTGAAGACCTAGCTCTACTGCTCCTGGGCATATACCCAAAATGTGTTCCACGCTATTACAAGGACATGTGCTCCACTATGTTCATAGCATCCTTATTCGTAATAGCCAGAAACTGGAAGCAACTCAGATGTCCCTCAACTGAAGAACATGTGTAGAAAATGTGGTTCATTTACACAGTGGCATACTATTCAGCCATTAAAAACAAGAACATCATTATTTTTGCCGGCAATTGGATGAAACTAGAAAATATCATCTTGAGTGAGGTAAACCAGACTCAAAGGACATGCATAGTATGTACTGATAAGTGAGCCAAAAAAGTACAGAATATCCATGATATAACCCACATACCCTAAGAAGTTAAACAAAAAGGAATGCCCAAAATATGTTCAAAGGACAAGAAAAAAATTATAAATAGGAGTTAGAAAAAACTAATTACAGAAATGTGTTTGTGAGAAGGTTGAAAGTTTAATGGGGAGTGGGTAAACTAATGGTATTAAATATGGCTAACACTGTACTAAAGAACAGATGTAAGAATAAGGATACTATACCTGTTAACTGGAACCATGTCAGTAGGAAGATCTGTCTATGTTTTAGAGGGAGCTCATGTGATATAGGACTGGTAGTGGAGGAATTACTATATGTATGGGCTGTCCAAGTCTGCTTAAGTTAACATAGCAAATACTTTGTCTATAAAAAATATATAAATAATTGACTTTTCCCTCCTCTCAGCTTTTGAGGCTGGGAAGCCCAAGATCAAGTAATTGGCAGATTTGATATCTAGTGAAAACCTATTTACAAAATGATACCTTCTCTGTGTTTTTATCTAGTAGGAGGGAGGAATAAACTGCCTTCAACCTCTTATGAGGCTACTGGTCCCACATGTGGATACAGTTTTCAGGACTTAGTCACAGACAGATCCACAACTGGCAATATTATACCACATACTGACAGTATTATCAGTATTTTTAGTAGTCTGAGGGAAATGCTGATATTCAGATAATATTACTGATTTTAATTATTTGAGTGTAATGAGATAAAAGGGTAAAAATGAAAGAAAATATGAAAGAGGCAAGGGGGCAGAGTTGACACGAAATTATGCGTGAAGGGAGTTGAGCAATGTCATTGTCTGGGCAATCATTCTCTTAGGAATTCAGCTTGTTATTTCATGAAAATATATAAATCTGTAAGGCAAACACTAGCAAATAATTTTCCTAAAAGATAAATGAGAAGTAGAGTTGTATGTAGATGAGGGCAAGCCCGGCAAGGCAGTATGTGGCAGGTATGTTTTCCCTGGATAGTATACCAGATATGGGCTTTGGCTTCCTTAAAGACCTTTTAATAGCCTAACTCATATTTCATTGCTCTTAGTAGCATCTTGATTGGATTTGTTGGAGTTCTTTATGGTGGGTAAGCAAAACCTTCTTCTGAAAGGTTTGATTGTCGTGGTAATTGTTTTCAAAATGCTATACTTTTAATATTACCATTAAATACCCTTTGTTGTGTTGGGAGATATAGCACCTCTTAGATATTATGATGTTCCTCCTTGATGTTCAGAATTAGTCATTCCAGGGGCTATTGTAGCCCTTTGTTTTAATAAGACACCAATCTCCAGTGTCATATGTTATGTTTTACACAGTTTTAGCCTCCATTTTGATGGATTCTGTTGGTTGATTGAAGTAATCTTCCCCTCTAGTCCAAAATGTCCAGACTGTCAGAGACCAGAATTAAAGTATCAAATGGGGCCCAAAGAAGGTAAATTCAAAGACTGTTTCCATCTGTTCCTCCTGATGCTAGACATTTACTTCCAGAATCAGTGAAAGAGAAAGGAATTATCCCTTTCATGGATTTTTTTATGGATAGTAAATGTCCTAATAGATTGGTCACAGGGGTATTCTAGGCTGCCTGTGGTAGCATTAGTATATACCTGGCGTCTATCTCTGAATTGTCTACTTTTTGCATTAAACTATCTAGACACTTTTGAAGATGAATGATTTGGGAAAGATGAATCCTTTGGGAAAGGCTGAAAATATCTACAGTTTGTGATAATTTGGTATCAGTAGGTTCGTGAACCAAAAGGCGTTAATTTTTAGAGACTTCTGTTTCTTTAAATCATCTCTAGTATATTTATGCTACCTGTACTATAGTATACTGTAGTGTTTAGGAGGGTAATGACAAGAAAATAGTCTCCATGTTCAGTAGAGAGACAATTTCTTCAGCAAATATTTTAAATCTTCAGTTGGTTGAATTTGGACATGCAATATCCATATTAATGGCCACCTGCACCTTTCAGTAAGAATTACACTTCATCTCAATCATACAAGCTTTCTTGTAAAGAGTTCTGGATTTGCTTGAAAGAGATGGTGGATTCTCCACTATCTTTTTTCTTTTCCCTTTAGCATTTCGAGCTAATTAGAAAACATCTAAACATCTAGGAAATGCTTTCCATTTAGTTAGGTAGGTCAAAAATTATGGTGTTACTGTATTATTCATTTTCCTGTTGCTAAAATGCCATGATTAAAAATACCTGGTAGATGAGTTATTTTTTTGCTTAGAGTTCTAGAGGATAATCCACCATGACAGCAGGCAGCAAAAGCAGGAAACTTGAGAAATCATATCTCAACCACACATAGGAAACAGAGGCAGAAATCAAGAAGTGAGACATTGCTTTGCTTGGAGACCCCAGTGGAAGAGATAGGGGAAGGACTGAAGAAACTAAAGGGGTTTGCAACCCCATAGGAAGAGCAACAATATCAACCAACCAGAGTTCTCAGGGACTAAACCACCAAAGTTCTCAGGGACTAAACCACCAACCAAAGAGTACACATGGAGGGACCCATGGCTCCAGCTGCATATGTAGCAGAGGATTACCTTATATGACAACAATGGGACTGGAGTTCCTTGGTCCTGTGGAGGCTAGATGACCCAGCATAGGGGAATTCTAGGCCACTGAAGCAGAAGTGGATTGGTGGGTGTGGGAGGACCATCATAGAGGCAGGGGAGACAGAGAAAGGTATAGGGGGTGTCTTAGTTAGGGTTTTACTGCTGTGAACAGACACAATGATCAAGGCAAGCCTTATAAAAAAAACAACATTTAATTGGGGCTGGCTTACAGGCTCAGAGGTTCAGTCCATTATCATCAAGGTGGGAGCATGGCAGTATCTAGGCAGGCATGGGGCAGGCAGAGCTAAGAGTTCTACATCTTCATCCAAAGGCTGCTAGTGGAAGACTGACTTTCAGGCAACTAGGGTGAGGATCTTAACCCCACACACACTGTGACACACCTACTCCAACCAGGTCACAACTATTCCAACAAGACCACACCTCCAAATGGTGCCACTCCCTGGTCCAAAAATATAAAAATCATCACAGGGAGTTTGGGGAGGGGAAACTTGGAAGGGGAATAAGATTTGAAATGTAAATAAATGAAATAACTAATAAAAAAGAATGAAAAAACAAGAAGTGAGACAAAGGTATAAATTCTCACTCTGTGCCCATGATGTATTTCCTCTAGCCAGGCTGCACTTTATAAAGATTCCATAACATCACCAAAATCACCATAAACTGAAGACTAAGTATTCAAATGCATGAGCCCTGGGGGCATTTCTTAGAAAAATTGTCACATAGCTAGTGTGGATGAGGGGAAGTTACTTTGTTAGAAAGGTGTGCCACTAAAGAATGGGCTTTGAGGTTTCAAAAATCCATTCTATTTCCAAGTTAGCTCTTTCTCTGTCTCCTTCTTGTACATAGGATGTAAGCTCTTAACTATTGCTCAGAGCCTTGCTTCCCCACCTACTTGCTGCCATGCTCCCTGCTTTGGTCATGGATTCTAACCATCTGACTCTCTAAGCTCCAATAAAGTCATTTCTTTAAGTTACATTGGTGGTTATGTATTTTTTCAAATTTTTATTAGATATTTTCTTCATTTACATTTCAAATGCTATCCCAAAAGTCCCCTATACCCTCCTGCCACCCTGCTCTCCTATCCACTCCCACTTCTTGGCCCTGGCATTCCCCTGTACTGGGCATATAAAGTTTGCAATGCCAAGGGGCCTCTCTTCCCAATGATGGCCGACTAGGCTATCTTCTGCTACATATGCAGCTAGAGACACAAGCTCTGGGGGGTACTGGTTAGTTCATATTGTTGATCTACCTATAGTGTTGCAGATCCCTTCAGCTACTTGAGTACTTTCTCTAGCTCCTTTATTGGGGACCCTGTATTCCATCCAGTAGTTGACTGTGAGCATCCACGTCAGTATTTGTCAGGTGCTGTCATAGCCTCATGAGACAGCTATATCAGGGTCTTTTCAGCAAAATTTTGCGGGCATATGCAATAGTGTCTGCTTTTGGTGGCTAATTATGGGATGGATCCCTGGGTGGGACAATCTCTGGATGGTCCATCCTTTCATCTCAGCTCCAAACTTTGTGTTTGTAACTCCTTCCATGGGTATTTTGTTCCCCATTCTAAGGAGGTACGAAGTATCTACACTTTGGTCTTCCTTCTTCTTGAGTTTCATGTGTTTTGCAAATTGTATCTTGGGTATTCTAAGTTTCTGGACTAATATCCACTTATCAGTGAGTGTATATCTAGTGACTTATTTTGTGACTGGGTTATCTCACTCAGGATCATACACTCCAGATCCATCCAGTTGCCTAAGAATTTCATAAATTCATTGTTTTTAATAGCTAAGTAGTACTCCATTGTGTAAATGTACCACATTTTCAGTATCCATTCCTCAGCTTCTGGCTATTATAAATAAGGCTGCTATGAACATAGTGGAGTATGTGTCCTTCTTACCACTTGGAACATCTTCTGGATATATGCCCAGGAGAGGTATTGCAAAATCCTCTGGTAGTACTATATCCAATTTTCTGAGGAACTGCCAGACTGATTTTCAGAATGGTTGTACAAGCTTGCAATCCCACCAACAATGGAGGAATGTTCCTCTTTCTTCACATCCTCAGCAGCATCTGCTGTGACCTGAAATTTTGATCTTAGCCATTCTGACTGGTTTGAGATGGAATCCCAGGGTTGTTTTGATTTGCATTTCCCTGATGATTAAGGATGTTGAACATTTTTTCAGGTGGTTCTCAGTCATTTGCTAATCCTCAGTTGAGAATTCTTTGTTTAGCTCTGAGCCCCATTTTTAATGGGGTTATTTGATGTTTTGGAGTCCAGCTTCTTGAGTTCTTTGTATATATTGGAAATTAGTCCCCTATTGGATTTAGGATTGGTAAAAATCCTTTCCCAATCTGTTGGTGGCCCTTTGTCTTATTGATGGTGTCTTTTGCCTTACAGAAGATTTGCAATTTTATAAGGTCCCATTTGTCAATTCCTGATCTTACAGCACAAGCCATTGCTGTTCTGTTCCTGAATTTTCCCCCTGTTCCCATATCTTTGAGGCTTTCCGCTATTTCTCCTCTATAAGTTTCAGTGTCTCTGGTTTTATGTGGAGTTCCTTGATCCACTTAGACTTGACCTTAGTACAAGGAGATAAGAGTGGATCAATTCCCATTCTTCTTCTTTCTTCTTCTTCTTCTTTTTCTTCTTCTTCTTCTTCTTCTTCTTCTTCTTCTTCTTCTTCTTCTTCTTCTTCTTCTTCTTCTTCTTCTTCTTCTTCTTCTTCTTCTTCTTCTTCTTCTTTTTCAAGACAGGGTTTCTCTGTATAGCTCTGGCAGTCCTGGAACTCACTTTGTAGACCAGGCAGTCCTTGAACTCAGAAACCTGCCTGCTTCTATCAATTCCCATTCTTCTACATGATAACTGCTGGTTGAGCCAGCACCATTTGTTGAAAATGCTGTCTTTTTTTCCACTGGATGGTTTTAGCTCCCTTGTCAAAGATCAGGTAACCATAGGCATGTGGTTTCATTTCTGGGTCTTCAATTATATTCCATTGGTCTACCTGTCTGTTGCTATACCAGTACCATGCAGTTTTTATCACGATTGCTTTGTAGTACAGCTTTAGGTCAGGCATGGTGATTCCACCAGAGATTCTTTTATCATTGAGAGTAGTTTTTGCTATCCTAGGTTTTTTGTTATTCCAGATGAATTTGCAAATTGCCCTTTCTATTCATTGAAGAATTGAGTTGGAATTTTGATGGGGATTGCATTGAATTTATAGATTGCTTTCAGCAGGATAGCCATTTTGACTATATTGATCCTGCCAATCCATGAGCATTGGAGATCTTTCCATCTTCTGAGATCTTCTTTAATTTCTTTCTTCAGAGACTTTAAATTCGAATTATACAAGTCTTTCATTTCCTTAGATAGAGTCACAGCAAGGTATTTTATTTTATTTGTGAGTATTGTGAAGGGTGTTGTTTCCCTAATTTCTTTCTCAGCCTGTTTATTCTTTGTGTAGCGAAAGTCCACTGATTTGTTTGAGTTAATTTTATATCCACCTACTGCACTGTGGTTATGTATTTTAAGAGCAGCTATAGCAAAAGCAACTAAGATATAATCTAACATGTTATAAGTGACATAGTAAATGAACTAAACTAGGTGAAGGAACTGGGTTAAAGACTTATCGGCATACAAGTCAAATCTATATTTAACATGCTTCTTATTATATCCCAAGGGCCCTTTCATTTATGGTCTTGTAGAGGAATTTTATTCCAGCAACATGGCTGCTCTGGCATCCAAAGTTCTTGTAAGTCTATATGATTTAGCTGGAATGTTGACATGCTCTGAATTACAGTATGCTCCTGCAAGAATGCAGTCCTTAGCACACACCTTTATTACATAAAAATGAAAGTAAATTTAGTTAGTAAAAGGAAGAAGCCATGTTTGAAAGTGATGTTGTAAAATCCAAAATAAATTCAAGGCCACCTAGCCCCTTCCCCCTCTCAAGGAACTTTCCAAACTATATAGTTTAGTGGTCAAAAAGACCAGCCTAAGCCTGCAGCAACCAAAACAAGATTATCAGTTTCCAGAAAAATTCCCCAACACTGCCCTATATTGAATTCTGAGAAAAACCACGAACTGCCCTGACCTTGTCACTAGAATTCCCCATGAAGTTAATAGCTGTGATGTTAATAGCCGACCCATAAGTTCAAAATGTACTGCTGCTTTGCTGAACAATCATAATAATCCACCATAAGGGCAGGCAGAGTGAGTCACTAGGCCAATGGTAGTCACTCCATGCAATCCAACCAATGCCTGAAAGGGTTACTTGCTACAACAATGATAATAAGCCAGCTAGCACTGTTGCCTCAATCTGCCCTTACAAAGTATAAAAAGTGTGTTCTTTCTTTGTTTGGGGTCTCTCCTCTTGCCTGCATGCTGAGGGGGGCTGCATCCCCCACGTGTTGGATCAGTAAAAAAATTCTCCTGTGGTTTGCAGCGATGGTGGTCTCTAAGGTCTTTGGAGTCTTTTGGCAGACTCCAACAATGTCTAAGTGAAAGGTAGACAAAGTGACAAATCAGAGATAGATTTGACAGAATGATTCAGAGATAGGATATGGCCACTCTCATGAGAACAACACAAAAAAGAGAGGCTACTTAAATGTAGGGAGAGGTAGTGGTTCTGAGGTGTGTGTGTGCGTGTGTATGTGTGTGTGTGTGTGTGTGTGTGCATGCACACACTTTCCCCCTTCTTAGAATTGGAAACAATCACCCATGGAAGGAGTTACAGAGACAAAGTTTGGAGCTGAGACAAAAGGATGGATCATCTAGAGACTGCCATATCCAGGGACCCATCCCATAATTAGCCTCCAAACGATGTCACCATTGCATACACTAGCAAGTGTTTGCTGAAAGGACCCTGATATAGCTGTCTCTTGTGAGGCTAGGCCGGGGCCTAGCAAACACAGAAGTGGATGCTCACAGTCAGCTATTGGATGGATCACAGGGCCCCCAATGGAGGAGCTAGAGAAAGTATCCAAGGAGCTAAAGAGATCTGCAACCCTGTAGGTGCAACAACATTATGAACGAACCAGTACCCCGGAGCTCTTGACTCTAGCTGCATATGTATCAAAAGATGGCCTCACTGGAAAGAGAGACCCATTGGACATGCAAACTTTATATGCCCCAGTACAGGGGAACACCAGGGCCAAAAAGTGGGAATGGGTGGGTAGGGGAGTGTGGGGGAGGGTATAGGGGACTTTTGGGATAGCATTGGAAATGTAATTGAGGAAAATATGTAATAAAAATATTAAAAAAATAATATTTAAAAAAATTGGAGTATACTGCCAAAGTTCAGATGAGGTCAAAAAGAGCAATTTAGTCAGAATCTGAGAAAACTAGATTGAATCAGTGAGCTTGGAAGAGTAGATGGAGGCAAGAAGCCTCCAGGCTTAGACCTAGGGGAAGATAGAATGGAGAAATTCATGCTCTGGGCTCAGCCCAAGCCATGTATTTGTATAGCTTGGGTATGGCTCTCATTTCATCTCATAATTTGAAGAAATAAAAGTGACATTTACACAGTCTAAGTGGCTTCAGTTTCCCAGAAAAGTAATATGAAAATATGAATTTGGAAATTATATAAGTAATAAATTCAAAATTGTGCATCATTGTGAGTAGCATGATGGATCCTTTGTCACACCCTCAGCTCGGATATGAATCACCCCCATTTGTAGGGAAATTGTAGAATTTCCCTGTTAGTTGCTTAGCCTTCTTAGGTATCATATTGTCACAGTAATGAGGTGATTGTGCTCAAGTAACCTGTATTTCACTTAACAATAGTCCCTGTCCTAATTTAATCTCTATTGTGATAAACGCCAATATCAAAAGCAGTTTGGGTAGAAAATGTTTGTTTCAGATTATAGGTTATAGTCCATCACTGAGGACAACCAAGGTGGGTGCTAAAGTGTAACTTAAGTAGAAGCACCATGGAATACTGGTTATTGACTTACCAATTGATTTTTCAGTTACTTAATCTTATATACCCCAGGATCACTTGTCTAGGGATTGAACCATGCATAGTGGGTAGAGTAGAAAATCAATTAGCAATGTAGAAAAATCACCCCGAAGTCATGCTTATGTGCTACTCAGATGGAAAAAATCTTAAATTCAGGTCCTCTTCTTCCCGACATCATGTTGATAACTGAGATTAGCTATCACAGCCCCAAAGCATAAGTGTAATCTAATAATTCAATTATGCCAAAGGCAAGTTGTAATGTATTTGCTTTAACTATCACCTCACATTATCACAAGAAGAGTAAAGTAAGCACAGAATAAGACTTTTTGGGTGGTAGTAAGCCACAGTTACATAGTTTATATTATAGCATATTGCTATTCATAGTTCTAGTTTATTATCCATTCCTTTATTATTCTCTGTAAAATTCCTGAGCAAAACAAACTATAAGATGAAAGATTTATTTTTGCCGAGTTTCATTCTATTCTTGTTGATCAGGTGTGGCAGATAATGGTTACTAAAAACAAGACAGAGAGACTGTCTGCAGCAAGGAGCTTTATCCATCTCCCCCTCTACTCTTTCTGGCCCTCATCCTAGTGGATGGTACCTGTCATTTTCCTCCATATTCAGCAGGTCCCTCCTATTAGTTAAACCTCTGTGTAAATGCCTTTACAAAAACATCCAGATCATCTAGGCATTTATGAATCCAATTAAGTTAATAATCAATATTAGCTATGAAAAGCCCACTCCTTATCAAGAAGTTGATGCCCAATAACTCTTTACTTACAAAATCATATGCTAAAAGTAGTTTTATTTATGCCTGAAGTAATTGTTTCCTCAAAAGCTTACTGTTTCTGTCTGCTAACTTAGGCCTAGTCCTTGAAGCTTTTAGCTTCCATGTTTCCTGGGAATTGAACTCAGGACTTCTGGAAGAGCAGACACTGTTCTTAATTCCTGAGTCATCTCTCCAGCCATTATGCCCATCTTATAATGCCAAACACATGGTGTCCTTCTCTAAGCTGTAAGAGTCATAGTTGTATCAATAATATGATAATGTTCAATCATTATTCAAAATGTCAAATTATAACTTTCTTTTGAGGTTTAAGGCAAACTTCTGAAGTTGTAAGCCTGCAAAACCAAACATGTTAAGTACTTGTGATATATGAGGCAAGAAGTGAGCATTTCAATTCCAAAAGAGAAGGGTAGAGGTAAAGAAAAGAGTATTGGGACAAAGAGAGATTAAACCCAGCACAATAAGTATTAAATCCTGCAGCCCCAAGTTTTCATAGCACATAATGAGATGATCTGAACTGCCTGGGCAGTCCCATCTCTATGGAAGTGGTTCAGCCCTCACGGCCTCTCTGTTGTATAAACTCTGCTTTCTGCCTGCAGTTTCCCCTGACAAATGATTTATGTTTCTGGCATTTCCATCTTCCTAGGATGCCTTTCCCAACTTTGGCTTCATCGTCACTCTTCCATGCCTTCTTAGGAGGGACTTGCAGGTGTCATGACTCTGCCATATGTTTTCTGTTCCTACCAGGGCATTATTCTATTGCCCTTTTTGCACAGTAACTATCAGCATTTTAATAGTACTAATCTTTTTGGTAAGTATACATTTATTAGCCCCAACTTTATGCTGATTTCTGGCTAAATTACCTTTTCTAAACCACCTTTCTCATAGTTATTATTATAAACGTGGCATAGAATATCCATCAATACTCATACTGGATTGGAATGCTGGATTGCATGGCATTCACTCTGCCTAACTTATCTGTCACATTTAAACCTATCCATTCCACAAAGTCTTAAGTGTAGAGAAAAATTTGACCAGTTCTTTGCTACAGTGTAACATAAATAGATTGCTTTCTATTTCCCCACAGAGTCCTGCTTATCATCTTAAATTGGATGAGAGAATCTTTTGTTCTCTTTGTCCCTATAAACATTTTCCTTCTGAGCTTCTTCTAGGTTTCCCACCATGCAGTTTTTATCAGTCTAGGGATTCTCTAGCTCTCTCATCCAAAATTCTCCAAATTACTGCCACAGATCAGATTAACTGTGAGATCTGTGATTATGGTGTTAATCTCATATTTTTGTGTGAATCTTCTGTATAAGTAAGATTTTTGCCACTGTGATGAAATATCATAGCAAAACAACTCAAGTAAAGAAGGACTTGACTCATGGTTTCAGAGGTCTCACTCTATCATGCCTGGGAGGGAATGGTACAAAGTTAGAGAGAGAAGCTTCCTTCGTGGCACCTACCAAGGATGCAGAAAATATCTGCACTCACAGACTTCCTCTGATTTCTCTGTTTATTCCATCCAAATGCCCAGACTCTTGCTTAATGTCATCTATATTCAGCGTGATTCTTCTGTCCTTAGGCAATAATTTCTAGAAATGTATTCACATATACATCTAGAAAGGTGATTTACTAATTTTATTCTAACAAACTTGACAATATTAACCACTATAATTACTTTGAGTTGTGAGCCTAGCCTTTAAGAGCTGAGCTATCTCTTCAGCCCAACCACCACAATTATTTTTAATCTTTTGCTCTGCTTGCTATATAATTAAATTTTACTACAGGTATGCATGTTCAGGAGCAAAGGGTACACAAGTCCAGAACTGTTAGTGGTATCTTGTATTCACTGAGGTTTTTAGAAGATACCACACATATAAAGGGGAAATATTATTCACCAGGACGGATGTTAGTTTAGGTTTACACTGTGCATCTCTTTTAGTTTCAGGGACCATATTCAACCACTCCTGTCTTCTGCCAGGTATCTCTAGGTGGTAATTTTTGAGCTCCACCCAGTTTGCTTGCCTAGGATAATAACAATGTCATTTTTTTCCTACACTTTCAAAGCTCATGTCAGCCAAAGAAATTATAATTTTTACTAAGGACATATATACTATGAGTATGTTATTAACTGCACATTCCTGACCTTTGGAGGCCTTTTGGTGTCCAGTATGGGGCTGCTTTGTGGCCACTGTTCTTTTTCATGCAGCAGAGTTAGGAAAGATCAAGGCCATGATGATGAAAAGTAATGCAAAGGAGAAATGCTGCATTTCTGTCTTTTAAAAAAATACTTCACCTAGAAACTCCTAGTATCTCTTCTAACTCAGGATGACAGGTTTTCAGCTCTAATTTTAGTCAATCAACCTATCAAACAGTGCCATACCACCCCAATCTCCTGGGTTTTAGACTTTAAATTCAAATTACTAGGCAAGTGACTTCCTATAAATAAATCTATCTACATATAAAAGTCACATAACTCTTTCCATAGTCAACATTTTCAGACTCTAGTTTTGCATTAAGGTCATGGGTTTTTATATTTTATAGGCACCTAATATAAAATTACACTGCCTTGGGGTTTTAGTAAGTTTTGAGTTTTGCCTTGGACTCAGACCACAGGTGAGGATATGTGGTCAAGGTCTGGAGGTTTGATTTCAAAGAAAATCCCACAGGAGAAACAGGCTATCCATAAGTACAAGGGAAACTACACCAAACAATGGAGGGAGAGTTGCTTCTGCTCTCATGGTAGCATTTAGGGCAGGGTCTAGGGGAGTGGAAGGAGCTTTGTCACTATCAATTACCTATAATTCCATCTGAGGGCCACATGCAGGCTAGAACTTTGATTTGGTCCTACAAAGATTTTTCTTGTTGTTTTGTTGTTCAAGACAGGGTTTCTCTTTGTTGCCCTGGATGTCCTGGAGCTCTCTCTGTAGTCCAGACTGGCCTTGAACTCAGAGATCCATCTGCCACTGCCTCCTGAGTTCTGGGATTAAAAGCACGCATCATCACCATCTGGCTCAGTCCTATAAAGCTTATATCAATAAATCAATGCTATGTGAACCTTTGATGTTGAGGGGGATAATGCTTGGGGGAGGTCAGGACTCTTGAGCTTTCATGAACATCTATGTTTATGTTCCAGGCAGTAACAGGAAACCTTAATATTCTTTTATTTTCAATGTCATATCTCCTGTAGATGATTTCTTACTACCACTTTCATTCATTTCACTCAATTTCTCTCATTAGCAACAGGTTGTTCCCATATTATATTTGTTGGAATCAGGTCTCTCTATGGCTTGTGGTGGTTTGAATGAGAAATGTCCCCTTTAGGATCAGGCATTTGAACACTTTGTGTGTCTACTCCTTCTTCTTAGGGGCTAAAGGCCATTGGCCAGTAAAAATAAAGAGATTAGAAGCAGTGATCAGGCTATGAATCTGGTGGAAGTACTTCCAGAGATGGCTGTAGTTATACAAGTTTACTTTATTGTTCCAGGGATAGGGTATATAATGGATTTTTACTGGTACAGATGGAAAGGGCTAATTTGCCCTCACATCATGGGGGTGAGAAGGGCTTATTGGACATAATTTACAACACCTAATTATCATGCAATCATGTCTGAGCATAGTATCTCTTCCCAGATCCTCTCCACCTATCAAACTGTGTCTTCTCTCTCGCTCTCTCAAACAGGCAAACAAACAAACAAACAAACACAAAAACATGAGAAACACATACACATACTTTTACACACACACACACACACACACACACACACACACACACACACACACAGAACATAAAAATACAAAATCAGAAATTATAATATTCAAGCTGGTACAAAACGAAAAGGACCCTCCCCCAAGTAATATGAGACAAAAATTTAAATCTACAAAACTATTCTTGAGTGTGTTTTGTGGTGGTCATCTGAGGCCAGGCATGGGTCTTGCCCTTAAGTGTAGTTTGTATATTCAGTGATTTGGTGGGTTTGTTTGTTTATCTGCTTTTGTTGTGTTGTTGTTGTGTGTAAAAAGTTAATAGTAAGATTCTTTGTGGGATTTTAGATATCTTTACTATTGTTTTACCTTCCTCCCTCTGACTTAAGTTTCAGAAAAGACTTTGTCATTGTAATTTTGAAAAGTGCTGAGTGTTTGAGACTCTTGGAATTGAACTGAAGATACTTTGCATTGTGAGATGGCCATTAATGTATGGGACCAGAAGCTTACTGTGAGGTTATAGAGTAACTATGCTTCTGACCCTGTGTTCTCTCTCCTAATACACCAAGCTTCAGCCATATAGGCTCACTCCTGTGGATTCTGTCATGCCTTCCCCACTGTGGTAGATATTAGAAGTAAAAGCAAATCCTTCTCCTGTTGAGTTGCTTCTGTCAGATATCCTGTCACATTGACTAGGAGAGTAATACAGCAGAGTACTGGTAGCAAACAGAAAGAAGCCTTGAGATCCAATCTCCAGAATCCAAATTTCTCCAAATATACTGATATTTTAATCAATTTTATTATTTAGTATCAAAATAGAAGGAAAAAACCCATAAGTATGCCACTCATCTCTATAATCCTAACTCACTTTGTAATTGTTACTTTGAGAATGAAATTGCATAATGCTCTGCCAACTGTGCAGTCTTCCTTGGCCTTCCACTTCTCACCTAGGGGGTATTACTATATAAAATCTAAACATGACATTGTCCTGTTGTCTCACAGTGTGATTATATATTCCTCTAATTCCATCATTCAGGATACTGAAGCAGGAGGACTCAGAGTTCAAATCAGGCATGAACGATGTAGCAATATTCTTGTCTTAAAATATTCTTAAAAAAAAAAACACCAAAGTGCTTAGAACAAATGGAGTCTAAGCAAGCTCATTGGGATTCTCTCATTTGGAAGAATGACCTGTTCTCCCCTCTTCCAGGTCTCCCATCAGTATTCAGTTTCCCATTATTCCCCATCACAGACAGTGTTGGTACTTTATTACTTGGTTAATCCATTTACTTCCAATTTAAATGTAAGGTACCGCTTTTGATATCCCCATGGCTGCTTACACTCTACTAAACACCTGTTCCATGTCCCGGAACCTGGTTAATGCACCTTCTTCCCACTTCTGTTTCTAAAGTAGATGTGTCTCCTTCTATAGTGCATGGAATCTGGCTCATGAAGGTGCACAGTAAAAATTAATTGAACTTGCTGGGGTACAATTCCACTGTGGTCCAAGAAAATTCACAAAACCAAACCACTCACAGATAGATTTTTGTAATTGTTGCTACATAAAATTTACAAATCATTAATTTCTTGCTGGAGAGATTTAAAAATGGTTTCTAGAGAATTCAAAGTTTAGTTTTATGGAGATGAAAAATCACACGTGCATTATCTTTACCAGTATGTCATCCTAGCAAACATCTGTTAAAATGCCACATACCCCAAGGAACTGTTTGTATTGGCTGTGGAAGAGCAAAGCCTGTCAGTCATGAATGATTATTCTCTATTCTCAACAATAGCAGTGCAGCTGTCCCTTCACTGTGGAAGGAGCTCTTCAGACTCTCATGAAACTCATGATGAGAGGATTCCCATCCTCTGTCCTCTTAGTTTGGGCACAATGACTGCCGAGGAACTGGGGGACTATATGACAAGATGTACATGGCTAGGAACACAGCTCCCTTAGTGAGGACTTGCAAGGTATTTCTCTAGATTAGTGTAGCCATGTCCTACCCAGACTTTTCTCAGTGCTCATAGGGAAGGAAAAAGGGGAATCACAGCCAAAGAGGAGAAGCTCTACACAGCTCTGTTGCCAGGTTACTGCATTCTGATTTCTCTGCAACCTAAAAACTGCATTCATTCTAGATTACCATCTAGTCATTGCCTAGGAAGAAGGAAAAGAAAGGAATGATTTTATATTTGATTGTCATATTTTTGAATTTCTGCATTTAAGCAAGCATTGCTAGTTCTCAAACTCAACCTATCTTAGTAGGATTCAGTTACACAGATACATGTAGATGCACAAATATCTATATGGATATACATGCATGTACTTATATACATATATGTATTACATATGTGTGCATATATAATTAAGCTATTTTATTATGAATTTGCATAACAGTATTGGGAGGATAAACTTATAGCCTGAGTAACAGCTTGGGAAAGAGTTCATCTAAAAGAAAGAAATGGAAGCCCAAAGGCAATCTCAAAGCAACAGGTCCAGGCTAGTTGTATAGAGATAAATCCTTTAAACCAGTATTCCTTCTTCCAGGGATCTATCTTAATAGAATCATTCCAGGCATGAGAATATGATGAATATATGCAAACAGGCAAAACCAACCCAGTTTTCATCCTTGAGTACCAGGTAGATAATTTTGCCCACCTTATGCATTATGGGGCAGTCTTGAAATAAAACTATTACAATTCAATCCAAAAAGTTTGTATTAAAAAAGCTATTGTGAGGAGAAAGTATTTTAAAGACTAATTAGTTTATTATTTGACAATCAATTATTTTGTATGAAGCTCTGTGATAAAGCCAAGAAAATTAGCATATATGACATTCTTTGATATCTTGTGAAGAACACGAAATATGAATTTTAAACTATCTCATTTTGTAAGTACCAAAAGAGAAACTTTCAAGGATAAAACTCCAAGTGTAATATACATAGTTCACTGTATAAATATACATGTATAGTTTCAATGAACGTTCTCTTCTGGGCTAACATTGTGCCCTCCAAAGGCCAAAGACCATCTAACAAAAACTCCATTTCTAGATACGAGAAAGCTTCTCTTGAGTTGTTGACCTGAGCTGTCTAAAAGACTCTCAAAACATACAGCTATTGCTGTTACTTTTGGTGATTCCCCAGAGGTGAAGGTAGCCCTTATTGCTGAAGACAACATGTATTTCAGAAAGAGGGCCCAGAGGGCTCTGAGCTGGAACTGATCAGAATAACACCTCCCCAAGGACTAGCTTTCATGATTCCAGAAGGCACCATATAAGCTTTCAAAGCAGGGAGGCGACCAACAATCCTACCCAGCTGTGACAGCTGTGAACCACATTAGTAACCAGCATGGCTGGTGTAGTGGTGTGCATACCTTGATGGTAACTGACAGATCTCTAAGTAGACGTAAGAACAACTCAACAAGAGGTAAACTATGCCTTGTACTGAAAAACTAGCTAACCACTCATTGTTAGTGAGGTCATGGTTCTTGGAGGAGTCGCTATAACTAATAATTTACTAAGTAAGCATAAAATCTCACAAAAATTTACGAACATTTGTCCTTATACTCACAGATAAATGTAGTCTTTACCTATAGTTCAAGGAAACGTCTCTTTCCAACAGAATGAAGGCCACTACAGAAAACCACAAACAATCAAAATGCAGAATTGTGGAACCCAGTCCCATTCGATAGATCTACAAAAGTCATGTAAAGTTCAGGGATAATTGCAGAAGAAGTGGTAGGAAGAATGTAAAAGCCAGATAATTAAAGAGTTTGCTGTGAGATTGTTTCTCCTAGCAATGTCAGAAGCTACATCCATAACATCTCATCAATATGATTATCCAATCATGAACTGAATAATGATGATTCTAATAGGTATGCTAAAGTGAATGGGAAAAAGCTTCATAGCTTCAAGCCTACACCAAGAATTGTAGGCAACTGAAAAAGGCCAGAAATGGGAGATGTATTCTTCCCCTAGAAAGAACACATCAATTGGTTCTCTAATGCCAAATAGTCAGTACTGAAAACACACAGACATTATCGAGACTGAACAGTTTTTGTTTAGGAATACATATGTAAATACATAAGTGGATGGAATAACAATAAACAAAGGCCATGAATTTGAAGAAGGGTAGGAAGAAGTATATGGGAGAGTTTAGAGAGCAGAGAAAGGAGAAAGAAATATTGTAATTACATTATAATCTCAAAAAATAAAACCAGTAAAATAAAAAGGAAAAATATAAAGAAGCAGCTGTGAACCTGTGTATAATACAAAAGAAAGCTATATACTTATACAATGGTGCAGGATAGAAATGTCCACCTAATCTCTACATAATTTTTTTATTTGAAAGTTCTTTATAATAAAATTTTAATAAAAATAGCTGCATAATAAAATGATCATTCTAAAAGGGAATAATGGGAAGACAATAAAGAAAGCTTGGGCCAAACTCAAAAACCAACAGGGCAAGATAAAACACTGTAGGTCTATGTGATAGATAGTATTAATTGTTGACTGGACAAGTAGGAGGCAAACTTCCAGGCACACCTGTGAAAAATTGCCTAGAATAGGATTAACCTCTGAGAATGTCAGTGAGGGTTGTCTTGGTTAATTTATTTGATATAGGAAGATCTACTTTAATTGTGAACAAGATTGTTCTCTGGGTAGGGGACCTTAAGATATATAAAGTGGAGAAGGCAAGCTGAGCATAGAATATGCAGATACTGCTCTGTTTTTCTGACTGGAGATGTAATGTGACCAGCTTCTTGAATCTCCTGGTGGCTTTACTTCCCTGGCATGTTGTAATTTAATCTGGAACTGTGAACTAAAATAAGCCCTATTCTCCTTAACTTGCTTTTGTTCAAATATCTTATTGTAGCATGAAAAAAGAAACTAGTGCAATCCATGTCTAGCCTCATCCACATAGTGGCATCATCTGGGCTCCACTATGCTTAGGTAGCCTGTCTCCATTGTGCTGTGACTGGATATAAACATTGCCTCTCTCTTGGGCTTCTTTGCTTGGTGCCTATGGCTTTCTTTGTTGAACACTTCATTTGCCTGACATCACCACCATCAAACCATGGAGCCTCCATCAAACCATAAGCTTTACCTTCACTTGACCAGGAGTTCCATGCAAGGACTCTGGCTCTACTGTGTATTAAGTGCTTGAGCTTGTTGCCTTTTTCTAGAGCCTTGAGTCAAGGTGCTGTGATTCAATACTTTTTGCATTTTGCATGTCTGCAAAATAGCACCACATGAATGATGCCACAGTTTGCTGCAAGGCATCTTTTTCTGTTGTCCCATTACTGTAAGCGGTTACTTATTTTAAATTGGGTTGATCTCTTTAAAAATTATAGTTGCTTTGTCTGTGCCTTCTTAGTCTGCAAGTTCATACATACTTACACTTTCATACTGAGTTTTACATCTTTTTATCTGAATTTTGCTTCCTGTTTTATCAATATAACAAAAACAGAATCAATCATCATATACCCTGAATGCTATGTGTACTGGCTGTTTTGTGTGTCAACTTGACACAGCTGGAGTTATCACAGAGAAAGGAGCTTCAGTTGGGGAAATGCCTCCATGAGAGCCAGCTGTAAGGCATTTTCTCAATTAGTGATCAAGGGGGAAGGGCCCCTTGTGGGTGGGACCATCCTTGGGCTGGTAGTCTTGGGTTCTATAAGAGAGCAGGCAGGCTGAGCAAGCCAGGGGAAGCAAGCCAGTAAGTAACATCTCTTCATGGCCTCTGCATCAGCTCCTGCTTCCGGCCTTCTTGAGTTCCAGTCCTGACTTCCTTGGTGATGAACAGCAGTCAGTATGGAAGTGTAAGCCGAATAAACCCTTTCCTCCCCAACTTGCTTATTGGTCATGATGTATGGTCCAGGTATAGAAACCCTGACCAAGACACTATGCCATCTTGAAATTTTTCCTGCAAATAAATCAGTCCATTATTTTTGAATTCATCCTCAGTCAGATTCTCAGGAATCAGGCTAAATGTAGCCAGAGTCTTTGACATAATGTTGCCCAAATGACTTATGATCTAATTCTATGCTATCTCCTAGAAATGTCACAAGTACAGCTTTTCTGTTGGGATTTCTATCTATAATTTTATTTTCTGTGCTCTCACTATAATGGCTTTAAATGTCTGCTTGAAGGACTCTCACAATTGTGTAGCCTAAACCTCCAAACTTCTCTCCTTTCACAAGCTAGTTCTAAGAATCATGGATTTATAGTGGCAATCCAAGTCCTGTTTTCAAGTTCAGGAATTGGTTACTTTTCTCATTAATATACAAAATACTTGTCTGCGTAAATTCAATGAAGGAAATATTTATTTGGGGCTTTAGTTTTAGTCCATCATAATGAGAATAGCAGGGTAGGTTACATGTTGGCAGGAGTGTGTGCCAGAGGGTTACATTTTTTTTTTTTTGGACCAGGAAACAGAATAGGTCGAGAATTAGCATATAGGTCTAGAAACAAGGCTACGACTGTAATTCCAGACTTCCACATATAGAAAATTTTGTTGTCACACCTCATTAATACAAAAGGTAAAGTGTCCTAACTTCTCCCCAGCACTCTACGGTCAAGATTCATACACAGGATCATAGGTACCTAAAGTGTGTCTAGGGAGAAGAGGGAGAAGAAGGAGACTGAAGCCAAGAGGCTGTGGGGAAGAATAGAATCAGGATGCTAGTTGAGTTTGTCGGGACATCTCTATCAACCCTTGTCTCACCTTCCATGGCCCACCTGACTCATTGCAGACCTACTCTAGAAGGAGCTTTGATTTTCTGCTCTTGCTTTTCACATTGGAATCCAGTTTATAGACACCTCACAAAGAAGCAAGACTTCCCTTCTCTGTGTGGGTACCACACATCTAGGTTTGATGGATTTGTACAGGTATGAGAAAGAGGGACCCATCCCATTCAGGTTTGTCTTGGTTACTTGGAGATACAAGCAATATCTTGTGTCTCACTATATCAGTTTAACAAAAAGCCTCTATCCTTAGTGTCTGACCAGGCTGAGTATATTTGCACTCTGACCTGCCCTCCAGCAAGAATGCTGTTGTGTTTTTCTAGTTTGGACATCCAGATGTTCAAACCAACAGAAATGAAGTGTCTTATAGTTCTGGATTCTGGAAGTCGATGACTGAGGTATCAGAAATGCAGCTAACTCCTGAATTATTTTTTCTAAATTTGCAGACAGTCACTTCTCCCTGAATCTTTCAATGATCTTCTCTCTTCATGATTTTGTGCCTGATAGCTCTTATTATAAGGACACCAGTGAGAATGCATTAGCACTCTTAACATGTCAGCACACATTTCCATTATCTTTTTATTAGATATTTTCTTTATTTATATTTCAAATATTATCCACTTTCCTAGTTTCCCCTCAGAAAATCTGCTATCCCCCCCCCCCACTGCTCCTCACCCCACCCCCTCCAGCTTCCTGGCTCTGGCATTTCCCCTACAATGGGGCACAGAACCTTCACAGGACCCTCTCCTCCAATTGATGACAGACTAGGCCATCCTCTGCTACATATGCAGCTAGAGCCTTGAGTCCCATCATGTCCCACCATGTGTGGTTTTTTTTTTTTTTTTGATTGGTAGTTTAGTCAAAGGGAGCTCTGGAGGGTACTGGTTAGTTCATTTTATTGTTCCTCCTATGGGACTGCAAACCCCTTTATTTCCTTTGGTACTTTCTCTAGTTCCTTCATTGGGGAGCCTGTGCTTCGTCAAATGGATGGCTGTGAGCATTCACTTCTGTATTTGCCAGGCACTGGCAGAGTCTGACAGCTTTAACAGGCTGCTGTCTGCTAGCTCTTGTTGGCATCCACAATAGTGTCTGGGTTTAGTGGTTGTTTATGGGATGGATTCCCAGGTGGGGTAGTCTCTGAATGGCCATTCCTTCAGTCTCTGCTCTGAACTTTGTCTCTGTAACTCCTTCCATGGGAATTTTGTTCCCCCTTCTAACAAGGATCCAAGTATCCACACTTTGGTCTTCCTTCTTCTTGAGTTTCATGTGTTTTGCAAATTGTATATTGGGTATTCTGAGCTTCTGGGCTAATATCCACTTATCAGTGAGTGCATATCATGTGTGATCTTTTGTGATTGAGTTACTCCACTCCGGATGATTTCCTCCAGATCCATTCATTTGTCTAAGAATTTCATAAATTAATTGGTTTTCATAGCTAAGTAGTACTCCATAGTGTAAATGTACCACATTTTCTGTATCCATTCCTCTGTTGAGGGACATCTGGGTTCTTTCTAACTTCTGGCTATGATAAGTAAGGCTGCTATGAACAAAGTAGAGCATGTGTCCTAATTACAAGTTGAAGCATCTTCTGGGTATATGCCTAGGAGTGGTATTGCTAGATCCTCCTGTAGTGCTATGTCCAGTTTTCTGAGGACCCGCCAAAGTAATTTCCAGAGTGGTTGTACCAGCTTGCAATCCCACCAACAATGGAGGAGTGTTCTCTGTCTCCACATCCTCGCCAGCATCTGGTGTCATCTGAGCTTTTGATCTTAGCCATTCTAACTGGTGTGAGGTGGAATCTCAGAGTTGTTTTGATTTGCATTTCCATGATGATTAAGGATATTGAACATTTTTTTTTTTTAGGTGCTTCTCAGCCATTCAGTATTCCTCAGTTGAGAATTCTTTGTTTAGCTCTGTACTCCATTTTTAATAGGGTTATTTGGTTTTCTGGAGTCTAATTTCTTGAGCTCTTTGTATATATTGGATATTTGCTCCCTATCGGATTTAGGATTGATAAAGAACCTTTCCCAATCTGTTGGTTTCCTTTTTGTCTTATAGACAGTGTCTTTTGCTTTACAGAAGCTTTACAAATTTTATGACGTCCCATTTGTCCATTCTTGATTTTATAGCACAGGTCATGGGTGTTCTGTTCAAGAATTTTTCCCCTGTGCCCATATCTTTTAGGCTCCTCCCCACTTTCTCCTCTAAAAGTTTCAGTATCTCTGGTTTTATGTGGAGTTCCTTTATCCACTTAGACTTGAGCTTTTTATAACAAGATAAGAATTGAACAATTCTCATTCTTCTACATGCTAACCTCCAGTTGAGCCAGCACCATTTGTTGAAAATGCTTCAGTCCAGGGGAATGCCAGGGCCAGGACTTGGGAGTGGGTGGGTTGGGGAACAGGGCTGGGTGAGGGTATAGGAGACTTTTGGGATAGCATTTGAAATGTAAATAAAAACCTAATAAAAAAAGACTAAAATAATAAAAAGATGACAAAATAAAAAAGAAAGAAAAAGAAAAGGAAAATGCTGCCTTTTTTCCCACTGGATGGGTTTAGCTCCTTAGTCAAAAATCAAGTGACCATAGGTGTATGGGTTCATTTTTGGGTCTTAAATTCTATTCCATTGACCTACCTGTCTGTCATTGTACCAGTACCATGCAGTTTTTATCACAATTGCTCTGTAGTACAGCTTAATGTCAGGCATGGTAATTCCACCAGAGGTTCTTTTATTGTTGAGATTAGTTTTTGCTATCCTGGATGTTTTGTTATTGCAGATGAATTTGCAAATTGCTCTTTCTAACTCTCTGAACAAATGAGTTGGAATTTTGATGGGAATTGCATTGAATCTGTAGATTGCTTTGAGCAAGATAGCCATTTTTACTATACTGATCCTGCCAATCCATGAGCATGGGAGATCTTTCCATCTTCTGAGACCTTCTTCAATTTCTTTCTTCAGAGACTTGGAGTTCTTATCATATAGATCTTTCACTTCCTTAGGTAGAGTCAAAACAAGGTATTTTATATATTATTTGTGACTATTGTGAAGGGTGTTGTTTCCCTAATTTCTTTCTCAGCCTATTTATCCTTTGTGTAGAGAAAGACCACTCATTTGTTTGAGTTAATTTTATATCTAGCTACTTCACTGAATTTGTTTATCAGGTTTAGAAGTTCTCTTATAGAATTTTTGGGGTCATTTATGTATTAGTATATATATGCATACTATCATATCATATGCAAATAGTGATATTTTTTACTTCTTCCTTTCCAATTTGTATCCCTTTGATCTCCTTTTGTTGTCTAATTGCTCTGACTAGGAAATCAAGCACTATATTGAATACGTATGGAGAGAGTGGGCAGCCTTGTCTAGTCCCTGATTTTAGTTGGATTGCTTCATTTCTCTCCATTTAGTTTGATGTTGGCTACTGGTTTTCTGTATATTGCTTTTATTATATTTAGGTATGGGCCTTGAATTCCTGATCTTTCCAGGACTTTTATCATGAAGGGTTGTTGGATTTTCTCAAATGCTTTCTCAGCATCTAATGAAATGATCATGTGGTTTTTGTAGTTGAGTTTGTTTATATAGTGGATAACATTGATGGATTTCCATATATTGAAACATCCCTGCATCCATGGGATGAAGCCTACTTGATCATGATGGATGATCATTTGATGTGTTTTTGTAATCAGTTGGTAAAAATTTTATTGAGTATTTTGCATCGATATTCATAAGGGAAATTGGTCTGAAGTGCTCTATCGTTGGGTCTTTATGTGGTTTAGATATCAGAGTAATTGTGGGTTCATAGAATGAATTGGATAGAGTACCCTCTGTTTCTATTTTGTGGTATAGTTTTAGGAGTCTTAGAATTAGTACTTTTTTGAAGGACTGATAGAACTCTGCATTAGACCCATGTAGTCCTGGGATTTTTTTTTTTTTTTTTTTTTGGTTGGGGAGACTATTAATGACTGCTTCTATTTCTTTAGTGGCTAAGCGAGTATTTAGATTACTAATGTGATCCTGATTTAACTCTGATACATGGTATCTGTCTAGAAAATTGTCCATTTCACCTAGGGTTTCCAGTTTTGTTGAGTATAGGGTTTGTAGTAGGATTTGATGATTTTTTGAATTTCCTCAGATTCTGTTGTTATATCTCCCTTTTCATTTCTGATTTTGTTAATTAGGATACTGTCCCTGTGCCCTATAGTGAGTCTGGCTAAGGGTTTATCTATCTTGTTGAAATCAAAGAACCAGCTCTTGGTTTGGTTGATTCTTTGTATAATTTTTTTTTTGTTTGTTTGTTTCCACTTGGTTGATTTCAGCTCTGAGTGTGATTATTTTCTGCCATTTACTCCTCTTGGGTGAATTTACTTCCTTTTGTTCTAGAGCTTTTAAGCGTGCTGTCAAGCTGCTAGTGTATGCTCTCTCCAGTTTCTTTTTGAAGGAACTCAGAGGTATGAGTTTTCCTCTTAGGACTGCTTTGATTGTTTCCCATAAGTTTGGGTATGTTGTGTCTTCATTTTCATTACTCTAAAAAGTCTTTAATTTCTTTCTTTATATCTTCCTTGACCAAGTTATCATTAAGTACAGTGTTGTTCAGCTTCCACGTGTATGTGGGCTTTTTATTATTTATGTTGTTATTGAAGATCAGCCTTAGTATGTTCTGATTTGATAAGATGCATGGGATTATTTCAATATATTTTTATCTGTTGAGGCCTGTTTTATGACCAATTATGTGGTCAATTTTGCGATGGTACCATGAGGTGCTGAGAAGAAGGTATGTCTTTTGTTTTAGGATAAAATGTTCTGTAGATATCCGTTAAATCCATTTGTTTCATAACTTCTGTTAGTTTCACTGTGTCTCTTTTTAGTTTCTGTTTCCAAGACCTGTGCATTGATGAGAGTGGGGTGTTGAAGTTTCCCACTATTATTATGTGTGGTGCTACATATGTTTTGAGCTGTATTAAAGTTTCCATTTATTTATTTATTTATTTATTTATTTATTTATTTATTTATTTATTTATATTAGGTATTTTCTTCATTTACATTTCCAATGCTATCCCCAAACTCCCCCATACCCTCCCCCCACTCCTCTACCCACCCACTCCCACATCTTGGCCCTGGCCTTCCCCTGTACTGAGGCATATAAAGTTTGCAAGACAAATGGGCCTCTCTTTTCCAATGATAGCCAACTAGGCCATCTTCTTTTTTTTTTTTTTTTGATTTTTAATATTTTTATTACATATTTTCCTCAATTACATTTCCAATGCTATCCCAAAAGTCCCCCATAGCCCCCCCCTTCCCTACCCACCCATTTCCATTCTTTTGGCCCTGGCATTCCCCTATATTGGGGCATATAAAGTTTGCAAGTCCAATGGGCCTCTCTTTCCATTGATGGCCGAATAGGCCATCTTTCGATACATATGCAGCTAGAGACAAGAGCTCCGGGGTTCTGGATAGTACATCATGTTGTTCCACCAATAGGGTTGCAGATCCCTTTAGCTCCTTGGGTACTTTCTCTAGCTTCTCCATTGGGAGCCCTGTGATACATCCAATAGCTGACTGTGAACATCCACTCCTGTGTTTGCTAGGCCCCGGCATCGTCTCACAAGAGACAGCTATATTTGGGTCCTTTCAGCAAAATCTTGCTAGTGTATGCAATGGTGTCAGCGTTTAGAAGCTGATTATAGGATGGATCCCTGGATACGGCAGTCTCTAAATGGTCCATCCTTTCATCACAGCTATGAACTTTGTCTCTGTAACTCCTTCCCTGGGTGTTTTGTTCCCAATTCTAAGAAGGTGCACAGTGTCCACACTTTGGTCTTCATTCTTCTTGAGTTTCATGCGTTTAGCAAATTGTATCTTATATCTTGGGTATCCTAAGTTTTGGGCTAATATCCACTTATCAGTGAATACATATTGTGTGAGTTCTTTTGTGATTGTGTTACTTCACTCAAGATGATGCCCTCCAGGTCCATCCATTTGGCTAGGAATTTCATAAATTCATTCTTTTTAATAGCTGAGTAGTACTCCATTGTGTAAATGTACCATAATTTCTGTATCCATTCCTCTGTTGAGGGACATTTGGGTTCTTTCCAGCTTCTAGCTATTATAAATAGGGCTGCTATGAACATAGTGGAGCATGTGTCCTTTTTACCGGTTGGGACATCTTCTGGATATATGCCCAGGAGAGGTATTGCTGGATCCTCCGGTAGTACTATGTCCAATTTTCTGAGGAACCGCCAGACTGATTTCCAGAGTGGTTGTACAAGCTTGCAATCCCACCAACAATGGAGGAGTGTTCCTCTTTCTCCACATCCTCGAAAGCATCTGCTGTCACCTGAATTTTTGATCTTAGCCATTCTGACTGGTGTGAGGTGGAATCTCAGGGTTGTTTTGATTTGCATTTCCCTGATGATTAAGGATGTTGAACATTTTTTCAGGTGTTTCTCTGCCATTCGGTATTCCTCAGGTGAGAATTCTTTGTTCAGTTCTGAGCCCCATTTTTTAATGGGGTTATTTGACTTTCTGGAGTCCACCTTCTTGAGTTCTTTATATATATTGGATATTAGTCCCTTATCTGATTTAGTGTAGGTGAAGATCCTTTCCCAATCTGTTGGTGGTTTTTTGTCTTATTGATGGTGTCTTTAGCCTTGCAGAAGCTTTGTAGTTTCATGAGGTCCCACTTGTCAATTCTCGATCTTACAGCACAAGCCATTAATGTTCTATTCAGGAATTTTTCCCCTGTGCCCATATCTTCAAGGCTTTTCCCCACTTTCTCCTCTATAAGTTTCAGTGTCTCTGGTTTTATGTGAAGTTCCTTGATCCACTTAGACTTGACCTTAGTACAAGGAGATAGGAATGGATCGATTCGCATTCTTCTACATGTTAACAACCAGTTGTGCCAGCACCATTTGTTGAAAATGCTGTCTTTCTTCCACTGGATGTTTTTAGCTCCCTTGTCGAAGATCAAGTGACCATAGGTGTGTGGGTTCATTTCTGGGTCTTCAATTCTATTCCATTGGTCTATTTGTCTGTCACTATACCAGTACCATGCAGTTTTTATCACAATTGCTCTGTAGTAGAGCTTTAGGTCCGGCATGGTGATTCCACCAGAGGTTCTTTTATCCTTGAGAAGAGTTTTTGCTATCCTAGGTTTTTTGTTATTCCAGATGAATTTGCAGATTGCACTTTCTAATTCGTTGAAGAATTGATTTGGAATTTTGATGGGGATTGCATTGAATCTGTAGATTGCTTTTGGCAAGATAGCCATTTTTACAATGTTGATCCTGCCAATCCATGAGCATGGGAGATCTTTCCATTTTCTGAGATCTTCTATAATTTCTTTCTTCAGAGACTTGAAGTTTTTATTATACAGATCTTTCACTTCCTTAGTTAGAGTCACGCCAAGATATTTTATATTATTTGTGACTATTGAGAAGGGTGTTGTTTCCCTAATTTCTTTCTCAGCCTGTTTATTCTTTGTGTAGAGAAAGGCCATTGATTTGTTTGAGTTAATTTTATATCCAGCTACTTCACCGAAGCTGTTTATCAGGCTTAGGAGTTCTCTGGTGGAATTTTTAGGGTCACTTATATATACTATCATATCATCTGCAAAAAGTGATATTTTGACTTCATCTTTTCCAATTTGTATCCCTTTGATCTCCTTTTGTTGTCGAATTGCTCTGGCTAGGACTTCCAGTACAATGTTGAATAGGTATGGAGAAAGTGGACAGCCTTGTCTAGTCCCTGATTTTAGAGGGATTGCTTCAAGCTTCTGACCATTTACTTTGATGTTGGCTACTGGTTTGCTGTAGATTGCTTTTATCATGTTTAGGTATGGGCCTTGAATTCCTGATCTTTCCAAGACTTTTATCATGAATGGGTGTTGTATCTTGTCAAATGCTTTTTCCGCATCTAACGAGATGACCATGTGGTTTTTGTCTTTGAGTTTGTTTATATACTGGATTACGTTGATGGATTTCCGTATATTGAACCATCCCTGCATCGCTGGGATGAAACCTACTTGGTCAGGATGGATGATTGTTTTGATGTGTTCTTGGATTCGGTTAGCAAGAACTTTATTGAGGATTTTTGCATCAATATTCATAAGGGATATTGGTCTGAAGTTTTCTATCTTTGTTGGGTGTTTTTGTGGTTTAGGTATCAGAGTAATTGTGGCTTCATAGAATGAGTTGGGTAGAGTACCTTCTGTTTCTATTTTGTGGAATAGTTTGTGAAGAACTGGGATTAGATCTTCTTTGAAGGTCTGATAGAACTCTGCACTAAACCCATCTGGTCCTGGGCTTTTTTTAGTTGGGAGATTATTAATGACTGCTTCTATTTCTTTGGGGGATATAGGGCTGTTTAGATCATTAACCTGATCTTGATTCAACTTTGGTACCTGGTATCTGTCTAGGAACTTGTCCATTTCATCCAGGTTCTCCAGTTTTGTTGAGTATAGCCTTTGGTAGAAGGATCTGATGGTGTTTTGGATGTCTTCAGGATCTGTTGTTATGTCTCCTTTTTCATTTCTGATTTTGTTAATTAGGATGCTTTCCCTGTGCCCTCTAGTGAGTCTGGCTAAGGGTTTATCTATCTTGTTGATTTTCTCAAAGAACCAGCTCCTTGATTGGTTGATTCTTTGAATAGTTTTTCTTGTTTCCACTTGGTTGATTTCACCCCTGAGTTTGATTATTTCCTGCCGTCTACTCCTCTTGGGTGAATTTGCTTCCTTTTGTTCTAGTGCTTTTAGGTGTGTTGTCAAGCTGCTAATGTGTGCTCTCTCTAGTTTCCTTTTGGAGGCACTCAGAGCTATGAGTTTTCCTCTTAGAAATGCTTTCATTGCGTCCCATAAGTTTGGGTATGTTGTGGCTTCATTTTCATTGAACTCTAAAAAGTCCTTAATTTCTTTCTTTATTCCTTCCTTGACCAAGGTATCATTGAGAAGAGTGTTGTTCAGTTTCCATGTGAAGGTTGGCTTTCTATTATTTATTTTGTTATTGAAGATCAGCCTTAATCCATGGTGATTTGATAGGATGCATGGGACAATTTCAATATTTTTGTATCTGTTGAGGCCTGTTTTGTGACCAATTATGTGGTCAATTTTGGAGAAGGTACCATGAGGTGCTGAGAAGAAGGTATATCCTTTTGTTTTAGGATAGAATGTTCTGTAGATATCTGCCATATCCATTTGATTCATAATTTCTCTTAGTTTCTCTGTGTCCCTGTTTAGTTTCTTTTTCCATGATCTGTCCATTGGTGAAAGTGGTGTGTTGAAGTCTCCCACTATTATTGTATGAGGTGCAATGTGTGCTTTGAGATTTACTAAAGTTTCTTTAATGAATGTGGCTGCCTTTGTATTTGGAGCATAGATATTCATGATTGATAGTTCCTCTTGGAGGATTTTACCTTTGATGTGTATGAAGTGTCCCTCCCTGTCTTTTTTAATGACTTTGGGTTGGAAGTCAATCTTATCAGATATTAGAATGGCTACTCCAGCTTGTTTCTTCATGCCATTTGCTTGGAAAATTGTTTTCCAGCCTTTCATTCTGAGGTAGTGTCTATCCTTTTCTCTGAGATGAGTTTCCTGTAAGCAGAAAAATGTTGGGTCTTGTTTGTGTAGCCAGTTTGTTAGTCTATGTCTTTTTATAGGGGAGTTGAGTCCATTGATATTAAGAGATATTAAGGAAAAGTAATTGTTGTTTCCTGTTATTTTTGTTGTTAAAGTTGGCATTTTGTTCTTGTGTCTGTCTTCTTTTAGGTTTGTTGAGGGATTACCTTCTTGTTGTTTCTAGGGCGTGGTTCCTGTCCTTGTATTGGTTTTTTTCTGTTATTATCCTTTGAAGGGCTGGATTCGTGGAGAGATAATGGGTGAATTTGGTTTTGTCGTGGAATACTTTGGTTTCTCCATCTATGTTAATTGAGAGTTTGGCTGGGTATAGTAGCCTGGGCTGGAATTTGTGTTCTTTTAGTGTCTGTATAACATCCGTCCAGGATCTTCTGGCTTTCATAGTCTCTGGTGAAAAATCTGGTGTAATTCTGATAGGCTTGCCTTTATATGTTACTTGGCCTTTTTCTCTTACTGCTTTTAGTATTCTATCTTTATTTAGAGCATTTGTTGTTTTGATTATTATGTGTCGGGAGGTATTTCTTTTCTGGTCCAGTCTATTTGGAGTTCTGTAGGCTTCTTGTATGTTCATGGGCATCTCTTTCTTTAGATTTGGGAAGTTTTCTTCTATAATTTTGTTGAAGATGTTTGCTGGTCCTTTGAGTTGAAAATCTTCATTCTCAGCCACTCCTATTATCCGTAGGTTTGGTCTTCTCATTGTGTCCTGTATTTCTTGGATGTTTTGAGTTAGGATCTTTTTGCATTTTACATTTTCCTTGATTGTTGTGCCGATGTTCTCTATGGAATCTTCTGCACCTGAGATTCTCTCTTCCATCTCTTGTATTCTGTTGCTGATGCTGGTATCTATGGTTCCAGATTTCTTTCCTAGGGTTTCTATCTCCAGTGTTGCCTCATTTTGGGTTTTCTTTATTGTGTCTACTTCCCTTTTTAGGTCTAGTATGGTTTTGTTCATTTCCATCATCTGTTTGGATGTGTTTTCCTGTTTTTCATTAAGGACTTCTACCTGTTTGATTAGGTTATCCTGTTTTTCTTTAAGGATTTGTAACTCTTTAGCAGTGTTCTCCTGCAATTCTTTAAGGGATTTTTGTGTTTCCTCTTTATTGTCTTCTACCTGTTTACCAGTGTTCCTTTGTATTTCTTTAAGTGTGTTATTAAAGTCCTTCTTGAAGTCCTCTACCATCATCAGGAGATATGCTTTTAGATCCGTGTCTAGCTTTTCCGGTGTGTTGGGGTGCCCTGGACTGGGCGACGTGGGAGTGCTGGATTCTGATGATGGTGAGTGGTCTTGGTTTCTGTTAGTAAGATTATTACGTTTACCTTTCGCCATCTGGTAATCTCTGGGGTTAGTTGTTGTCATTGTCACTGTTTAAAGATTGGAGCAGAAGCTGTGTTCCACTCACCAGCAGTCTCAAAATCCTGTGGCGGGGGTCGTGGGTAGCTGGCAGTACCCCGGTGCTGGTCCAGCTGGAAGAGGCCTGTGGTCCTACTCAGGCCAGTTTTCTTCTTCCCTAACTAATGCAGTCTCTGGTCCCGCGTGCAATTGGATTGGAGCAGAAGCTGTGTTCCACTCACCAGAAGTCTTAAGATCCTGTGGCGGGTGTTGTGGGTAGCTGGCGAGTGTCAGCCGACCCTGCGCCCCAGCTGCCCTGGTGCTTTTCTGACTGGAAGAGGCTTGTGGCCCTATGTAGGCCGGATTTCTCTCTCCCCAACCAGAGCAGTCTCAGGACCCGCGTGATTGGACTGGAGCAGAAGCTGTGTTCCACTCACCAGCAGTCCCAAAATCCTTTGGCGGGGGTCGTGGGTAGCTGGCGCGTGTCAGGCAACTCTGCGCTCCAGCTACCCCGGCGCTGATCCGGCTGGATGAGGCCTGTGGCCCTACTCAGGCCGGTTTCTGCTTCCCTAACTAATGCAGTCTCAGGTCCCGCGTGCAATTGGATTGGAGCAGAAGCTGTGCTCCACTCACCAGAAGTCTTAAGATCCTGTGGCGGGTGTTGTGGGTAGCTGGCAAGTGTCAGCTGACCCTGCGCCCCAGCTCTAGGCCATCTTCTGATACATATGCAGCTAGAGACACGAGCTCTGGGGGGTACTGGTTAGTTCATATTGTTGTTCCACCTATAAGGTTGCAGTTCCCTTTAGCTCCTTGGGTAATTTCTCTAGCTCCTCCATTGGGGGCCCTGTGATCCATCCAATAACTGACTGTGAGCATCCACTTCTGTGTTTGCTAGGCCCCGGCATAGCCTCACAAGAGACAGCTATATTGGGGTCCTTTCAGCAAAATCTTGCTAGTGTATGCAATGGTGTCAGCATTTGGAGGCTGATTATGGGATGGATCTTGGGGTATGGCAGTCTCTAGATGGTCCATCCTTTTGTCTCAGCTCCAAACTTTATCTCAGTAACTCCTTCCATGGGTGTTTTGTTCCCAATTCTAAGAAGGGGAAAAGTGTCCACACTTTGGTCTTCATTCTTCTTGAGTTTCATGTGTTTTTGCAAATTGTATCTTATATCTTGGGTATTCTAAGTTTCTGGTCTAATATCCACTTATCAGTGAGTACATATCATTTGAGTTCTTTTGTGATTGTGTTACCTCACTCAAGATGATGCCCTCCAGGTCCATCCATTTGGCTAAGAATTTCATAAATTCATTCTTTTTAATAGCTGAGTAGTACTCCATTGTGTAAATGTACCACATTTTCTGTATCCATTCCTCTGTTGAGGGACATCTGGGTTCTTTACAGCTTCTGGCTATTATAAATAAGGCTGCTATAGTCCAGGGCACCCCAACACACCCGAAAACTTAGACCCGGATTTAAAAACATATCTCGTGATGATGGTAGAGGACATCAAGAAGGACTTTAATAACTCAATTAAAAAAACACAGGAGAACACTGCTAAAGAGTTACAAGTCCTTAAAGAAAAACAGGAAAACACAACCAAACAGGTAGAAGTCCTTAAAGAAAAACAGGAAAAGACATCCAAACAGGTGATGGAAATGAGCAAAACCATATCAGACCAAAAAGAGAAGTAGACACAATAAAGAAAACCCAAAGTGAGGCAACGCTGGAGATAGAAACCCTAGGAAAGAAATCTGGAACCATAGATGTGAGCATCAACAACAGAATATAAGAGATGGAAGAGAGAATCTCAGGTGCAGAAGATTCTATGGTGAATATCGGCATAGCAATCAAAGAAAATGCAAAATACAAAAAGATCCTAACTCAAACCATCCAGGAAATCCAGGACACAATGAGAAGACCAAACCTACGGATAATAGGAGTAGATGAGAATGAAGATTTTCAACTTAAAGGGCCAGCAAATATCTTCAACAAAATTATAGAAGAAAACTTCCCAAACCTAAAGTTTCTTTAATGAATGCAGATGCCCTTGCATTTGGAACATAGATGCTCAGAATTGAGAGTTCCTCTTGGAAGATTTTTACTTTGATAAGTAGTATGAGGTATTCTTCCTTGTCTTTTTGATAACTTTAGGTTGAATGCCAATTTTATTTGATATTAGAATCGCTACTCCAGTTTGTTTCTTTGGACCATTTGCTTGGAAAATTGTTTTCCAGCCTTTTATTCTGAGGAAGTGTCTGTCTTTGTCCCTGAGGTGGGTTTCCTGTATGCAGCAAAATTTTGGGTCCTGTGTACATAGCCAGTCTGTTAGTCTATGTCTTTTCATTGGGGAATTAAGTCCATTGATATTAAGAGATATTAAGGAAAAGTCATCATTGCTCCTTGTTATTTTTGTTGTTAGAGTTAGAATTCTGCCCATGTAGCTATCTTCTTTCAGGTTTGTTAAAAGATTACTTTCTTGTTTTTTCTAGGGTATTGTTTCCCTGCTTGTGTTGGAGTTTTCCCTTTATTATCCTTTGAAGAGCTGGATTCATGGAAAGATATTTTGTCAATTTGGTTTTGTCTTGGAATAATTTGGTTTCTCTTTCTATGGTGATTGAGAATTTTGCTGGGTATAGTAGCCTGGGCTGACATTTGTGTTCCCTTAGGGTCTGTATTACATCTGTCCAGGATCTTCTGGCTTTCATAGTCTCTGGTGAGAAATCTGGTGTAATTCTAATAGGTCTCACTTGACCTTTTCCACTTACTGCTTTTAATATTCTTTCTTTGTTTTGTGCATTTGCTGTTTTGATTATTCTGTGCTGGGAGGAATTTCTTTTCTGGTCCAGTCTATTTGGAGTTCTGTAGGCTTCTTGTAAGTTTATGGGCATCTCTTTCTTTAGGTTAGGGATGTTTTCCTCTATAATTTTGTTGAAGATATTTACTGGCCCTTTAAATTGAAAATCTTCATTCTCATCTATACCCATTATCCTTAGGTTTGGTCATCTCATTTTGTCCTGGATTTCCTGGATGTTTTGAGTTAGGATCGTATTGCATTTTGCATTTTCTTTGATTGTTGAGTCCATGTTTTCTATGGAATTTTCTGCACCTGAGATTCTCTCTTCCATCTCTTGTATTCTGTTGGTGATACTTGCATCTATTTTTCCTGATTTCTTTTGTAGAATTTCTATCTCCAGAGTTGTCTCCCCTTGAGATTTGTTTATTGTTTCTATTTCCATTTTTAGATCCGGGATTATTTTGTTCAATTCTTTCTCCTGTTTGGTTGTGTTTTCCTGTAATTCTTTAAGGGATTTTTGTGTTTCCTCATGAAGGACTTCTACCTGTTTAGCTGTGTTCTCCTGTATTTCTTTAAGGGAGTTATTAATGTCCTTCTTAAAATCCTCTACCAGCATCATGAGATATGATTTTAAATCTGAATCTTTCTTTTCCTATGTTGGTGTATTCAGGACTTTCTGTGATGGAAGTATTTGCTTCTGATGATGCCAAATAGCCTTGGTTTGCATTGGAAATATTTTTGTGTTTGCCTTTAACCTTCTGGTAACCTCTGGTGTTAGCTGTTATCGTTGTCTCTGGCTGGAGCTTTTTCTTCCTGTGAGTCTATAAGCCTGTGTTAGCACTCTTGGGAGACCAGCTTTCTCCTGGAAAGATCAGTGTTCTGAGGGCTGAAGAACAGCCCCACCTCCTGGCTGCAGAAGTAAGTCCTTATAAGCCCCAGTACAGAGGAATGCCAGGGCCAAAAAGTGGGAATGGGTAGGTAGGGGAGTGGGGGGGAGTGCATGTGGGACTTTTGGGCTAGCATTGGAAATGTAATTGAGGAAAATACATAATAATAATAATTAAAAAAAGACCTTGTCAGTGAAGCTCTGCTGCTTCTGAGGCCTGTGCATTCCCAAGTGGACCTGCCTTAGAGAGTCACTGGAGAGAAAATGGTGATCACCCTCCAGTGCCTGGGTCAGAGCACTCCCTGTAGGCAATTCCTCCTCTGGCAGGGTAGGTGCACAGAGGACCAAGGATTAGCTCCACCTCCTGGTGGCAGACATAGGCATGAAGGACACTGTCTCTGAAGCTCTGTGCTTCTGCGGCCTGTGCACTCCCAAGTAGTGACAATTCCAATATTAATGTCCCCTCATCAAATACAGTCATATTATGAGGTTCTGGAGAATTAGGACTTTCACCCCAGAAGATGTTGGAGGTACCTGAATGCTGGGCACTGGGTGATGAGGTGGACACTGTGATGAATGGAAGGCATTTTCTTCCACCCTAATATTGAGCAGCTTCTCTTGAGTAGTGTATGTCATAATTGCTTTCATGATGATAGAACAGGACATAACAGTAATGATGAGATCTACCAGTGGTTTAAGAGAGCAAAGTCATTCTTCTTTGTAATGGTGACAAGACTCTCCTTGCAAAAAAGGAGACAACAAAGGTCAGTCTATTCTGGTCTTTCCTTATTGAACCTGACCTTGAACTTTATATTATGTTCTGGTGGAATCCAATTTTCTCTTGATTCTCACTGAATTAGTTTAGCAAACAGCCTCTGTCTTTAGTGTCTGACCATGCTGAGTATATTATCACTTTGACCTGCCCTCCAGCAAGAATGCTGTTGCATTTGTCTAATGAGATTCCTCTTTCCCTCTTCCTTTCCCTCTAAATAGGTCTCTACAGCCACGGACAAGCTCAGAATTTCATATAGAACCAATTTTTAGAACTTTTCCTAAATAAAGCAAAATTTAAAATTCCAAATGTCAATCTGTCATGACCTCTATAAGAGGCTGTGCTCACCTTGGGCAGAAAGGGCATCATCAAGTAAATAAACAAAAAATATTAGACTGGAGAGATTGGAGAAAGGAGGCTTAGGTGGGAATGCAGATTAGTACTGTGGGAATCAATAGAGTGTTTTCTTAAAAAACCCAAATTAGAACTAACATATTATCCAACTGTTTTTACCTGTCTAGATTCAGTTGCTTACAGAGCCTCATGGCTAAGTCTTTCCAATTGTCTCAGTTCTAACTGAGAAAGCATAATTTTCTTTTGTTCTATTACCCAACCAATTTAGCTTCTGAAAGATCTCCATTGCTGAGCCTGCCTGATTTTTTGACCTCTGACTCAAGAAGCACAGCGGCTCTCTCTCTCTCTTGCTCTTTTCCATTTCCAAGTATCTACCAAGATGCTACTATTTGATGCAATCAAGATCTACGAATTGCCTTTTCTGTTCTCTCCCCGCCCCCACAACCCCCACTAATGGAACTGTCCTTCAGTTTCCATGTGAGTCCATGTTTTAACTTGAAAAAGAGAGCCTATGTTCTCTGATATAATAGACACTAGTTGTGATTCAGTAGACCTAGAGGACATGAGCCTGATCCAGCTAGCTTATTGTCTGTGCTTAACAGAGGCAGGCAGATCTCTGAATTCTTTTTGTAATGTTAAAAGAAAATGTGTGCTTGTTGTCTCATAAGAATTAAAGGGCTGGGTTACAGGATGCTGGTTCATTAGAGAACCAAAAGGAAACCTGGAGTAAATGACTTGATTGATAGGTAAAATAAAAGATTGGGCTTACGATTTGCAGGAGATGAACTATCCAGAGATTTTTTTTTTTAAGAATAGCAAGAGAAAATTGCTTGAAGAATTGTTTCAAGCAAAATAGAGGAAGTGAGCTGTCTGAAGATCTCCAGAGAAAGCAGATCAGAGAGAAAGAGGGCAGAACAGAGAGAAAGCAGGCTGGAAAGCTGTCTTGAGCAGAGCCTAGGCTGCCAGCTTTCATTCATGACTTGACTTCCAGTCTTTTGTTTTGTAGCTCCCAGACACCCATTCCTCAGAACACCTCTCCAAGCTGAGTCTGGTCCTTGGCAGGAGACCTGTGCAGGCCCTGTTCATGCTGCTTCAGTCTCTGAGTTACTATAAACTTTGACCATGTTGATTTAGAAGATCTTGTTTTCTTGGTGTCCTTCATCCTTTCTGGCTCTTATACTTTTTCAGCCTCCTCCTCTATAGGGTCTCTTGAGCCCAGATGGAAGGGATTTGATAGAGTCATATTGTTTAGGGCTGAGTGATCCAAGCTCTCACATTCCTTGTATGATGTCTAGGTATGGGTCTCTCTGTATTTGTTCCCATCTGCTGTAGGAGGAAGTTTTTTCTGATGATGGTAAAGAAAAGTACTGGTTTATTAATATAGCAGAATGTTATAAGGAGCCATTTTATTGATACATTTTAGATTTTAAAAATGTTAGACCAGTAATATTTGGTTTTATCCTAGGTTCCTGGGTTATATAGTTTTTGTTACTTGGTTACCCAAGCAGTGTTAAATATGTGTTCCATCTCAAGGAGTAGGCCTAAAGTCAAATCAGATATTAGATGGTTACTCACACAAGTTTTGAGCCACTATTGCCCTAGCATATCTTGTAGGCATGGCACAACTACACCATTGTAGATCAAAGGGTTTGTGGCTGGCTGCTTTGGTGTGTCTCTTTTGGTTGCAGACAGAAAATCTTCCTCTACTGTATACACTCTTTATAGGCATCAGCTCAACTTCTCCATATTCAATAAGTTGCACTGGTATTGTCTTCAGCACCTGCAGGGAAAAGAGATTCTTTCTTATCATGAGAATATATAAACAAATCAAGAAACCCTAAACCCAGTGGGGCAAAAGATTTGTTTATAAAATTATTATTTGTTAAGAATTATTATTTTTATTATTTTTAATAAATCATTCACTCAGGAAGGAAAGAATGAGCCATTATAGCTTGGGGGCACTGTTGAAAGCATGACAAAGTGACTAAGAGACCACCAGAGGACACATCCTTCCACCTATCTTCCTTTTAAGAAGCAGGAAAATTGTAAACCTGTGTTTGATTAATAATTTGGAAGGAGCTTCACAGCATACAGGGTTATCTTAGCTTCAGCTCATATAATTTTCTCTTTTTTAAGATTTTAACTGAGTCACAGAGAACTCAATATATTTTCAGGAATATATATATATATATTTTTTTATTTATTTATTTTAAATTTTATTTTATTTTATTTTATTTTATTTTATTTTTTTTTATATTTTTATTACATATTTTCCTCAATTACATTTCCAATACTATCCCAAAAGTCCCCCATAGCGCCCCCCACTTCCCTACCCACCCATTCCCATTCTTTTGGCCCTGGCATTCCCCTATATTGGGGCATATAAAGTTTGCAAGTCCAATGGGCCTCTCTTTCCATTGATGGCCGAATAGGCCATCTTTCGATACATATGCAGCTAGAGACAAGAGCTCCAGGGTTCTGGTTAGTACATCATGTTGTTCCAACAATAGGGTTGCAGATCCCTTTAGCTCCTTGGGTACTTTCTCTAGCTTCTCCATTGGGAGCCCTGTGATACATCCAATAGCTGACTGTGAACATCCACTCCTGTGTTTGCTAGGCCCCGGCATCGTCTCACAAGAGACAGCTATATTTGGGTCCTTTCAGCAAAATCTTGCTAGTGTATGCAATGGTGTCAGCGTTTAGAAGCTGATTATGGGACGGATCCCTGGATACAGCAGTCTCTAAATGGTCCATCCTTTCATCCCAGCTACGAACTTTGTCTCTGTAACTCCTTCCCTGGGTGTTTTGTTCCCAATTCTAAGAAGGTGCACAGTGTCCACACTTTGGTCTTCATTCTTCTTGAGTTTCATGCGTTTATCAAATTGTATCTTATATCTTGGGTATCCTAAGTTTTGGGCTAATATCCACTTATCAATGAATACATATTGTGTGAGTTCTTTTGTGATTGTGTTACTTCACTCAAGATGATGCCCTCCAGGTCCATCCATTTGGCTAGGAATTTCATAAATTCATTCTTTTTAATAGCTGAGTAGTACTCCATTGTGTAAATGTACCATAATTTCTGTATCCATTCCTCTGTTGAGGGACATCTGGGTTCTTTCCAGCTTCTGGCTATTATAAATAGGGCTGCTATGAACATAGTGGAGCATGTGTCCTTTTTACCGGTTGGGACATCTTCTGGATATATGCCCAGGAGAGGTATTGCTGGATCCTCCGGTAGTACTATGTCCAATTTTCTGAGGAACCGCCAGACTGATTTCCAGAGTGGTTGTACAAGCTTGCAATCCCACCAACAATGGAGGAGTGTTCCTCTTTCTCCACATCCTCGCCAGCATCTGCTGTCACCTGAATTTTTGATCTTAGCCATTCTGACTGGTGTGAGGTGGAATCTCAGGGTTGTTTTGATTTGCATTTCCCTGATGATTAAGGATGTTGAACATTTTTTCAGGTGCTTCTCTGCCATTCGGTATTCCTCAGGTGAGAGTTCTTTGTTCAGTTCTGAGCCCCATTTTTTAATGGGGTTATTTGACTTTCTGGAGTCCACCTTCTTGAGTTCTTTATATATATTGGATATTAGTCCCTTATCTGATTTAGGATAGGTGAAGATCCTTTCACAATCTGTTGGTGGTTTTTTTGTCTTATTGATGGTGTCTTTAGCCTTGCAGAAGCTTTGTAGTTTCATGAGGTCCCACTTGTCAATTCTCGATCTTACAGCACAAGCCATTACTGTTCTATTCAGGAATTTTTCCCCTGTGCCCATATCTTCAAGGCTTTTCCCCACTTTCTCCTCTATAAGTTTCAGTGTCTCTGGTTTTATGTGAAGTTCCTTGATCCACTTAGACTTGACCTTAGTACAAGGAGATAGGAATGGATCGATTCGCATTCTTCTACATGTTAACAACCAGTTGTGCCAGCACCATTTGCTGAAAATGCTGTCTTTCTTCCACTGGATGTTTTTAGCTCCCTTGTCGAAGATCAAGTGACCATAGGTGTGTGGGTTCATTTCTGGGTCTTCAATTCTATTCCATTGGTCTATTTGTCTGTCACTATACCAGTACCATGCAGTTTTTATCACAATTGCTCTGTAGTAGAGCTTTAGGTCCGGCATGGTGATTCCACCAGAGGTTCTTTTATCCTTGAGAAGAGTTTTTGCTATCCTAGGTTTTTTGTTATTCCAGATGAATTTGCAGATTGCACTTTCTAATTCGTTGAGGAATTGATTTGGAATTTTGATGGGGATTGCATTGAATCTGTAGATTGCTTTTGGCAAGATAGCCATTTTTACAATGTTGATCCTGCCAATCCATGAGCATGGGAGATCTTTCCATCTTCTGAGATCTTCTATAATTTCTTTCTTCAGAGACTTGAAGTTTTTATTATACAGATCTTTCACTTCCTTAGTTAGAGTCACGCCAAGATATTTTATATTATTTGTGACTATTGAGAAGGGTGTTGTTTCCCTAATTTCTTTCTCAGCCTGTTTATTCTTTGTGTAGAGAAAGGCCATTGATTTGTTTGAGTTAATTTTATATCCAGCTACTTCGCCGAAGCTGTTTATCAGGCTTAGGAGTTCTCTGGTGGAATTTTTAGGGTCACTTATATATACTATCATATCATCTGCAAAAAGTGATATTTTGACTTCATCTTTTCCAATTTGTATCCCTTTGATCTCCTTTTGTTGTCGAATTGCTCTGGCTAGGACTTCAAGTACAATGTTGAATAGGTATGGAGAAAGTGGACAGCCTTGTCTAGTCCCTGATTTTAGAGGGATTGCTTCAAGCTTCTCACCATTTACTTTGATGTTGGGTACTGGTTTGCTGTAGATTGCTTTTATCATGTTAAGGTATGGGCCTTGAATTCCTGATCTTTCCAAGACTTTTATCATGAATGGGTGTTGGATCTTGTCAAATGCTTTTTCCGCATCTAAGGAGATGACCATGTGGTTTTTGTCTTTGAGTTTGTTTATATACTGGATTACGTTGATGGATTTCCGTATATTGAACCATCCCTGCATCCCTGGGATGAAACCTACTTGGTCAGGATGGATGATTGTTTTGATGTGTCCTTGGATTCGGTTAGCAAGAACTTTATTGAGGATTTTTGCATCAATATTCATAAGGGATATTGGTCTGAAGTTTTCTATCTTTGTTGGGTCTTTTTGTGGTTTAGGTATCAGAGTAATTGTGGCTTCATAGAATGAGTTGGGTAGAGTACCTTCTGTTTCTATTTTGTGGAATAGTTTGTGAAGAACTGGGATTAGATCTTCTTTGAAGGTCTGATAGAACTCTGCACTAAACCCATCTGGTCCTGGGCTTTTTTTAGTTGGGAGACTATTAATGACTGCTTCTATTTCTTTGGGGGATATAGGGCTGTTTAGATCATTAACCTGATCTTGATTCAACTTTGGTACCTGGTATCTGTCTAGGAACTTCTCCATTTCATCCAGGTTCTCCAGTTTTGTTGAGTATAGCCTTTGGTAGAAGGATCTGATGGTGTTTTGGATGTCTTCAGGATCTGTTGTTATGTCTCCTTTTTCATTTCTGATTTTGTTGATTAGGATGCTTTCCCTGTGCCCTCTAGTGAGTCTGGCTAAGGGTTTATCTATCTTGTTGATTTTCTCAAAGAACCAGCTCCTTGATTGGTTGATTCTTTGAATAGTTTTTCTTGTTTCCACTTGGTTGATTTCACCCGTGAGTTTGATTATTTCCTGCAGTCTACTCCTCTTGGGTGAATTTGCTTCCTTTTGTTCTAGTGCTTTTAGGTGTGTTGTCAAGCTGCTAATGTGTGCTCTCTCTAGTTTCCTTTTGGAGGCACTCAGAGCTATGAGTTTTCCTCTTAGAAATGCTTTCATTGGGTCCCATAAGTTTGGGTATGTTGTGGCTTCATTTTCATTGAACTCTAAAAAGTCCTTAATTTCTTTCTTTATTCCTTCCTTGACCAAGGTATCATTGAGAAGAGTGTTGTTCAGTTTCCACGTGAAGGTTGGCTTTCTATTATTTATTTTGTTATTGAAGATCAGCCTTAGTCCATGGTGATCTGATAGGATGCATGGGACAATTTCAATATTTTTATATCTGTTGAGGCCTGCTTTGTGACCAATTATGTGGTCAATTTTGGAGAAGGTACCATGAGGTGCTGAGAAGAAGGTATATCCTTTTGTTTTAGGATAGAATGTTCTGTAGATATCTGCCAGATCCATTTGATTCATAATTTTTCTTAGTTTCACTGTGTCCCTGTTTAGTTTCTGTTTCCATGATCTGTCCATTGGTGAAAGTGGTGTGTTGAAGTCTCCCACTATTATTGTATGAGGTGCAATGTGTGCTTTGAGCTTTACTAAAGTTTCTTTAATGAATGTGGCTGCCTTTGTATTTGGAGCATAGATATTCAGGATTGATAGTTCCTCTTGGAGGATTTTACCTTTGATGAGTATGAAGTGTCCCTCCCTGTCTTTTTTAATGACTTTGGGTTGGAAGTCAATCTTATCAGATATTAGAATGGCTACTCCAGCTTGTTTCTTCATGCCATTTGCTTGGAAAATTGTTTTCCAGCCTTTCATTCTGAGGTAGTGTCTATCCTTTTCTCTGAGATGAGTTTCCTGTAAGCAGCAAAATGTTGGGTCTTGTTTGTGTAGCCAGTTTGTTAGTCTATGTCTTTTTATCGGGGAGTTGAGTCCATTGATATTAAGAGATATTAAGGAAAAGTAATTGTTGTTTCCTGTTATTTTTGTTGTTAAAGTTGGCATTTTGTTCTTGTGGCTGTCTTCTTTTAGGTTTGTTGAGGGATTACCTTCTTGTTGTTTCTAGGGCGTGGTTCCTGTCCTTGTATTGGTTTTTTTCTGTTATTATCCTTTGAAGGGCTGGATTCGTGGAGAGATAATGTGTGAATTTGGTTTTGTCGTGGAATACTTTGGTTTCTCCATCTATGTTAATTGAGAGTTTGGCTGGGTATAGTAGCCTGGGCTGGAATTTGTGTTCTTTTAGTGTCTGTATAACAACCGTCCAGGATCTTCTGGCTTTCCTAGTCTCTGGTGAAAAATCTGGTGTAATTCTGATAGGCTTGCCTTTATATGTTACTTGGCCTTTTTCTCTTACTGCTTTTAGTATTCTATCTTTATTTAGAGCATTTGTTGCTCTGATTATTATGTGTCGGGAGGTATTTCTTTTCTGGTCCAGTCTATTTGGAGTTCTGTAGGCTTCTTGTATGTTCATGGGCATCTCTTTCTTTAGATTTGGGAAGTTTTCTTCTATAATTTTGTTGAAGATGTTTGCTGGTCCTTTGAGTTGAAAATCTTCATTCTCAGCCACTCCTATTATCCGTAGGTTTGGTCTTCTCATTGCGTCCTGTATTTCTTGGATGTTTTGAGTTAGGATCTTTTTGCATTTTACATTTTCCTTGATTGTTGTGCCGATGTTCTCTATGGAATCTTCTGCACCTGAGATTCTCTCTTCCATCTCTTGTATTCTGTTGCTGATGCTCGTATCTATGGTTCCAGATTTCTTTCCTAGGGTTTCTATCTCCAGTGTTGCCTCATTTTGGGTTTTCTTTATTGTGTCTACTTCCCTTTTTAGGTCTAGTATGGTTTTGTTCATTTCCATCATCTGTTTGGATGTGTTTTCCTGTTTTTCTGTAAGGACTTCTACCTGTTTGATTATGTTATCATGTTTTTCTTTAAGGATTTGTAACTCTTTAGCAGTGTTCTCCTGCAATTCTTTAAGGGATTTTTGTGCTTTCTCTTTATTGTCTTCTGCCTGTTTAGCAGTGTTCTCCTGCATTTCTTTAAGTGTGTTATTAAAGTCCTTCTTGAAGTTCTCTATCATCATCAGGAGATATGCTTTTAAATCCGTGTCTAGCTTTTCCGGTGTGTTGGGGTGCCCTGGACTGGGCGAAGTGGGGGTGCTGGGTTCTGATGATGGTGAGTGGTCTTGGTTTCTGTTAGTAAGATTATTACGTTTACCTTTCGCCATCTGGTAATCTCTGGGGTTAGTTGTTATCGTTGTCACTGTTTAAAGATTGGAGCAGAAGCTGTGTTCCACTCACCAGCAGTCTCTAAATCCTGCGGCGGGGGTCGTGGGTAGCTGACGGTACCCCGGTGCTGGTCCAGCCGGAAGAGGCCTGTGGTCCTACACAGGCCGTTTTTCTGCTTCCCTAACTAATGCAGTCTCTGGTCCCGCGTGCAATTTGATTGGAGCAGAAGCTGTGTTCCACTCTCCAGAAGTCTTAAGATCCTGTGGTGGGTGTTGTGGGTAGCTGGTGAGTGTCAGCCGACCCTGCGACCCAGCTGCCCCGGTGCTTTTCTGACCGGAAGAGGGTTGTGGCCCTATGTAGGCCGGATTTCTCTCTCCCCAACCAGAGCAGTCTCAGGTCCCGCGTGATTGGACTGGAACAGAAGCTGTGTTCCACTCACCAGCAGTCCCAAAATCCTGCGGTGGGGGTCGTGGGTAGCTGCGGGTGTCAGGCAACCCTGCGCTCCTGCTACCCTGGCGCTGATCCGGCTGGATGAGGCCTGTGGCCCTACTCAGGCTGGTTTCTGCTTCCCTAACTAATGCAGTCTCAGGTCCCGCGCAATTGGATTGGAGCAGAAGCTGTGTTCCACTCACCAGCAGTCCCAAAATCCTGCGGCGGGGGTCGTGGGTAGCTGGCGGGTGTCAGGCAACCCTGCGCTCCCGCTACCCCGGTGCTGATCTGGCCGGATGAGGCCTGTGGCCCTACTCAGGCCGGTTTCTGCTTCCCTAACTAATGCAGTCTCAGGTCCCGCGCAATTGGATTGGAGCAGAAGCTGTGTTCCACTCACCAGCAGTCCCAAAATCCTGTGGCGGGGTCGTGTAGCTGGCGGGTGTCAGGCAACCCTGCGCTCCCGCTACCCAGGAGCTGATCCAGCCGGATGAGGCCTGTGATCCTACTCAGGCCGGTTTCTGCTTCCCTAACTAATGCAGTCTCAGGTCCCGCGCAATTGGATTGGAGCAGAAGCTGTGCTCCACTCACCAGAAGTCTTAAGATCCTGTGGCGGGTGTTGTGGGTAGCTGGCGAGTCCAGGAATATATTTTTTAAGCACTTTATATGAGTGCTTTTATTTCTATTTTTATAAAAAATAGATTTTGGTCATATAACATATTCTGATCATGATTTCTCCTCTTTTAACTCCTCCAAAAGTCTCCCCACTTCCTCCACCCACTCAAATCCACATTTTCTTTCATTAGAATATAAACAGGCATTTAAAAATTTATAATACAAATAAAATAAAAGCAAACTAGAATAGGATAAAACAAACGAGGGAAAAGCAGCTGAACAATAGTACACCACCATAATATATAAATAATGATCTGTAGGATACAAATGAAAAACCTAGACAAAGCATTATGAGACAAAACCTTCAACAAAAATACCATTAAGTTTGTGTTGACAATCTATTCCTGGGGAAGAGACCTTAAGTGCCCTTAAGTGTGGTTTGTATACCTAAATCAGTTGAAAAAAACTAATATTTCCTTTTCAAGTGGCTATCAATTGGAGATAGCGTCTGGGTTAGGGACAGAGACATGTATCCACTTCCCCTCTCAGTGTTTGGAAACTATCTGGCTTAGACCTGTGCAGGCTTTGTGCATGCTGCCCTAGTCTCTGTGAGTTCATACTTGGGTCAGTCCTGCAGCATCTAGAAAGCCTTGGTGTCTTACATACCTAAGTCTTAAGTCTACCTGTGTATGCTCTTTGGTTGGTGATTCAGTCTCTGAGAGCCCCAAGGATCCAGATTAGTTTATTTGGTTGGTCTTTCTGTGGAGTTCCTATCCTCTTTGGGTCCAGCTGTTATGCTCAGATCTTAGGGTCCCCAAAGGCTTCCAGGAGTTATGCAAAAGCAAAGAGTCTTTTTTCAAGCTTGAGTTCTGACCCCCAGGCCCCTCTGACAGAATAGGACCATGTAGAAGACCCTGAGGTCCTAAGGTTTGGCCTTTTTATTGCTTTTACAGCAAGGTGAGGGTCTTATCAACTTGGTAGTTACATGACTGGCTAACAATTTTTGTAGGCTTAAGCAATCTATCTATCAATATCTATTTATATCTATCTATAGCCTCTGAAATGTTAGGAATTTTCCTGCTTGTGACTTGTATGTAGGGTGTTTCCTTCCTGTAACAGTTTGCTGTTTTTCCAGTAATTAGAATTTAACCTGAGGATAGGGCCCAGTATATACAATGGAGGTCTGGTTACAAGATGGAATCTGTCTTGTCAAGTTGGGGTCCTTCATCCACAATACTTCCCCCTATTCTTGCATAAGAGTTCACAAACTCTATCTAGTGTGTGGCTGTGGGTGTCTGCATCTGTTTGAGTCAGCTGCTGGATAGAGAATCTCATAGGACAACTATGCTAGACTCCTGTCTGCAAGCATAACAGAGTATCATGAATAGTGTCAGGGTTTGGTGCTTGCCCATGGGATGAGTCTCAAGTTGGGCTGGTTATTGGTTGGCCATTCCGTCAGTTTCTACTCCATCCCCTTTCTCTGCATTTCTTGTAGACAGGATAAATTTTGGGGCAAAAGCTTATAGTTCTTTACTGTGAAAGTAGAGCTCCTTATTACCCATATCATGGTACCAAGATAATGATCTGTGAGGGTATGAGCATATGTGAGGAGTTATATGCATTCCAGTGTGTACATGTTAATTGGGAATGTGTGTTGGGGTAAGACTATGTGCTTGTGAAATCATTTTTGTGTGATTTGCATGTATGGTTGTATGATAATATATGCACAGAACATGTAAGCATGTGGAGACTGTGTATAGAACTAGAGCCTTCTAAGGTGCTATACTCAGACACCTGGGCATATACAAGGATATTTTCAGAGTGACTGCATGGATGAGCTTGACTCCTGCCTCTTCCCAGTAGTTGCCTTACGGAGACATCTCTCTCTGTCTCTCTCTTTTCTTGACTCCCTTTTCGATTCCTTCCTTATTTCTCCCCTCCAACCTTCCCATACTCTCTATTAAAGATTGTCTTTGTATTATCTTTATTCTGATTTCTGTGCCAGCAGAGAGTTGAAGGCAGGCTGGACTGGACTTGGATATTGTTATTCATATGGCTACATCACATTTTGTAAACAGCCCCGTCACCTTCAGATTGACTCATTAAAAAACCTGTAGCAAAGGTAGGAATTCAAAGGTGGAACTTCTGAAGAGTTATAGACTTTGGGAGGGAGTGCAGTGAGTGAATTCACAAGGCAAAAGTGGAGGAAGAAGCAGGCTGCAACAAAAGGAGAAGTAACTAAGGAGCCACATGGCAGAACATAGTTTAAGAGCTAATTGGGAACAAGAATAAGAGAAGGCATAGAATTCATAAGTAAATATAAGTCTCCATGTTTTCATTTTGGAGCTGGTGGGCTAAGAATGTCCATTATGGCTATAAGTGGATATTCCCACTCAATTAATATAATTAGTATAGTCCCCGAGGGGCAGGCACCTATAGCTTATGTATTTCTACATCACATGAACTAGATAGTTGTGATTAACTGTCATTCCCTAGTGTCATCTTGGGATAAGCAACTCCTACCTCTCAGCTCTGACTTTTCCCTGCTTCCCTCCAGCCTCTTCAGGAGCTCCCACGATGTAGGCTTTGCATCCAGTACCTTTCATAACATTTTCTTTGGGAGTTGAGAACAAGGCTTTTGACTACAATGGGCATACCTGTCAAAATACTGCTGTATAGTGCCAATAAGCACTGCAAAACAAAACAGCAGCCTTCTATATTTACCAGTCACTGTCCAAATGACAAACTTGCCTTAGTGATATCTAGGTATGAAAAGAGTCCAAGAGCTTTAGAAACTGCAAAACTCATCATTATTTGATACAAAATGTCTAATCTCTGCTGACTGAAGATTTAAAAAAATATCATGAATCCTTGGATATTAAGACATGGAAAATTACTACTTTTTTACCCTGGTTATAGAAAAAAGTGAAAAATTTCATAGGAAGATCTTGAAAATTGCTTTGCAGTTTCACTGATTAGAAGTCTGAAACATTCCCACTGTGAGGTACACAAATTGGCACTGGCTGGCTGGATCCTGCATAGATGGCAGTCTACTAGCTGTTCCAACCCTGGGTCAGTACAGATGCAGAGATCTTGGCACCCTGGTTTTATGTGATGGTGTGAAATTGTCTCCTAAACAGATAACCAGCTGTTTCAGATTATTCTGTGAATTACAGTAATTTTGGTAATTAGGACGAAATACTCTGTGTTTTTTTCTTGGCAAAACGTTTTAATGGCTGATACCCTATGACCTTGAAGGAAAGCTCTTTGTCCCACCAGCAGATAACTCAGAAGGTTATTAATTAAGCCCAATTAATAGTCATTTCTGCAATGGTGACTTGGACAGCTCATTAATGAAAATGTTGAAAGGACAGAACAATTTTCATTTCTGTTTCCCCAATCAAAGCCGAAAGTGAAATGTAGTAGAGGATGTCTACTGCCCTGGTGTTCAGTGGTATAAATGTGTGTCTACTGTATAATACATTCTGGTTCCAAACTTAAGAGTAGAATTCTCATGAGGTTCCTATATGCAACCAGACCCATCTGTGGAGTGTGGCTTTTTAATTCAGAATCATTGAAAAGAAAGAGTCCTGCCAACACCCTGGGTCCTTTATTCTCATCTCATTATTTAGCCTTGACACAACTCTATTTCAAATAACAGGATTCATCTTGTTACAGTCCTGTGTTTTCTGTTCTGTTTCTAGTGACCTTCCAGGAGACTTTGAACTTCCTAAAGACGTTTGTCCATTTTTAAAAGAGACACAAACACCTTGGGTATAACATATTCTGGGGCATGCAAGTATTTTGTAAACTTTTATGTATTTGTTTCTCTGTTGCTGGGTATAGACACAGAATCTGGGCATGCTAAGCATGTGTAGTACCACTGAGGGGTACTCCCAGTTCTCATCCTGTGAACCCAATGATGCTAAGCACATAGTGACCTTCCTGACTAGTAATAGTGTTTAGACAAACTGCCTTTCAATTGTAGCTCTATGTCTTGTCCTTGGTGAATGAGAGAAAAATAATGTACAACTGTAGATGTGATAAAAAGATGTAAATTGAATTATTTGTATGCCAGAGAAGGCTCCAGCTATGTGTTTCTAAATTCAGATTTCTCATGATGATTTAAAGCCAATGGATGTGGAGCTTATAGGAACATCTTGATTCAAATTCAGTCATTAAGTGCTTAATTTCTAAAAGTTTATTTGCACATTGCCAGTGGAATGCTATTTAGAAAGGCAGGAGGTGTAACTGAATTTATGTCCTTTGAGGTAAAAACTCCTTCTTTGGGATTTCAAGTGGATCAATTTATTATCACAATGGCTGACCACCCCCACATGTGAAGGGCAGAGCAATTTCAATAATTTTACTCCAGGGTCTTTGATTTATAGTTTCATTTTTTCTGACTCAGGGAAGTCCTACCTTCATGTATTCATGCTGACATTTGGTAATAATTCCAATGCCATCCTGCTGAGTATTTACAGCTCATAGAATGTCCCAGGAGCCACAGGGGCCACCCTATCACCAGACACATTTATACATCCAACTTTGAGTTGTAGCACACACTTGCCAGAGGAAAAATGAGCCATCTCTGGGGAAGATGAGCACAGAATGGTCCACAAGGAAAGATTTTGCATATATTGAAACCCAGTGCATTGTAGTTGAGAGTGTCAGATTGAAGGTTATGTGATGGAGATTCTTTTTTAAAAAGTCATTTCATGAAATGGTATTCAAGAATTGGTTTCTCTGGGTTGTTCAGCTAAGATCCTGCTCCAGAATTAATATAACAAGCAGTAGGAATTTTTATTGTTTTTGAGATATTTGACATTATATTATAATGCATTTTCACAAGACCTCTATAAAGCAGATATTATCTTCATTTCATTAAGTGAGTAAATGAGGTTGGCCTGCATTAAATAAAATTCCAAAAGTTAATCTTAATTCATTTATTAAAAGATATTCATATCAAGGTCTGTGTGACCTTAAAAATCCATGCCAGTCTCCATGTCACCCCTCTTTAGAAGAATTATCTTCTTTGGCTACTAGGTAATGAACTGAAGATGAATGAGAGAAATCACTGAGCTCATAATACCTAAAAGGAGGGCAGTGTGAAGCAATGAATGTCCCAGGGCCAGGCTGGAAGAGCTAAAACCGTTTAAAAGTTTACAAAGTTTAGTCACCTTCCCCTCTGCACTTTACCCTGATGCTGGAACTTCAAGTTCTAGGTCATTACTCTAACTATATCCAGCTCATCTTGAACAGCAGGGTAGAATATTGACAAATGGAGGGACTAAGCCTACTGATAGAGTCTTGGATTTGTTACCAAGAAACAAAGGGTCCTTGTGTGTGTGTGTGTGTGTGTGTGTGTGTGTGTGTGTGTGTGTGTGTGTGTATGTGTGTAGGCTTTCTTAGTTTTGCAGACAAGGGAATTTCAGAATGGGCCTCAAGAGAACTAGAAAACAGTTTTATTGGAATTTGAGAGAGAAAAATAATAGGGTAGGCCAAATGAAATTTAGGCAGCTACCAGGGAGAGGAGAATGCATAAGAAGAGAAACATCCAAGCATTTTCTTTCTTTCTCTTTTCACATAGTACTTTAAATTTTAAGAAGGACAATTTTGAAATATACCTGCAGTGATTTGAATAATTTTGGCTCCATAGACTCACATGTTTGAATGCTTGGCTCAAAGGCAGTGGCAGTATTAGAAGGTGCGTCCTTGTTGGAATAGCCTTGTTGGAGGAACTGTGTCACTGTTGGGGTGGGCTTTGAGGTCCTATGCTCAAGCTTTACCCAGTGCAGAAGAGACAGTCTTCTGCTGGCTGCCTTCCAATCAAGATGTAGAACTTTCGACTTGGCTCCACCAGTGCCATGTCTGCCTGGATGCTACCATGCTTCCTGCTGAGATGGTAATGGATTGAATCTCTAAAGCTGTCAGCTAGCCCCAATTAAATGTTTATCTTTATAAGAATGGCCTTGGTTATTGTACTGGCTGTTTATGTGTGTGTGTGTCAACTTGACACAAGCTGGAGTTATCACAGAGAAAGGAGCCTACTTCTCTTGAGGAAATGCCTCCATGAGATCTAGATGTAAGGCATTTTCTGAATTAGTGATCAAGGGTGGGAGGGTCCATTGTGGGTCGTACCATCTCTGGGCTGGTAGTATTGGGTTCTATAAGAACGCAAGCTGAGAAAGCCAGGAGGAGCAAGCCCATAAGTAATATCCCTCCGGGGCCTCTCCATCAGCTCCTGTCTCCTGACATACTAGAGTTTCAGTCCCGACTTTCTTTAGTGATGAGCAGCAATGTGGAAGTGTAAGGTGAATAAACCCTTTCTTCCCCACCTTGCTTCTTGTTTATGATGTTTTGTGCAGGAATAAAAGCCCTGACTAAGACAGTCATGGAGTCTCTTCACAGCAATAAAACCCTAAGATAGTACATTTTTCTTAAATTTGTCTGTTATTAAGGAAACAGGATGTATAGGCCAAAGCTGATTATGAAGGGGAGAGACTCACCCTCAATGACTTCTAAGCTTTATCATTATTTGATAAACTAGCTAACATTTCCACTGCGGGCTTGAATGTCCTCAGGTATAACAACAAGTTATCAATTCTCCCCATGAAACTTAAATGTCTTGTGATACACTGGCAAAGTCGATGCTTTATAGGGCCTCCTATCAAGATTATAGATTAGACCAAATTGGTAATCAAGAGGATATATCACATCTGTTCTGGGGAGATTTTCTGAGAGTTGCATCCTCAAGTATGTTTACTTGTTTATCTTGCATATTTAAAAATGCTTTTAATTGAAATAAAATTATATCACTTCCTCCTTCTACCTCTAGCCTCTCCACAGTCCTCTCTCTTGAATTCCTTCCATATCCCACCTCTAGTTGCTAGGACCTTTTATTTTTCTTTTTTGTTATTATGTGCTTTTTTTCATTTTATTTTTATTGATTATTTTATTTATTTACATTTCAAATGTTATCCCCCTCCAGGTTTCCCCTCTACAACCCCTCTATCCCATCCCCCTTCCCCCAACTTCTATGAGGGTGCTTCCTCACCCACCCACCTACCCATTCCTGCTTCATTGCCCTAGCATTCCTTGACACTGGGGCATCAAGCCTTCACAGGACCAAGGGCCTCCCCTCACATTGATGCTGGATAAGGCGATCCTCTGCTATTGATGCAGCTGGAGCCATGGGTCCCTCCATGTATACTCTTGTTTTAGTCCCTGGGAATACTAGGGGGTCTGGTTGGTTGATATTGTTGTTCTTCCTATGGGGTTGCAAATTCCTCCATTGGGGTCCCCATGCTCAGTCTGATGGTTGGCTGTGAGCATCCCCATCTGTATTGGTTAGGCTTTGGGACAGCCTCTTGGGAAACAGCCATATCAGGCTCCTGTCAGCAGGCACTTCTTGACGCCAGCAATATTGTTTGGGTTTGGTGTCTGCACAAGGGATGGATCTCTAGGTGGGGCAGTCTCTGGATGGTTCTTTCTTCAGTCTCTACTCCACTCTTTGTTGCTGTGTTTCCTTTACAGGTAGATCCTTCTTAATCCCTGAGAAGCAGAGGTTTAATAATAAGTAGGAATCAGCCTAGTTTGATTTTATTATAAGATGTCTTTCAAGCCTAAGATGGAAACAGTTTTGTTTATAATTTTCCCTTTGTATTGTGTCTTTGGTAGAGCTTTAGTGTTCTTTATATATGCATGGCAAGATGCATGGCCCAATTGTATATCTGTTGGTTAGCATGGGAAAAACAATTTTTAAAGGGCATATAATCTTGGTATGCCAATAGGTACTATAGGTAGCCATTTTGTCCCCTTTGTCATTGAGTTTCCTTTTGATCTAACATTCTAGCCTTCTATTAAAGAGAAGAGGCAATGTGCTCTCTTCTGTAACTGCTTCTCAGCTGAAAGTAAGATACTGTTGTCAGAGCTCAGGAAGGATGGGATGATAGTCAAAGGCCTGCAGCAGATTAGCACGATGGGACATTCATCAGAAGCAGCTGGTTTTCTGACAGCTGAAGAGACAGGGAGCAATCATATCAACTAGACTGATTTACAGTTTACCATTTTCCAGTTTTCAGTAAGTCCAGGGATTTCCAGTTGTGTAGGACTATGTGGGGCTGGAGTGGTGTAGATTACTTTTGAAGCAATTTTTGGTCAGCTGATTTCTGGATCCATCCAGGCACTAGGGACAGAAACTAAAGTTAAATAACTTAAAGGGAAATTTTATATTTGGAACTTCCCCCTCGGGGACAGGGAATAAGCAGGGATGCTTAGGCTGCTAATTGACAGGAGTAATTATCTGGCGTTTGTTTGACCTGTGAGAGGTGAATCTAGGTCTTTATGACATTGCAACTCCTTGAAGCTTATATTATCATTGTAGTCTGTACTAAAATCTGTATTGTGGAAAAGCAGGTAACAGGTATTTGTAAAACAGTTGAGTAGAGACATGCCTGTGAGTCGTAGCAAGAGCTATTGTTTTGGGTTAAAAACCATAGAGATTATTTTGTCTGTCCAGAGGTCTGGATATATAGATTGTACAGAGATGTTTTTAGAATGGTGAGAAGTATCTTTAAGTCTATATTTAAAAGATAACCAGAAGAAATTTAAAGTCTTGTGCTGTGACTGATAAGAATAGTGAATTTTTTTCCCAACAAGATACTTTATTTAATACAGTATATATACTTGCTTATGTGCTACTATATAGATGTCAGTACTTTAATTCAATAGACTAGAGATATGAAATTATCTTATAAATAACTATACAGTTGATAACTGTAACAGATTCTATGAGAAAATTGAATGCAGTTGATTCACTATGAGATAATTTTAAAACATTTATGTCATAGGTTAAGTTTGTATTTTACCTGCCAGTGGCAGACTAATTCATGTTCAGCCCTCTGGACTCTAAAATTATGTATTTTTCTGCAATTCCAGTACATGGTATTTTTTTTTAATTTTTAATTTTTTTATTACATATTTTCATCAATTACATTTCCAATGCTATCCCAAAAGTCCCCCATACCCTCCCCACCTCTTCCCTACCCACCCATTCCCATTTTTTTGCTCTGGTGTTCCCCTGTACTGGGGCATATAAAGTTTGTGTGTCCAATGGGCCTCTCTTTCCAGTGATGGCCGACTAGGCCATCTTTTGATACATATAAAACTAGAGTCAAGAGCTCCGGGATACTGGTTAGTTCATAATGTTGTTCCACCTATAGGGTTGCAGATCCCTTAAGCTCCTTGGGTACTTTCTCTAGCAATAGTGAATTTTTTAATTAGCTTATCAGAACATTGATTAATGTTAAAACTTTGAACTTCTGATATCTTAGTATAACAATAGTATAGAGTAACTTGTTTTATGTATCTTAAATCATCTTTTTAGATCTTCAAAATTTATTTAGATTTTTATAACTTCATGTTTATAATTTAAATTACTTTTAGAATTTTATAATTTATATAAACCTTATACTTTTTAAATGTATCTATTTACCATTAGACATACATAAGTGGCTTTTTACTGAGAGAAGTCTTTGCAAAGCAAGTTCTTTTACATAGTAAAATATATATCTGAAATGTATTTGTCCTTTAGTATGAAGCCTACTACTGAGGCAAACCTATCTGAATTTGCCTTTACATCAGGTAACCTAACAGTTGTATAAAAGTAAGGCTTGATTTTTACATACTACATTCATTGATTAGGCAGTTGTCTAAACTAATAAAGCTACACCTAGCTCTCAAAACTAACAGATATCTGAGAAAGAAAAATGATGGTAGGAAGTATAAACAAAATGGCCTCTGTATTCATTACAACAATAGACTTACCAGCTATCTGGATAATTACCCTAGGTTGCCATGTTGGTCTCGATGTTTTCACTGGGGATAAGGCTGTAGGTCTTTGGCTGTCATACAGAAGAGGATTACATCTTTAGCTGGTGCATAAGACAGCATCAGCCATTAGCTGCCATTTTCCTATGGAGAACGACGAATGTGGGAAAACTGACCTCACTCGATGAGTCCAAGTAGAGCAGTTAACACAGCAGTGTCCATGGTTTGGGCAGTGCCTTAGCAGCAGGCAGGACGTGGAGCAGCTTCTTCCCGTGGTTACTGTTACCACAGACCAGGTGGCTTTGTTGATGGCCATTGTTTTAGGCTTTTACTGCTGTGAAAACACACCATAACCATGGCAACTCTTACACAGGGAAGCATTCCATTAGGGCTGGGTTAAAGTTTTAGAGGTTTGATCCATTATCATAATGGCAGGAAGTGTGGCAGTGCACAGGCAGATGTGGTACTAGAGGAGGAGCTGAGAGTTCTACATCCTGATTGGCAGGCAGGAAGAAGTGAACTGGCTTGAGATTTTTACTTCAACAAGGCCACAACTCCTAATAGTGCCATTCCTCATGGGCTGATGAAGGCCATTTTTGTGCAAACTACTACATCCATTGTGTTCTTTGGAGACCTTAGAGTTGGTATTTGTCTGTCATGGAAGAAGTGTTTTTCTTTAAACATTTAAAATGCCATATTTAGCAGGTATCTGAAAGATTTTAGGGTCATCTACTAAATATAATTGATTTTAAATAAACTGATTGTTTTTTATTACTTGTTTTAGGTTTGACATATTTGAAAACATATAGGAGGGTAAATGACATTTGTTCCTATAAATGAATTTGTAAATAATTTTATTGTTTATGAGGTGACTATAAATGTGGATTTTTAAATTATTTTTAAAACTTTGCAAGAAACTAGTAGACTTTATAAGATTTCACAGTTTTATTCCTGTAAAGGTTAGCCTTAGAAAATTACAGTTCTTGAACTGCAGCTCTTTTAGTATAAATCATAGATATAGTCCATAGGGAGACTGGCGACTTTACTTTCCTGGTTCTTTCAAGGTGTACCATTGCAGAATATCACAACTCCTTGAATGACTTAATTTATCAAAATAGGTAAAACTTAAGCAAGTTAGCAAAGACAAGGTGGCTTGGTATACATATGCTAGCCTGAATAGACCCGAGGAGAGGAAAGAGGTTCTATAGGCTCTTTGTCATATTGCTTACGTCATTGTCTTGTTGCACCATGAGATAGGAGTTTAGTCTGGCAATTATTCTGGGTATTTGGCATTTCAGTGTAACTTTGTATCTTTTTCAGGGTGAGCCCTTAAGAATAAAACACATAGTCTGGTTAACATATTTCAGTTAACAAGAATGGTTAGCCAGAAGCAGATCTACAGGGGTTAAAAAGAAAGGTTAGTATATTTGGAAGCCTTCCCAGGACTATAGACTTTGATGGATTAGGTCTTTGTTTTCATTTCTGGTTGGTAGTGCTATGTGTGTTGGGTCTGACAGCCTTAATGGTAAGATTACCTATGTAGCTTTTTAATTATTAACCCTGTGTTACCAGGTTTTTTTTTGAATTTATTTATTATATGTAAGTACATTGTAGCTGTCTTTAGACACCAGAAGAGGACATCATATGTCACTACAGATGGCTGTGAGCCTCCATGTGGTTGCTGGGATTTGAACTCAGGATCTCCTGAAGAGCAGTCAGTGCTCTTACCCGCTGAGCCATCTTTTTTTTTTTTTTTAAAGATTTATTTATTATATGTAAGTACACTGTAGCTGTCTTCAGACACACCGGAAGAGTGTCTAGATCTCGTTATGGATGGTTGTGAGCCATCATGTGGTTGCTGGGATTTGAACTCCGGACCTTCGGAAGAGCAGTCGGGTGCTCTTACTGACTGAGCCATCTCACCAGCCCGCTGAGCCATCTTAACAGCCCGTGTTACTAGTTTTAAGCCAAAACTTGTTACCAAGTCTACAAAATATTTTAACCATATTCAATAAATTTGTAAATCCTGAAGTACAGAAAGTTCAAAATCTTGATTTAAGGTTTATATCTTAGTTTTAAGTAGTAAAATGAAACAAATAGTCTAATTTTTCTTTTAGCTCTTTTGCCTTCCGTAATTTCCCCACGATATTAGGTGGATTGTCTGACATAGGATAGAAACTTTCCAAACCCAGAGCCAGCTTTTCAATACAGCAGAAAACAATATTTTAATATGATCCATACCCAAAAGACATTTTAATCCTGGCTAGACTGAATCCAGTGACCAGAGAAGAAATTTTGGCTATTGAAGTAGCAAAAGCAAGCGGCAGCAGTGACTTTGTGCCTGCACATTAGGTAGTGGATGTAAAGCTGGCATGCTGGAGACTGGGTGCCCACATTGCCCCAGTCTAGCAGCATTGGAGTCATGCAGTAGAGCTTGGTCCTGCTCCCATATCATTCTGTAACTGAAAAAGATTACTTAGGGCACAGAAACACACATAAGAGATGGAGACAGCAAATTTTAAAAGAATGTACACAACCCACGCTAGAGGACTATCCAGGTTACTCAACTTGTTATCCATGTCCTTTGGCTGTTTCAGTTGTGTCAAGTCAGAACACACAAAGACAGGCAAAGCACAAGACATAACACACAACAAAAATAACAAGAACAATGACAACTGGGATCATTCAGATTTACCAGTTTAATCAAAGAAGGTTTGTTATTGTTTGTTTGTTTTAACAAATATTTTTTCAATGTCTGCTTGCACAACCTAGGCAACATGAACCCACTAGAGGCTTTCTAAGTGTCTGCTTTCCCCAGTTCAGTTAGGCTGGGCCTCTCCACTTTCCATCTCAGCTCCCAGTAATGTCTTACTTCCAATGCTGGGCCTATCAAATTCTTGGTTTCTGGTATCTTGGAATGCCCTCAGGGTTTCTTGGTTCTATTGTCCAGCCTAGACGCTGAAACTCTGGCAGTGGGTGCTCAGGTGGTGAGACTCTGGTTCTTCAGTCCCTTGTCTCACAAAGGCATGCCCATGTCCCAGGGAAGGGCAGAAAACAAAACACAAAACACAACAAAAATAGCAGCAGCAATAACAACAAAAATTGGTGTCTCTGGGTGAACTCCCAAGTAACCAGATGTGTGATCATGATGTCTCCCTGTTGTCTTGGATGGGAGATGATGGAACTTGTCAGACAATCCAGTCTGCCCCCACCACATCCTCAGGTAGGGATCCTACAAAACCCTGTATCACAGATCCTATCTGTGGCTTACCAGAGAAAGTCTCTGTAATTGGGTGAGTTCTGCTTTCTTTTCCTAAAGTGGTTTGCTCAGACAGCCTATTGAACCAAAGGCACCTTCTAGAAATCAACTCTTCAGTCCTGGAGGGCCTGAAAGAAAGGTCCAGTTTCTGCAATGTTAATCCCACGGATTCCATGAGAAAGACCACTGAACTAGATCATGGCCTTTAAAAATTTTTCATGTACATGGGTTGTCTTCCCCTAAAGGCAGGGCTCAAGAGATCAGCATTGGACATGGGTAGGAGAAGCGCTTTTTTATTACAGGAATAGAGGGTTTCCAAAGGAGGGGTTTAGTAAGCAAACAGGTTGTGTTGCAGAAGCATCTTATAAGCAGTACAAGTTGGTCATAACACCTTCTGAAACAAAGAGATGGTTGCAAGACTGGCATAACAACAGGTGTGTTGTGGGAAATATTAAAAATCACCGACAGGCTTCCCGTGCTACTGCAGGTCATTCTTGTCCTGGTGCAGTCCTGCTGGGCTACTCTCTGTTTGCAAACTCTCTGGCAGGAATGGAGCTCGAAAGTTCCCTTCACTCCCATGCCAGCCCCATACAAGGACTGTCCACTCCGTGGTCAGCTGCCACAACTCTATGCTCCAGCACAGCCACACTGGCTCTGACTCAAGCTAGCCCCCGCAGTGATTGATTGTGTGTGTGTGTGTGTGTGTGTGTGTGTGTGTGTGTCTGTGCACAGACAGGCTGGTCCCCGCATCAAGCAAAGATCTGGAACCCTGGAGCCCTGGTGGGCGGTGATTTCCACCTGCATGGGACTGAAGGAGTTCGGCTATGCCTCCTGGGCACCTGACTCCTGTCACAACCTCCCACAGCCCCCCTGCAGAGAGGTATGAGGCACCAATCATGTAGTAGCTGCACCAAGCCCTCCCACATGCAAATAAGATTTCCCCAAACTCTCAGTCCAAGCCAATGAAAAGTACCTGCTGTCGAACCCTGAATCATCCCCCCCAAACTGTATATAAATCCTATCCAGGGAATAAAAATTGTGTGAGAACTACTCCATCATCATAGCCTTTCGTCCTAAGAGCTGTAATACTTGGGAAGAGATTTGCTCTCCGGAAGTGCCACTTGAGGCTCTGCTGCACTCCTCACTGGCCAGTTGGCCTAGCCCAACCCAACTCAGTGCAGGGCGGGCGCCATGGAATTACAAAGTAACCTGGAAGGCACAGCAGAGAAGTGAGGTGGAGCCAACCACTGCAGCAGAAGCCTGGAAGCAACTTCCCCTCCCTGCCCCCACTCGCTTCCTTCGCTGGAACCCTGGCACCAGGCCTGGCCAGAGATCTCTGTGAAAAGTCTAAGATACTCAGATCCACAATTGATCAATTTGTTCCCAGCTCTGGTTTGCTTGTCTCTGAAGCCGCTAGTTCCCTCTCTGCCATAAACTCCTGTAGTTGGCGGTCTCGCATTTTAGTAACCCAGTAAAACAAAACCTAGAAGCTTATAATTAACAAGTCAGATTTATGTATCCAAAATCTCAAATCACAAAATGCCAATACAGCAATTTCTGGTTCTATTGATAATGATAAAAGCTGCCCACCTAGATTAGATAAATTATCCCCATTATTCTAACCTTTATGATAACATAACTGCCTGTGGCTATTTAAAGGTTTCAGGTTCTTCTTCCTGTCTGTCTGCCTCCATCTTGACTTTCCTTTTTTTCTCTGCAAATTTTAGCTCCACCTCCCTTTTCCCTGTCCAATCACAGGCCTCCTGCTGCACGACTATTTTAATGTAATTTGTACAGGGAAAATCCTGTCTCACAGGTGATCATATTAATGTTTTGAAACAAAGGCATGGTGGTTGTTTCTTAGGACAGGCAGTACAGAGATATTTGTAGTTAAAGTTACAGGTAGAGCATAGCCTAATCCTTGAGAAACAGGTTTAATCATAAATAGGATTGAGCCTAGCTTGACTTTACTGTAAGATGTCTTTTAAGCTCAAGATGGAAACATGCTGGTTTAACAAAGTCTGGCTACGAAAGCATAAGAAGGGCAAGGAGTCAAGGGCTGTAGTGATCTTTTATTGGCCATTTACATAGTACCCACCTCTCCCAAGTTCATATAATGGAAGGGCTTTTCCAAGCATGCTCCCTTGGTTAAAACTCAGGTAGACTGAGGGTTTCCAACCTTCCTATGGCTGATGCCTTTTTACTGTTAATCTCTGGAATCCCCTCTTACTTAAATCTGACAGTGCTGAGAGCAGAGTCTCATCTATCCTGTTAGATTTTAAAGATGTCCCAGGCAGGAAGGTAGGTTCTGGGATGCTGACTTTCAGAAGGACTGCAGCAGGACAGCTAGAGAATTGTGCCACACAGATGATAGCATAATGGGGTCTTGAGGGAAGTTGGATCTAGTTCTAGAGAACAGAAAGAATTTCTTGGCCATATAGATTTCAGGCAGGGGAATGAGGGGAATGCTATGGGACCTAATTTACATGCTGAGAGTCAGTAAGGCAGTGATGAGGCCTCTGGATGTAAATTCTTGGAAAGAAGACATAACTGCTTAATCTCAGGCTGATTAGAACTTCAGTGATTGTGGAGAGATTGGAATACTGTAGGCCCAGGGCCCAATTACAATTATCTTGAGCTTTCTTGGACCTTTAATAGCCATATATTGCCTACCTCAGTATGTGACTTAAAGTCTTTGTGGATTTTACAAATAGACCACTAGCTTCTATCGACCACAGAGCTAAGAATGCTGTCAAACCTCTGGCTACTATAGCAGAGTTTTCCCCATTTTCCTGGTATAGATAGGGCTACTATTGTTTTGATCATGACATGGCCAAAAGCAACTTGGGTAAGAAAGGGTTTATTTAGATTATGTATCCCAAGGGATATGTAATCTCAAGGGATTTAGGAGAAGCCAAGGCAGGAATTCAGTCCCTGTATGTGGGAACATGAGACAAGAAATGAGGCAGAGGCCATGGAGGACTGCTGCTTACTGACTTGATCCTCATGGTTTTCTCTGGCAGCTCAGAGGTGTTTTCTCTTGGGCTGGTTCCTCCTACATCAATAACTAGTTAAGAAAATTCTCACAGACTTGTTTATAACCCAATATAATGGAGGTATTTTATTTTCAACTGATATTCCATCTCTCAGATGACTTTAGCTTGTGTCAACTTGACATAAAACTAGCTAGGACACATACCTACCTGATATTTCTACTACTGTACTTTAAAAGTCTCTCTGTCTGTCTGTCTGTCTCTCTCCCCCTCTCTCATACATATATATATATATATATATATATATATATATGTATATATATATATATATATATGTGTGTGTGTGTGTGTGTGTGTGTGTGTGTGTGTGTGTAATTTGTTCAGTTGCTATAAAAACTCCACAAAACTGTTACCACATTGGATCATGCAATTTTGGGTAACATGAACTTATGTTTCTGGGCCATGACCATGCATATTTTGCCCTAGAATAAATTGTTGTTTAGGAGAGAATTGTGGTTTTTTTTTGTTTTTTGTTTTTTGTTTTTTTTTTTTGCATAGACAGGCTCATAACTCAATACTTCCTTTGGTCCATATTGGGGTTGTGGGTGAGGCTATGTTTGCTTGAGCTGCAAGAAGGACTGCAAAGCCAGAGCTGGTATAGCTATCAACTCTCTGGATAGAGGCTGGGGGGACTGTGGCCTGATATTTAGGAAGGCAAATAGCAGCTAGAGGGTCAGTGATATAATACACTTGTCTGCAATAACAATAAACCCAATTAAAGGCCAAACTAATAGTGACAGACAAAAAGGAGATTTAACCAACGTTGTCACTTTGGAACAAAAGGACACAGGTACCCCTTCTACAAGAACATCTTTGGAGTCCTAGCATTATAAGCAAAAATATCATAACTAAACAACACAGGCAAGATGTGGTTCTTTCACTCACCAGTGTCCCTCAGTCCAGTCTCTCCTTCAACATGAAATGAAGAGCTGTAAAGTTTTCTTGAAGGCAAGTTTTTCCTCTGGTTCAGAGTGTCAGCATTTTTACTTTCTTACCACAAGATTCATGAGAAAACTCCAAATCTTGGGGTATCATTAAACAATGAAATAATATGATAGCCAAAAAAGTTGTGTCTTTTTAGCATCCCCCACTCTAGGTTGGTTTTACTGCCATAGACTCACAGAAGTCAGCGGATTTCATGTTGATGAGTCTTGATTGTGGGGTTCATGTAAGGCCAGAGCTAAACCTTAACAATTACTAAAAACTCCCACAATACAATAAGGTGTCTATTTTTATTAAGGTACAAATTCACATTTGATCATTTTTACACAAGGTCAGATTGACCTAAATAGGAATTTGGTGAATAAGTTATAAGAAGCCAACATTTCAGCAGTTCACTGAGGAGAAAAGCAACTTGCATAAGAAAAGGTTTGATTTTCTCACTTACCAAGCTGCTGAGAGGCATTTTTAAAAGCCCAATATCACCCTCCCCCACGGTGTTAGAAATTGACATTTGAATATACTCTTCTTGTGGTGACAGCAAGAGGCAGTGAAACAACTGGGGCAGGGATTGGAGGTGCCATTCTGGGTCTTTCATCTGTCTTGAGCCCTTCTAGCTCATTTCCCGATTAGGAAGCCCTCTGGTTAATGGGCAGTTTCTCTGTTTCCTGATTCAATCAATCCTCTACTAAAAGACCAACACTATATGAATAAACCAAAGTAAAATCTTGATTTTAAAATGATTATGATGTGTCTTGGTTATACTATGCCAGAAACACATACAATTTCAGAACGTATTGAATAACAATAACCACAGGGTTCTGCAGTGACAAAGACAGCCTTTTGTCTTATAAGCATGCTTTCCTTAGTAACCTGGTAGAAGTAAATCAGGGACAGTCAAAAAGCTCTCTGCTTACTGGTTCTTCATGCACACGCAAAGTGTCTGATAAGAGGTTGTTTTGGGGTTACACCATCACAGTGTTAGGTATTATTGTTGTAGTTATTGACTTTGCTCAGTCTGTTGTGTTGGATAAGTGATGAAACAGCCTGTCTCCATTTTAGGCATGAAAACCATCTTAAAGACAAACAAGGTTCATCGCTGTTTTTTATTAAACCTGTTTCTCAAGGATTTGGCTACCCCCCTCCTATAACTGTAACTAGAATGGGTCTGCCCAGCTTAGTTCCAGGAAATAGTAACTGTACCTTTGTTTCAAAAGGTTATTATAGGCACCTGTTGTTATGAACACCTACTGTAAAGCCTACCTTATGACCATCTTGTAATCATATCTTTGTTTCAAAAGGTTGTTTAAGACCATAGCAATTTTTCTTTCAAAAGTTACAATTACCTTACAACCATGTCTTTGTTTCAGGGGATCATTATGGCTATCTTGTTATTCTTATGTTCTCTTTCAGTAACCCAACCTATTTTGCCTGCCAAATCCCCCGTTTGGTAACTCCTACTCAGGAAACCCCTGAGATATAAAAACTTTGTCTTTCTTATATCTAATGCTGACCTCCTGAGCAATGCCTTAGTGGGAGGCAGCCTCACGAACAAGAATAAAAAAGCTTGCTTTAATTAATTGCTTCTTTTAATTAGTTTGGCCATGATTATTTGGGTTGGTAATTTGGAGTCTGGCATGCTTGATGGTAGTACTGTATCTGGTTTTCTGAAGGAGTAGACTCCCTAGAATATACAATCTGAAGGTAGCATGAAGCTGTCCCTCATCACTCATTTTGCTTTCCTCCTAGCCAGACCCCTCTCCCCTGTCCTGCTCACCTGTGTTTTCTTTTTTCCTTTCCTTATTTTATTACATATTTTCTTCATCAGTTTTTTTTTTTTAAAATGCCATGTTTTCAAATCACTTTGCTTTTAGTGACACTTTTTCAACAGCAAAATCTGTCATTTTTTTGTGACTTGGTTGAAAAGTCATCTCTTTGTGAGACATTGTTACTGCCACTCACAAAATAGTTATTTATAAATTGTGTGTATCCTTCACTAAATACTAAGCTCGTTAAGACATATCTTAGGGTTTTGCTTATTGCTTAGCAATTTAGTGGACACTTAATCAATTTTCATTTAATTAGTGAAGCTTGGATGATGGGGGTTAGACTAAGGGTGAGGAAGTGTAACTATGATCACCCTCACCTGGTCACCAGAGTGGAGTAACTGCAGTCACAGCTCAGCCCTAGGCAGGTGTCTTCTAGTGCTTAATAGTCTTCAAAACCTCTGACTCAATACAATTTTCTCTAAACTGGAAAGTTACCAGATACTTATGTCACTGTCAAAACCAAAATCAGAGCAACTTAGTCAAAGATCATAATTGGTTTTCTTTATGGTACTGGAATCTGGCATGTCTTTATTTCACAAAGGAGAATAAATAAATGCTTCAATGAGCTGAGCAAGAAAAGTTAGTTTTATTGACAAGAAAGAGACAAGAAAGTGGAAAGAAAATCTGCCACTTCAAAGTTACTTTCTGTGTAAGGCAGAGCCAGAAAAGAGAAGAATAGAAACATAATGGATTGGTTAATAAGGGGTGTGTGTGTGTGTGTGTGTGTGTGTGTGTGTAAGGATTAAGGCAGAGGGAAACTTATTACCATGTCAATTGAAACTGGCCTCTTTAGGAACTATGGCTGTTATCTCTCTAATCCTGATTTCTGGGAAGGGCAGATAAACAGCTTAGTTTCAGCTAGGTGATGTGGAACTTCAGCATGAGTGACTCCATTTTGATTTTTAGTTAAATCTGGTGTGCTATGGTATGGTAGCTTAGTCCAAAACAATAAACTCCTGTAATTTTTATTCAACAACACCTGACTTCAATGACTACTCTCATGTATCTGTGACAGACTCCTTAGTCAGAGGTAAATTTAATGCATTTAAACAGGGATGGTGAAATCAGAGCTTAAAGTTGACTTCCACCTGTCCTCAATTCTATCAAAGGATCCTGGGGACAAAGACCCCTTCCAGGACAGAATGAGTAAGGATCTTATACATATCATCACAGCCCCCCACATGTTTTGTCCATTTTGAACATGGTATCCTAGATGGGACATCTACCCTAGTTTTCCCAGACATTAAGTTGGGCACAAAACTGTCTCTATGACTATCAAGTTTTTAACTGTGTAACAAACTTTCTTTGCTGAGGATAAAGGCAACCTGCTGGGAATAGAGACAACAGGAAACTTGAGGGGCAGGCGACTTCCCTTCAGGAAAAGACTAGTTCAACTACTCTCTGACCATATCTTTTGGATTTTCTTTCATGTTAACTATGAATTGTAAAGATGCTGCTACTGGATTTTTGAGGAGGGGTCCCATCTGGGTTGCTAGTGTCAAGATACTAGGGTAATCGAGATCTTCCTTTTGGGCTCTTAGTCTCATTAATAAAAGAATTCTAGAATGGGTTCAAACAGTTTGAAACTATTTTTTTTTCTAGCATTTAAAATTAATAGCTCAGAAATGGCAAGCTGTATTCTCAGTATTTGCCCAGGGGAGAATAGAAAAGAGAAGGGGAAGAAACATTAATGATATTTAAGCCAACATGGAGATCAGCCCATGAAGGTCAAGCTGCCACATGGTGGAGGTGGCATGGAAAGCTTCAATTAGAGCAAGAGTAAAGAATCTGTATTAGGGTTTTGTTGCTGTGAAGACACACCATGACCAAGGCAACTTTTATAAAGGATAACATTTAATTCGGGCTGGCTAACACTTTTAGAGGTTTAGTTCATTACCATCATGATGGGAAATGTGGCAGCATCCAGACATACAAGATGTTGGAAAGGTTGCTGAGAATTCTACATCTTGATCCTAAGGCATCCAGGAAGAGACTCTCCTCTGCAAACAGCCAGAAGGAGGGTCTCATCCACACTGGGCATAGCCTGAACATCAAAGGAGATCTCAAAGCCTGCCTACACAGTGACACACTACCTCACAAGGCCAGACTTCCTAATAGTGCCACTTCCATGGGCTAAGCATCTTTAATCCACCACAGAAACCCAGAGTGTTAGAGAAATTATGCTGGAGCCAGAGATAGAAAAAAGAGTAAAAAAAGGAAAAGTTATGCTTTCCCAAGTAATTCAGAAAAAGTAGAGTGGCTCATTAAAGAGTAAATTATTCCACCTAAATTTTTATCCACCTAACTTTTTAGCAAGGCTTAAGCTGATTTTATTTTCATAGAGGTTGCTTCTTGTCAAACCTCTACCTAATCCTGAAATTGTATTCTCTTGACCAGAAGAAGATTTTTCTTGATTGTCCTTCAGTGTTAAAATTACATAGCTGTAGGGATGGTCCTGCTCTCCAATTGGTTCTTGATCAGTAAAGAAGCCATGGGCCAATTGCTGGGCAGAAGGGATAGGTGGGACTTTCAGGTCTCTGGGGACAAGAGAGCAAGGTTAGGGAGGAAAGGAGAGTTCACCATGCTTCTGATGTAGAAAAGATGAGCAGCACTGTTACATCTTAGGTGGAGTGGTGGCCTGTGGCTGCTCCTACAGGAGAGGTTGGAAGTGTTAAGCTGGAATTAGATGTTAACTGAACAACTAAAGTTGAAGGCAGGTAAGGAGGTGCAGAGTTAAGAATATTAAGTACATGCTTTTCCAGGCGGGAGATAATAGCTCCTAGTAATTGTGTCAAAAGACAAGTTGAAATTGAACCACAGTGTTTCTGTGTCATTTATCTGTGTCCTTTATCTGTGGCAAACTGGGTCAGAGCTGGTAGTGTGGCCAATTCCTGGAGCTTAGTAAGGGTAGCAAAAGCTACATGAAACACAGCCACATGAGAAATGAGAATTCTGATGAATCATTATGAACTCCCCAGCATATCTGGCCAAAACTATATCTAAATAAGCTGATCTTCCCTTACCAGTTTCTGTTTCCTAAGTTCTTTTGGAGTACATGGAAAAGGAGAAGGCATGTGGTAGACTGAAATATCTAGAAATAGTCTCAAAACTGAGATGTCTTGATTGATAACCAATGCTACCACATTGTGTCACATAGTTAACTGTTTCTTACCATAGAATTTTGCTGTTCTGTATGCATTCTTTTCACTGTTGGGATCAAGTCCCTGATACAACTTACTGGAGGAAGGACTTACTTTGGCTTATGGTTCAAAGCTCTACAGTCCCTGTAGCAGAGATGGAACTGTGGCAGGAACATAAAATTTCCGGTCATATGATATGTGCAGTCAAATAGTAGAGAGAGAGAGAGAGAGAGAGAGAGAGAGAGAGAGAGAGAGAGAGAGAGAGAGAGAGAGAGAGAGATTGTAGTGTTTACCCGACTTTCTTTCTTTTGTTTCTCTTCCTTCTATCTGTACACAAATATTTTAGGTAGGTATTCTCTCCTAAGTTAAACTTAGAACTGTGTCTCCTAGGTTATCCTACAATATAGTTAAATTGACAGTGAACACTAACTACTGCAGGATACAAACTAGTCGTCAGGTATTTGAAGTTTATCTTGGGAGAGTCCTGTGAACCATGTTTTATAGGAAAAGAATTTGTTCCTTTGGCCAAAGAGCTATTTTCTTAGCCCCACTCAGCAAACAGTTTACTTGTCAAGTGATAGTTTGTTCAAAAAGCAGATTTGAAATGTTTCTTCATCTCATTGTGCTCCCCAACTCTAAATCCTAAATTACTATGCCACTTTAAAAAAGTGTGTGTGTATGTGTGTGTGTGTGTGTGTGTGTGTGTGTGTGTGTGTGCATATGGAGGCCAGAAGAGAGTGACAGATCCCCTAGAACTGGAGTTCAAGTGCTTGTGAGCTGATTTTGGTACTAGGAGCCAAACTCTGGAGCTCTAAAAGAATAACAACTGTTCTTAATTACTGAGCCATTTTTATATCTCCAACTAAGTCTTTTTCTGATCAGGTCCCCATATAATAAGGCCAGAGATTAATTGGAACAACAGATTCAGTCACCGTTTTTGTCCTATTTCATCTTCTGAACCAATCCTATTACTTTCATTCATGGCATATATGCCTCTGCAGTGGCATTAATAAACTTAGCTTCACAAACTGTCCATTCTTTAGTGAACTTACAAATGTGGTGTGACAAAACCAGCATTGTGGAAAGATAAGATTTTATACAGGGCATTTTGGGTTAAATGTTATATAGCTAGTTAGATATTAGCAGACTTGAAGATTATTATTCCTCAAGATCACTTTTAGACCCTACCTCCTGTGTCATGGCTAGCATATTAATTTTGAGAAATGGGAATCATCATGGTAGGTCTAGATTTTTTTCAAAACCTATTTTTAATAAGAGTATTTAAATGCTTTAATCTCCCTTGTAGCCTAATACCTACCAGAAGTACTAGAAATAAAAGGTTAATAGGGCAAATGAAGATGTGGACATGTTTAGACATCATCCTTTGGAGAAAATCCAATCAGTGTTGTGAGGATACCAAAAGTTCAGTTCACCTGAATAAGAAGCATTATCTTGATCCACTCAAAAACACCATTCACAAGTCAGTAATGGCAGTTCAATCCAGAAGAAACCATGGGGTTTTGCTAATTGGCCCGAGTCCATGGAAACATCAAGAAGCCATGGGAACACCACCAGAAGAAGTTCTTTCATGTGTTTCTCTCTATGAAGTCATGGCAAATCATGACCAGCAAAGAGTGGCAAGGTGATCCAATACCATACAGTCTCCTCAGCTAATACCATCATCAGCAAAGCCCAACAATGACCAGCAAAGAATGGTAAGGCATACCAACACTACACAGTGTTGTTCACTGTCTGTTGGTTATATTTATAACCTTTCCAAATATCACATGTTCTCTCAAGCATCTACTCTAGCAACATATCATCATATGCCTCTTTTATAGGTTGCTTCCAGAAAAACACCATGTGCCTGCTTTAGCAAAAACATTGTCTTATAAGATAGTTTCCAGAAAAATACATGACACAACTGAGTCTCCAAAAGAAATCAGAAATTTCCAATTCACATTGCAAAGTTCCCTTTCTTAGAATATGAAATAAGACACAATTGTCTTGAAGATTTAAAATACCATATGAAATGGAGGAAGAAATAAAAATGCTCATTAATGCAAGACTACTGGCACCTGTATAAAATAACATGGTTATTTTGTAGATTTCCTTCTTTTCTAAAAAGCTATTTAATTCTAGTTGCCTTTTTTTTGTTAATTGGTTTTTTTTGTACATGAATTTTGGTTAAATAAACAGAATGAGTTGTATTCCTGCTCTGGATGGAGATTCCAAACCACCCCAAAGATTCTAAGATCATTATACACAGATGTGTCCTGTTAATGGACAAAGACATATGATCCTCAAATGTTAATTCAAATGGGCCTGTCAATCATACAAACAGGAAGATGGTCCTCAGTACAGATACCTGTTCTCGAGAGATTGGAAAGTAGCACATAGCCTACTTACACTTACAGATTGGCACAGTGGTTTCGAGACATTGAATTGCAATTCCTTTTTGATGAGCTGTCACATACTCTTGCACGCATTTTGCTTTCTTCTTGAGTGTTTACTTCGATTTGATGAGAACAGGAGAAAGAAACATATCACAGAGTTTGGTGTATGAATAACCAATTATCCTTTCTCTTGTCCTTACAAACAAATATTGTTTTGGCCAGAAGCTGGGGATGGCCTTGGTTCTATTGGCAGTTTTGTCATTGCTGGAGGTCAGAAGTACAAAAGTATTTAGAAACACTGGTATGTGTTCTGTTTTTATTTTTTGTTTTCCATTTATAGAGCAATTTTAATGAGACTTGCTACCCAAAAGATTCATCAGAAAGTGCCTGAAACTCCAGATATCAGGATGGAAAAGGCACATTGACATACTCACCTCCCTTGCCCTAATTCCTTAAATCTAGTAACATTGTGTTAGTCCCTAGAGCTAGTGCCTTGGTGGCAACTCTTTCTTAGGATCCACTTTTGGTATACAGGAACTTGCTTTCTTTCTGTTAAGTTTCACTATAAACCTGCAATATACCTCTTTCTTAAATTCACCCTTTCCATGAGAGTGAAGTTCACTTTTCAAGTTTGCAAGACAAAGGACTAAAAAGGCCCTGGTGGTATTCATTGAGACTATCCCTGCTCCAGGTTATATTCACTTGAGAGAAGAAAGCCTTAGAGATGCAATTTGCTTCCTTGTATCCATAGTTTCACCAAAGAATAATGAGGAATGATGGAATAGAATGATTAGCACTCCAGATATCTATGTCCTTATATAGATGTGGATTTTCTCTTGTGTCTCAATGTTTTTATGAATGATAGGAAGTAAGAGACAGGTCAGAGGACATGAAATGTATTTTGTCACTTGCTACTAATTTTACCACTTTAGATAAGATATCTACCACAGTACAAAGGGCTTTAAAATAAAAACAGCAATCTTTCTAAATGATTTTATAAAAGTCTTCCTAGCAATATGTTGCTTGGTTTCTTTAAACAGAGAACTTTAATACAGGATGCTGAGCAAACCTAAGGAAACATTGGCATTAGAGGGACAAGGGAATATTTTCAGTATTATTTCTATTAATGAAGCCATTTAAGAACATCTTAAGAACATCCATGTTCATAAATATAAACTATGTAGTAGATGAAAATGTTCATTCTATAGCAAGTGCATACACTATGAATCCATTTTCATATAAATTCATATATTTCTTTTTACAAAGGTAGCATAAACTATGGCTCTCTGGAAGTGATTTAGATATTACTTTGGGCTTCTCTATAGTTTTCACATGACAATGACAATGTATTACCTTAAACATATAGAAATCAGGAAATCATACTGAAGTGGAATATAGCCAAGTCATTTATGAAATCATTGAGGAAGGCAGGGCTCGGGACTCTTATGTAATGAAAACAAGGGACTAAAAGGTCACTACTATGGCAGCAGTGGGGAGAGAATGGAGTCGGAGCCCAGGCTCATTCCCAGCTCAGGAGGGTGAGGTTGCAGGGACAGGGTAAGGCATGAAGTCTTGGCATAGGAATGGAAGGAAAACAAATTAGGGGCAGCATGATCAGCAGAATGCTGACATTGTGACAAGCATGCTGGCATTGAATTCTGTTAGAGAGACATTTTGAGCAGCTCACACAACAGTGTGCTCTCGGGATTGGACTTGGACCACTGCTTTTGTGATTGATTGCTTTCTGAATGTTTGTTAGTGTGCCATGTGTTTCTATCTGCTCACCCTTAATATCTGCATCATTTTTCACAATTATGCTCATGAAGTTTCTCAGTATCTCTGTGGGTAGTGATCTTTCAGAATCTTACTTATTCATGCAATTCTCTACCTGCATTTACAACTTTCTAAACTCGCTTATGTGGTAAAGACAAACTTAGGCACATTTCCCAAGTCTCATCAGTCCTGCCAAATTCCCATCCAGCTCAGTGTTCAGAAAGATGCTTTTCACATTTATCTTTGTCAGCCTCTCTACCACACTAGCAAGCTCAGAACAGGACTATTTATCCATGGCAATGCAGTGTTTTCCCCACAAAAACCGAAGATATACATCTTCAGAAGCACTACAATAGCATAATCGGAAACTTCTAGACAGGATAAGTTTAAAATCATGATTTCGAGTGGATAAATAATAAGCAATTAGAGGTATATTTGTAGTCACTAAAACAAAATATTACTGTTAGTAATACAGTAATACTGTTAGTAGCTTATTGTACTAAATTTTAAGTACTCCATAGTTTATCTCATGCAATGTACATCAGTAATTTTTAGGTAGGACTGTTGTGGGGTTATGGGCAGCTAAGTAACTTACTGAGGTTCATTCAGATAGTAAATAGCAGAAACAGTATTTGGATACAAGTTCTCTATTATCAAATCCACACTCTTGCTTTTAACACTATGCTGCTCTTCAATAGTGATTGGTTGTGACATAAAATATATGCCAAGCAAACAACCATGAAGAGAACACATTAGCTTCCATGTGCTAATCTTTGATGGCTGGGTACATCAAGGCTGCTTCCACTCACATTACGTGGAAAGCATTTGCAGGTCTTCAGGTTCAGAGAATATAAAAATGATTTGGATTTCTTTGTTTCTCTGTTTAAATGTATATACCCCTAAGCTTCCAGAACTCAGCAAATAAGTAAATAGATAATATAAAAATCCTCTTCTTCCTGAGGAGCAGAAGGGAAATTGCTTCTCAGAAAGAAAAAAAAAACTTTTTCCTGCAATTTTTCTTTAACCACTTAGTATGACAGGTTTTATCTATGCTTGTGTCATAACAACTATGGTTATGTAATTTTGTTTCCAAGACCTTGGTATTACCCACCCAGTCCTCAAAATACCATACATAGTTTAATACTTTCATTACCCCGTTTTGGAAATAAGATGAGTCATAGGAAAGGTAATAACTTGAGTAGGGGCACATACCCAGTAAATGGTCCCTGAACAGTGAGTAATCTATGGATTGACCAGCTTATTCATGAAAGATGGCTGCAGTGATGGTAAATTGATATCAAAGGGCCTTTACTCACAAGGTCAAAGAGGATGAGAGAGAAGACAAGATTCGGGGCTTATAGGATGAAAGAACAATCCATTTCAGTCAGCAGTGCAGGAGGTCTAGCATCAAGTTGATTCATTTTTTATATCCCAGCATTCAGGCACTGGAGGAAATGAACTCTTAGAAAAATAGAGATGAAATGTAGAGCTTGAAGTGATGAAATTTTCCTTTTTGGATGTTTTGTGATCGGTATTTAGGACCTCTGATATACTTGAAGAATCTACATTGTTGATATACTTCAATCCTATATTGAAGAATCTGAGAGAGTCTCACTTTAACTTTGGAAGAGTATAGTACTTGATTGTATACAAAAGATTGGCCCCATGGGTTATTAACAATTCCAAGGAACAGTGCTGTTAGCATTTAAAAGGAAAATGATTTCTGAATTAAAATCTTAGACACAATTTCATGTTAATTCTAGCATGGGACTAGATTAAGGTACAGCCAGACATGTGTGTGTCCAGAATTTTAGCTTTCATATTGTCTTAGTATGCTATAACCTGTATTCTATCATATTCTGAAGGGGTACAAGCAGTAGTGAGATGGTGTAACCTCCAAAGAAATAGGTTGAGGTTATAGTAGTCTTTATAGGGTGTCACAGAAAGTTGCTTTGTCAATCACTTCATGGAATGATAAAATATAATTGCTGTTGTAAAGGTAGCTCCAATTTGAATTTACTTATAATTATTTATAAATGGTGAGATTATTAAAATAGAACTAAAAAGACAAGCCCTAGAGTCAGGATAGTTTAAATGTCAATAGTTGATTTTCACATTGTTCTGGAGTTTGGAATAAGGCCCATCAGGTTCAGTTTATGGCCATGGCTCTCTTAGTACTGAGCAGAATAGATGTAAGGACACAGGTGCTGCTGTGTCACCAATGGCTGACTGCTATCTGGCATGTATGCATATTGCCTTTCCTCATGTTGTGTGCATTCAGAAAAAAAGAGTAAACACCCTGATGTTTCCTTATATATGGACACTAACCTACAGGATCAGGGCCTCATCCCTATTGTCCCACTTTACCAAAATAGCTTCTTTCTTCCAAACTTAATGAGAGCATGTGTTCTGAGAAAGTGTTGTTAATTTCATCATCAGGTAAACATTATAGAATAGAGTACACAGATTGCAGTGGACTCTCTTCTGTGTGTCATTATCAGCAGAGATCATTAATGTTCTTTCCATATCTGACATAAGCACCTCTCAAAATTTTATTTGTCCCATTTCATTCAATGAAGTGAATCATTTAGAAGCTCTGTTCTTTTTCCTTCCTCTTTAAGACAGTCCCTTTGCTGAAATGGGGTGTGTTTGGTGCTGAGCATCAACCATTACTGATGCTAAAACTTCACAGCCATATTACTTTTAATTTTGTTTCTAGGTCAGTCACTCCACAAGGACTCTCACCGGCAATACAGAGTAGTGGACTCTGTATACTTTGAGACTATGATAAACAAAATAATACTTTGTGAAATACAAAATAATGAATGTAATCTAGAAACGAGAAGGAGACAGGTCTGCCTGGTGCATGGTTGTACAGAGCATCGTGTTTGAGCTTAAACATAAGGATTTGGGTCAGAATAAATTATACACTATGCTCCTAGCCTCCCCAAATGCATATTTCTGTTTGCATCTAAAATGTATTCATTCCATTATAACAGCTCCCAAAGTGTTAACTTATTATAGCATCAACTCTCAAACTTGAAATCTTACCCATCTTAGGTAGTCTTGAATCTCTAGGTACAATTCATTATGAGGACAAATTTCATTACTATAAAACCTGTGAAATCAGGTACATTGTGTGCTCCCAAAACAATCATGGAGCAGGTTTATGACAGATACTCCAGTTCTAGAAGACAGATATTCCAGTTCTAGAAGATAGATGTTCAAAGAAGGAGGAACTCCAAGCAAGTAAAAAGCTTGGGAAGAATCCCAGTAGGTCTTAATGGTCAGATCTTCTGCTTTGCTGCCTTATGCATTGGGCTGCTTCATTACCCCAGTTGATCTTGCCCCTTTTTACTGGATAGGGCTAATGCCTTGTCTGTACCATATTGCATGGTGGCACGCTCAAACTGTAACGATTCTGTGGTTTGAGACTAATGAGGTGGAGCTAGTGCTGTTGAGCTTGCTGTAGTATTTGTGACTATGAAATTTCCTGATCTACTGTTTGGTCATTCTCCATGGTTTTGAATGAGAGTTAATACCTGCTCACATCAGAATAGCTCATTCTCCTATCTTGTAGAGTCTAGAAATATACACTGATTTTCATTCTTTATATTTTATCTGTTTAATTTTACTCCAGTTGGTAATGTAGCATAAGTCAGTCTCTCTTCTGGGATTCTCCTGAGGTGCTTGCTTGATTAACTTGTAGATCACATGAATATGCATTGTCTCCTCTTGGTTGTCAACTTGACTATATCTGGGATTAACTAGAACTCAAGTGGCTGGGTACATCTGTGAGAGATTTTAATTTATTAAGTCACATGTAGTAGGAAGACTCATTTTAAACCAGATCTTTAGAGGTGGGAAGAGCCTCTAAACCCCTTTAGCCTTTAGTCTGAGCCATACCTTCTGTAGGCACCTATGGTAAAGAACAGAACCTTGTTCTCTTTCTTTGCCTGTGTGTGTGTGAGTGTGTGTTCCATAAGTTTTGTTCCTCTAGAGAATCCTGACTAATACATAAACCAATGTACCTATGAAACGATCACTTTAGGTACACAACCTAGTTTTTTCTCAGAATAACTTTCCTTACTCCTTGATTTACAGATAGGCTGAAGATTTCTAAAACCAACCAATTCTGGTTCTTGTTTTTCTTAACAATTCCTTTAATTTATTTTTTTCTTCTTGAATTTTACTATAAATCATAAGAATAGAGCTTAGGCTGCTATTTAAAACCCTTTCTTAGAAATCTCCTTAGCCTGGTATTCAGTTTTAGTTCTGCTAGCCTTCAGGCACTGGAAGATGGGCAGAGGTTAGCAAAGCTTCAGAGTTCAGCTGACATTTTTACTGTTATTTATTCCTCATGCTCTTATGTTTCTCACGTCTGTCCCTTTTCATTCATATTTCTATACAATCTGCTCATGTAGTGATATATCCTCTAAATGACAGAGGTTTCTTTACAGTTCTTTCTTTCTTTCCGAGCCTTCAACTGAGCCCCTAATGCCCATATCTCTACACTCTTTTAAGGCTTTCTGGATGTGGCCTAGCACAAAACTCAAAACCTTTACAGCTTCTACTCATGACTCAGTTCTAAAACCATGTTTTGTACAGTGGATTCTGGCTTTTAAAAATTTTTATAAGGTATTTTCTTTATTTACATTTCAAATGTAACCCTCTTTCCCATTTTCCTTCTAGAAACCCCCTATCCCATCCCCCTTCCCAGTCCTTCTATGAGGGTGCTCCCTCACCCACCCACCCACTCCCACCTCCTTGTCCTGGCATTTCCCTTCACTGGGGCATTGAGCCTTCACAAAACCAAGGGCCTTTCCTCCCACTGATGCACAACAAGGCCATCTTTGGCTACAGATGTGGCTGGAGCTATGGGTTGTTCCATGTGTACTCTTTGGTTGGTGGTTTAGTCCCTGAGAACTCTGGAGGGTTTGGTTGATTGACATTGTTGTTCTTCCTATGTGGTTGCAAACCCCTTCAGGTCCTTCAGTCTCTTTTCTAACTCCTCCATTGGGGTCTTTGTGCTCAGTCCAATGGTTGCCTGCTAGCATCTGCCTCTGTATTTGTCAGGCTCTGGCAGAGCCTCTCAGGAGACAGCAATATCAGGCTTCTGTTAGCAAGCACTTCTTGGCATCCGCAATAGTATCTGCAGTTGGTGTCTGCAGATGGGGTGGATATCTAGGTGGGGCAGTCTCTGGTCTTTCCTTAAGTTCCTGCTCCACAATTCGTCTCCATATTTCCTCCCATGAGTATTTTGTTTCCCCTCTGAAGAAGGACTGAAGCATTCACACTTTGGTCTTCCTTCACCTTGGACTCTAGTTCTTATTTAAAGTCATTATTACTCAGAGTGGGCAACAATAAGAATATACTACAGAGTTTGATGGATAATAGAAGTCATTTCTGGAGGCAGGAATTATCATACCAAAGTCAAGTTTAGGTTGGGGGACCAGTTTCTGGTATAAGCCTTCTTTCTGGCTTTTAGATGGCAAAAATAGTTCAGAAGAAATAACTACTTACCGCTAGAAACACAAAGTTGTTAGAATTGGCATTATCATGTCAAGTTCCAAACCCAAGACTAGTGGCTGAGGTGTCTATTTAACTTATCAAAGCACACCTAGCCTACAGGTTTTCCCAGCATCCTTCAGATCTATGTGTTAAAGTACATGGCTGGCATATCCTATACTCTACCCTGAACCCTACAGCCTAAGGGCTGGGTTTTCCTTCTCCCAGAGGCACTTCCCTATGTAATCCAGACATTTTGGTCACCTTCCATCCTTTTGTACCTTTGGTGTCCTGGCTGCTATACAGAGCTCTCCTCTCTCTTCCCTTCCTCCTCTCCTACACGGTTCTGGGTCATGACTACTCTGTAATCTTCTGGAAAGATGAGTCTGACTCTATAGTTATGCATTCCCACATACTTAAAATAAACTTTCTCCTTCATCATACCTAGGAACAGTCATATCACTTCTTTTCATTTCATTTCTGTCTGCCATTCATTCCACACTTCACTGTTTAACTGTAACTATGTATCCTAGATGAGCATGCAGAATGAGTTGAGCACTGTATGTGACATAACTCTACTGAAAGACAGGCTCCAAATATACCATGACAGTGATTATCAAAGCAGCATTATGTTAATGAAATCCTGAAGAATTAAGTCCTCAACGTAAATGCATATACACAGACCTATGTATGTATGCACATCCATATATCTATTTGCTCACACACATATAACCTTGCTGAACAGAAATAAGCAAATATAAAATAAGTGTTACAAGCTCTCTGGCTACTAAAGTCCATGAGAAGAAGTTCATCTGAAGTTGGCTTTTTTTCCTGCTGCCACTGTATTTCCTTTAACCACTTCTGTAGATTGCCTTTTATATAGTTCCCTTCCCATTTTGTGGTAGTAGGTAGGTATTATCACAAAATTTCAATCTAGACCATCCATCAATTTCTAGCTGTATTTTTCCCCAAACAATAAACTTTCCAATTTGCTGGACTAGAAAGACTTTCAGACAGCAGAGGTTTGTGCACAGTTATAGAATTTTGACCTTTGTAAGTGATTCTCTCATATACCAGAATCCCAAATGCAGTACAAAGCATTTTGAGTGGCTGTTGTATTTCTAACATGAATACACCTCCCTTTATAATGAACACATCCTGAGTTTTTACTTGCTTACTCTGCACCCCTGAATCTAGGTGGATGGGACCTGTAACTGTTTTTTTTTTTTTTTTCTTTTCCTTTTTTTTTAATTAGGTATTTTCTTCATTTACATTTCCAATGCTATCCCAAAAGTCCCCCCACACCCCCCCACTCCCACTTCTTGGCCCCGGGGTTCCCCTGTACGAGGCATATAAAGTTTGCACAACCAATGGGCCTCTCTTCCCACTGATGGCCGACTAGGCCATCTTCTGATACATATGCAGCTAGAGACACGAGCTCTGGGGGTTACTGGTTAGTTCATATTGTTGTTCCACCTATAGGGTTGCAGATCCCTTTAACTCCTTGGGTACTAACTTGTAATTGTGCAATCAACCTTGTTATCCTGACAGAAATCTAGAGTGAATACAGATGGATTTTTGATTTCCATGTTCATTGAATTTTCTCTGGTTTAGAATGGGTCATCATGAAAGAAGAGTTTGACAAAAACCCTTTAATTAATAATTACTTAGAAAGTTAGTGTTCATTAAAAATTACCCTTGGCATTGGCTTTGATGGTTATGAGGGGGATGCGATTTGCTGCTCAGAACCACTAGGGTCTTCAGGTCACCACCTGCTCCCCCAGTGTGTGTAGGAGGGGTGAATCCCAGGCTCTGACAGCTAGGAATGACCACTTACCTGCTTGAGTTCTGTGAATTCTGTCTGCAGTCCTAACCTTATCTTTTCTCTATCATTTCTGGACATTGCTATGGTCTGAATAGCAAAGATGGCAGGATCTGGTTGTTCCAAATACTTAAATAAATATGCTTAGCTTTTAAAAAGTTATTATGAACCCCTTTTCCAAGTTTTGGTAGATGGGAAATTTCTACAAATTATTGTGAATAATTTCACCATATACATGATATATAATATAGAAATGTATTGTTTATTTGTATGTTATATATCTATAAACATATATATATTCATATATACATATTCATATATACATATATACATATATACATATATACATATATATATATATATATATATATATATATATATATATATATATATATATGAATTCCATTGAGCATATTTGTCCAACTAACTAGTCCTGGGCATGAAGCCTACACTTAAGTGTGGTCAATATACCCAGTGAAGCACTACTGGAGAAAACTAAATTTTCCTTTGCCAGCAGGTATTAATTGCAGAAGGCTGTGTTAGTGGTGGGTGACCATGTTCACTCCCCCTTCTCAGTGATGGGATCCCATGTGGCTTGAGCCTGTGCAGACCCTATGCATGCTGGCACAGTCTTTTTGAGTTCATGTGTATTTCAATCCATTGCATCTGGACTACACTGTTTCCTTGGAGTCATCTATTTCCATCTGGCTCCTACAACCTTTCTGCTTTTTCATCTACATCCCCAAGACCTGAGGGAAGGAGATTGATGAAGGCCCAACCTCCAAGAATGTTGATTTCATGCGGGTCTGCTGATTTGGTCACAGAATTTTTAATTCTCCCTGAACTTTTTGCCTCTTGATTCTCACCACAGATGGCTAAATCATTTGTTATGCCCGTTATAGTAGGTAATGTTTATAAGAAGATAATCTTGTGAGAGTTTTGTGCCTACAAGGATAAACACCTGTTTACCCAAGATAGAGCAGTGATGACAGACCAAAGAAATTATTCCACTCAAAGGACTCAGTGAACCACTGGGTCCTGAGCAGAACTGTCTACACATATAAATTAAGTGGCTTTATCTGTATGTACCTGTAAAAAACATTCAGGATTTTCCCATTTTCTACATTAGTAAGATAGTATATATACCTATCCCTACTTAACTTAATTGATATATTAGAGTTTGCCTCTCTGCCTTTCTCATTTTGAAGTTAATTACTGTTACTCTTGATATTGATTTGTAGATGTATCAAACATTATTTTATAATAAATACCAGCAGTGGAATTATTATGTAAAAGCTAACTCACTATCCATTAAATAACTTCAAATTTTCAACAGATATTCAAACCGATGGCAATAATTTACTCTTATACAAGCATACTTTCTGCAGATTATCTCTAGCTTACAACCAGATTTTCTGATTATTTTGTTAAGGCCATTAAGATAAATGTACTTATTTTAAAAGTTTTCTTTGTCTAAGGTTGAATATTTTTTTCAGGTTTATTGCCTAGTTAATTTTCTTCTTTTGTTGATTATGTGTTAGAATTACTTTGTATTTTTAAAATTTTTTGAGAACTTCATGGATGAATATTATATTTACTGGCTTCTTAAAATAGCATGTTTAAAAGTATTTACATGTTCTAAATTTTACAGGCATTGCTTATCTTTTCCTTTTGGTTCACAGACATCTTATTTTCAAGTACTGTTGTATTGCATATCCTTACTCATTCACACAGTGGAGTGTGTTTGCATGCCAAGGTTGGTGCCCATGTTGTGGTCAGGATAATGGAAATGAGTCAGTTCTCCCCTTCCACCATCTGGACCCTGCACTTGAAACATACATCATTGTGCTTTGGCAGCAAGTGCCTTTATTTGCTGGTCTGTCTCCTCAGCCTTGAGCAAACATTTTAAAACTTAATATAATTACATTTACCAATACTTTAATTAATTAATTAACTAATTAATTAATTTATTGTTTTTTGGATCTTGCTTAAGGAATCTATTTTTAGTTATTCATTTTATCCTCTTATTGTTTGGTGTATTTATTTTTAAATATGTAATACTGTTTTTCTGAAGTCTTTTTAAACATCACACACTGTACATTGTTATAGTTTTCCTCTACTAAAATAGTGAAACTTTCATAACATTGTTTCTCAACAAGTCAACCTAATCTTGTTGATTTGTAATGTTATATTTTTACATATAACAATATTATATATTTAATGTTTTGAGGAAAGTATCTATTGTGCTTTGAATAATATATATTTCTTCCAAAATTCGTGCTTCAAAAAGTTCCCCAACAATTGCATGAGAAGGTGAGGCCTTTAGAAGGGTGAGTATGAACTCTGCTTTTCCCTCTTGGCCAGATGAAGATGCAGCAGCAGGTGCCATCTTCATAGTAGACAGCCTCTACCAAGCAGTAAATCTGTCAGTGCCTTGTTCATGGAACCCACTGCCTTCTAAATGGTGAATGTCTGTTGTTTATAAATCACCCAGTCTTGGGCATTTTATTATAACAGCCCAAATCATCAAAGATCATATCTTGTAAATAAAGTTTAATATCTTCATTGGCTTTCATCAGAACTGTCTTATCTAATCATGACTCTTTGTTCTTTATGCATTTCAACTGGCCAAGTTCCAAAAATTACCTCATTGAGTTTTGGTTACGGTTTCAATTAATTTAGAGTTAAATTGGACAAAATAACTATATCTTTATTGTATTTAATGTTTTCATTAATTGTATCCCTTAATATGTATCTCTATCTGTCTAGTCACTTCTGTGTGTATCTGCATTTGTGTTTATGTCTACATACCTCTGGAATTTCACAAAGATGTATTCATATTAATAGTTAAAAATTTCAATTTTCAGTAAAAAATTATTTGCAAATTTAAATTTCTAAGCATATTAAAATATTCTGACTGCCTTGGATTTCTGATTACTCTTATAAAAAGAGTTGTATTTTATAATTTGATTTTTGTTTCAAAAATTTCTGTATATTGGAATATTACTGAGTTTTGTATGCTGATAATTAGATCAGGATCATTAGATTAGGATCTAAGCATCCTTTAATTTTTGAAAATGTGCTTTTAATAGATTGATTGCTGACTTTCCAGAAGATATTATGTTATTTTCAAGTGTATACTGCTTATAAAGGCAGATTCTTTTGTTTTTTTTCCTCCTGTGTGTGTGTGTGTATAATGTGCATATGTGTGTATGTGTATTCTTTTGTTCATGTATGTGGATATGGGTGCATACATGTGGCAGTACGTGTGTGTGTGTATGTATATGTGTGTGATGGGTTAAAGTCAGAAAGATATTAGGAATCTTCCTGATTTCTTCCCACCTTATTTACTAAGATAGGGTCTATTGATCAAACCTACAGGTAGTCTTGGTGGTCAGTTTGTCTCTGCCTTCTAAGGCCACAATTATGGTGGGTGATGTTACTTCCACCTGCATTTATGTGAATATCAAGGAATAAATTTCATTCTTGTTTGTCCAACCAGCACTTTAACCACTGAAATATCTTGATTCCCAACCCCAGCTGATTTATTTTAACCTTTCTTACTTATTTATTTGGTATAGGGTCCCATGTAACTGAGGATGGCCTCAAACTTGCTATGTAGCCAAAGGTAGTGTGAGCATTTGATCCTCCTATCTCCACATCCGAAGTGCTGAGATGAGAAGTATGTGATAGCATTCCCACTAGATACAGATGGTTTTAGGGATCAAGCAAACTGTGAGCTTCATGTGTCTTAGCAAGTGCTGTACTAATTGACTTGTTTCCCTATTCCTCCATATATTTTTTAAAAAGCTATGTTTAATATATATATATATATATATATATATATATATATATATATATATATATATATATATTATACATTACACACACACACACACACACACATATATATATTTTAGCTGTCTTCAGAAACACCAGAAGAGGGCATTGGGTCTCATTACAGATGGTATGAGCTACCATGTGGTTGCTGGTTGCTGGGAATTGAATTTAGGACCTCTGGAAGAGCAGTCCGTGCTCTTAACCACTGAGCCATTTCTCTAGCCCCTTTCCTCTGTATTTTTAAGGCAAAAAAGCCTCTAATGGTTGAATTTCTGGCATAGTGTTGATTAGGACTGTTGAGACTTTGCATCCTTCACTTGTTTTTTGTTTTGTTTCTAAATTTAATACCCTTTTTACCATTAGTTGTAGTGTTCATTCCAGATTCCTGTGTGTTGCAATTTAGCAGCCTGTGAAAACCACTTTTACTTCCAGATTGCTAAGTACAGTTTTAATCACAAATAACATTTTTTAACCATTTTTGTGTCTTTGAAATAAAATTTTCTTCTTTGATCTATAAATACATAACATTATGAAAATTGATTTTTGATGTAGAAGTCTCTGTGTTCTTCAGGGAAGTCCTGCCTCAGTCTGAATACCCTGGATAAAGGGATCTCTTGGTATTTATATTTAATCTATTTACTTATTTGTCCCTAATGAGATTTCTTGTAACATTGCTTTCCAGTTCAGGTATCAAACTCCCAGTGCTAAATAAATGCCAAGCCTTTCTCATTAGTTCACAAATCTCTTACTCCATTTTGGATAAAAAAAGAATTATTTTATTCCTAATTGTACTAACCATGTAGGTTTCTGTATCTCTATTTTGATCAGAGTGATCAATAATGTATTTTACAAAATAGAACTCACTAAGAATTTTAAGCCCTAATAAAATGGAAGACTCTGATAAAATACATATGCAAAAAAAAAATAAATAAAAAGAAACCCTTTCTTAATTCCTGTGTTTAGGTGAATGTTTAGGCTTAGAAAAGTTTTTAAAGTTATTTCAAGTTAGTCAATTTGATAATTGTTTTACCCATTTCATCTTGGGAAAGGTATATTAATTCATATTACTGTAATATTTTCAATCAGATCAAAGTTTGAATCTATTAACATTGTGCATAGGTGGCTGTAAGAGTTTATTTCCTATAAGACAATACTTCTTTGCACATTATTTTTTCAAATGCTGTGTAAAGCATTTACTCTACTGTGTTCTGAGTCTTCCCATATATCTGAGATCTGGATGCTTACAGTCATCTACTGGATGGAACACAGGGCCCCTAAGGAAGGAGCTAGAGAAAGTACCCAAGGAGCTAAAGGGGTCTGCAACCCTATAGGTGGAACTACAATATGAACTAACCAGTACCTTCAGAGCTTGTGTCTGTAGTTGCATATGTAGCAGAGGATGGCCTAGTTGGCCATCAATGGGAGGAGAGGCCCTTGGTCTTGCGAAGATCATATGCACCAGTATAGGGGAATGCCAGGGCCAGAAAGTAGGAGTGGGTGGGTAGGGGAGCAGGGTGAGGAGAGGGTATAGGGGACTTTTGGGATAGCATTTGAAATGTAAATGAAGAAAATATCTAATAATAAAAAAGAAATTTCTACAAAAAAAAGATTGCTACTTCCGTTTTCAGATAGAGAATGAAGGCAAGGGTGTGATAACACCTGTTGTCAAGCCCCCTTAGTGGCAAGACCAGAGTAAAGAGGTTTCAAGCTCCATCTCTGCTCTCCTGATACACTTTTCAAAGTGGGCCATGCTTTTGACAGCAGCCTCTCTCATCATTATTGCTCTCTCTCATGGCCCTCCATCATTTTGGTCTGACTATTGACTTTATTTGAATGTTCAAAACTGTGTGCAGGCCAGGACTTCACATCTTCCCCATCTCCTGAGAGGCACTTTACTGGGCTTGTCTGCAGTTGAATAAATAGTTCTGGTTTGTTCTTAAGCTTTGTGAATCTGAAATACATTCACTGGTTTTATATTGATGATCTCACCTCATACTAAGGGAAACACTGTAAACAGGGAACTATCCAAGGGAATACTGCTATCTCATGCATTCAAATGAAGTCATTCATGCCCAGCTCTCCTAGGAATCTTTAGACCTTGATGAGATTCTATTTGCATTAATGGTGCTATGAAATTCAAATGTTTAGGCCAGTACAGGGGTATTGGAAGGGTAATGAGATGGATTAAGGAAAGAAACATTTAGTCTGATCAGGTAAATCTCTTAATGAGCTCTCTTGGATGGTAAAATTAGGAGAGAAAAAATGATATGGTCTGGACAAATAAAAGTCCCTAGAGATGAAGGACAAAGATTTTGTTCTTTATTCAAGGTAATATGAACCATCAAAACTTTCTTTGCTTTTGAGATTATTACAATGTTATTTTGTTTATAAATTCTATGTACACATAAGTGAAGCTGCTTTGTTTATTAAAATACAAGCTATTTTTGAGTACCTACTCTGTCACAGGTACTTTATCATGTAATTTAATTCCACAATCATGACTTTCTACAAGAACATTAAGTGTAATCGCATCTAATACTTTGTTTTTAATTGCTTGTTTAATTGCCTATTTTCTTAATTAGAATCTAAGTTCTATGAGGCAGGACAGGGACTTTCTTATAGGGCATCTCTGTAGCACTGGTTTTGGCAGGATTTGAGATATGAGTGTTAATTAGTATTCAATTTTTATGGTAAATGCCAGAGATAAGAAAGTTACAAGGAGATGGCTTGAATTTTTAAAGGTTCTGGTCAATGATACATAATTTGAGTCAGTGGTAAGGTAGCACATCATAGCAGGACTGTTTGATGAGCCACAACCAGATAAATGATGAGCCAGAGAGCAAAGAGAAAGAAGAGCAAGCCAAAGACTCATGTTCCCAACACTAGGACCTCCCAAGAGTTTCCTCTGAGAGGTTCCCTATAGCACCTCAAGATTGAGTCTTTAATGTGTCCACCACTGGGACACACTGATCTTCTAAACTAATAAAGAGACATACAACATTAAATATGTTGAAAGAATGAGAGCATCACTTCAGGGCTCTGCTCTTCTGAAACACTGAACATCATACAACTTTACACAATTTCATCGGTTTAGCAACTTATTTTGTTTCCCTGTGTATTCTGATAGCTAGGATAATATTTGAGGCCAACGGTATTTATTTCATTTATGATTGAACCCTATGGTAGTTTCTATGGTATCTGATGTCTCTGAATTTTAATGGTCTCTTGTTTTGTTCTTATTTCTAGTACTTAGTACATGTCAAGTTCATGAAAGTTCAAAGTCAATAATATAAAGGAAGGAGGCAGAGGATGTTCAAATGATGTTGGACAGGGGTTCTAGCATCTACTAGGTACCACAAAGCAGAAGGTACTTAATACTCCATCTTTGGAAATCCACTCAGTATAACCCACCTTATACCAAGTGAATCTTGTTATTGGCATCTTGTCTCTGATATATATTACTTTGTACATTATTTTAATGCCTGTTCTGTGTCATGAGTCAATATTAGTATTACCTTCTCTGATATTTATGTTAGCTCTCATATTCTCTTAAAAATAGTTCATAAATTATTGATAGACAGCATATGGATTTTGGGGCCTAATTTCTCCAGTTGAAGCCTGAAGGTAAGCAAAGGGGTATGGTCTTTGTCTCATCATCTCAAGTATTTATGGATGAGGTAATTATTTCTGCTGTAATGGATACTTTCTCAAGGCACCCTAGAAACCTGCAGAATAATCTAATCCTGACAAGCATTACAAGATTTTAATATCCCTTAGATATTAGGAACATGGAGTCTTATATATTTTATGGTTATTTTTGGTGAAATTTGAACACTGTAAAAAACCATCTACTTCAAAATTTAATCTTTCAAGAAAGTATATGTTTCTTCTAAATTTAAATAATAGCAACAGTTCCAGAAACTTATTTGTTTTAAATGCTGTAGGCGACTATCATAGAATAGCCTCAGGATAGACATTCAGAAGAACAATAATGATCTAAGAAAGGGTATTGCAGTCTTTCCTTCTAACCTACAACAGGAAATTATCTTATATACATAATGATCATCTTCTGGCACTGACTTCACTTTTGAATGTCACCTCTATGTGTCTGACAGTGGCAGATTGGATGACTGTCTTCATCCTTGTCGTGTTATTCATCTTAGTGGGCAAATTATATAAAGATCAGAAATTCAGGCTCTTTTTTATGCACAGAGGCTTTCAATGGGGCCATCTGATCTTGGGATGAAGAACCCATCCCAAAGCATACTGCTTGCTCTCAGCCTCTCTGCCTGTCACTTATCATTGAGACGCTGTAGGATACAGAGTAAGCATGTGTTTTATGTTGAATTGTGGGTCCCATCCAAGAGGAGACAAAGTGTAATGAGATCATTAGGAGGAACCTTAATCCAATAAGACTTGTGTCATTACAAATAGAAATGTGAACACAGACATGTACAGGAGAAATGCAGGCAGAGAGGAGACTAACTCTTCAAGTCAATGAAGTCTAGGGGCAGATTTTCCCGTATAGACTACACAAGCAGCCAATTCTAGAGCATCTAGCTTTCCTTTCCCAGCCATGTGAGAAGATGCATTTCTGTTTGTTAGTCACCCAGCCTGTGGCAGGCCAAATAAACTAAGATGGAAAGGTCGATGTTCTTTCCAGTGCTGTTGGGTGATGATTTTCAAGTTCATTCTGGGAATCTTCTGAATCTATCTCCTAACTTTCCCCAATAATAGCGATAATTTGTTTTTGCTGAGTCATCATGATCTTGCCAGATGTATGGGTTCTATCAGATGCCAACAGATTACCCTAAACTAAGGCAGGAAGCAACAAATGTGTGTCTCCCTCAGCTTCTGAGGATCAGGCATCCCAGAATACCTTCATTTGGATGGATTTTGCTTATGTTGGTTCAGTGGGCTGCAGGAAAAGCTGGTTGTGGTGTAAGACTTTTCTCCAAGGTCCTATATGTGACTGTTGAGTAGGAGGCAACACTTTTCTACATGATTTGTTACTCCTTAGAATTACAGTTTGTATTTACCGTGGCTTGAGAGTAATCAGAAGAGCAAGGGAATATTTAGGATAGAAAGCTATAGTGTCTCTTGTAACCTATGACAGCTAATTGGCCAACACCTGCCATCGTCTTTATGTAGGAAGACACTACTAATTGTTTGAATACCAGGAGCTATGAATGATGGTACTCTATTGGATGCTGGATATTGTGAGGGGAAGAACATTATTTTGTGACATAGCTTTATTTTGCTCAAATTTATCACCTTTAAAAAAAACTGTGAACCAAACTCTGTGCTTGTTTTGCTTTTGACTCTAGTAAAACAGGACTATGTTAACTACTAGTCATCCAAAATCATTTCATAGTCCTGTTCACAGGAAAATTCTTTTTGACATTGTTTGAAAAACAAAACAAAGAAAACAGTTTTGGGGCTGGGAAAATGGCTCAGTGAGTAAAATGATTGCTATGCAAGCATGATGTTGTAACTAAATGCCTAGAATTTCCATGTCTGTAATTCCATGTCCTCCTGTGAAATAGGCAGAGGCTAGAGAAACCATAGTAGCTCACTGGTCAGCAGGATGGACTTATGCAATTGCAAACAGCAAGGCACCCAGTCTAAAGATGACAGAGATCAAGTATCCATACTTGAGATTGCCTTCTGACTTTCTCACATATGCCCTGGCTATTGATGGCCAGACTCATATATATGTACACACACACACACACACACACACACACATACACACAAATGCACAGATATCATACATGGGTTGCCATACTCATAAATATCCAAACATATACATATATACGAAAGCATACTCAGGCAAATAAAAACAGTAACAACAAGAATACCATTTCTCTAAGAGAATACCATTCCTCTACATTTTTTTTCAGTAAATAAATGAAATGGCATATAAAACTCCCCCTCCTCATTCTTCTCACAGTTTGCTTTCCACTTCAGTTCTTTTCTATGTAGAACCCTGCTTAGGCTTGCATGCTTACTTGGAACCATTATCTCTTTGAAGTTGGGTAGGTGATTGAGGAGGGTCCTTTGTCTGGAGCACAACCTCACCCCAGAAGAGTTACATGGACCCTGTTTGCCATTCTGCTCACCAGCATGCAGAGAGTACCTGCCATGTAGAGTCCATTCTGGTCTTTTCCTTTGAGTCCTCTGAATTAAGGTCCTGACCAACAGCTTGGTCCCTTCAGTTCACAATTCAGAAACAAATTTCCATTGGTGGGGATGCCCAAAGGCAGGGATGGGAACACCACAGAAAAAAACAACTACTTAGTTGCCTTCTTTTGATAGTCCAATCCCAGCAGTCTTTTCTCCATTGATTGGAAAATATCAAGTTCTGCACTGGAGCAAAGCTAAATATCTACTCCTTTATGCCTCAGGTTGCTGGGAAAGGTGATATAGTAGGAGAATGATTTTCTTTCACTCTTCTGGAGTTGGAAACAACATTTCAGAGGCACAGTTGTGTAGGAGCTCTGCAAAGTTACTTCACCTGTTTTGGAAGAACTACGGAAGACTTAGAATCAAACTTTATGTTGGCAGTGGGTTCTAGGCTCTCATTTTCACACAGCGACCATACAGCCTGTAACTGCTGGCTCTGGCTCCAAGTAATAATGCCTCTCATTTCCCCCTAGAGTGGGACAGTTATCATTTTGACAACTAGATGGATATTTCTAAGAAACACATGTGAATTCATTCAAATTTGAGAATCACACTAACACTAGTTGTTCTGTGTGCCTGCTTTCTTCTGCTTAAAATAATTGGTCAGAATACATTTATGAACTTAAGTTTTCATTTATAGCCCATTTAGGATTTATGATGGAAAGGGAAATGATGGTTTGAAAAGGAAATCTATGAGGCCATAGGACATATCAATGAATAGAGCTACAGGATGGAAGTGAACCCAGAGCCTATCAATCTCTCTGGGAAGGGACAGACAGGAAGTATGGTTTAGGTTGGGGACTTTAGGCCCTGAATAACTAATAAGTAATTGACTATTTGTTTCATTTAACATTAAAAACAAGCTTGAAAAACAGAGAAGTGATAGCACATGTCTTTAATCCCAGCACTTGGGAGGCAGAGACAAGCGGATTTCTGAGTTTGAGACCAGCCTGGTCTATAGAGTGAGTCCCAGGACAGCCAGGGCTATACAGAGAAACCCTGTCTTGGGAAAAAAAACAATCTTGAAGACAATTGAATACAAATTGTCTCTGCCTGATACTGAGTTTGGTTTGGTTAAAGCTACTTTACACCAGAAGCTGGAAAAGAAGGCGAACTCAGAATCTTAGCGTCAGCTTCCTTAAACATGGTCCTCTATTCTGAGTTATCTCCTGAGAGCAAATAACTCCCACCTATTGCTAGCTTCAAGCATGCCAACATTCTGTCAGGCTCTTGGGAGCTGCAATAGACTACATCGCCTGTGTCTTTTAGGAAGGCAGTTGTGTATAGACTAGCAATTCACCTTCCAAATGCTTTTGACTTTTTATTTTTTCTTTAAGAATGGATAAACACTGTACATCAGAATAGGAATAACTAGACTGGAGTGTTTGGGGTATATTTATAATGCCAGCATAGGGGAGGGAGGGGGAGGACATTATAGACTAGTGAATAGCCTGAACTATATAGTGAGACCATGTTTAAAAACAGGTATTAGTGGAGAAGAGGGTATGCTGAAATTATTATTTTCAAGAAGAGAAGTTCTCATTCTCTGTCTCTTACTCTAAAGCCTTGAGTTGGCCATTGCTGGGTACTTGGGTGTGCTATAGCATCGGTGCCACGAGAAAGACAGAGAAATAGGCAGTGGTTCACTGCTGGTCTCTTGAATGAAATTCCTATGGGTTCACCTTGGCTCACAAAGACATTTCTCTGACTGTATTTAGGAGGACTTGGTGTGAGTTGCTCCTGATGGAGCCCTCAAAAGTTCCAAGCTTGGAGATGTATTGGCTATGTTGCCCATCTGTTAGGGATTGAAAGCAATAGTTAATAGAGCACTATTCTTCTTAACCTTACTAATCCTGTGCCTTTTAATATAGTTCCTCGTGTTGTGGCAGCCCCAACCATACATTGTTACTTTACAACTGTAATTTTGTTACTGTTATAAATCACAATGTAAATATCTTACATGTAGGATACCTAATATGTAAACCCCAACCCCCAGATTGAAAACCACGGCTATAGAAAATGTGAGGTGGCAGGCTGAGACCCAATTGATTCCATTGCAACTGTTTTCACAATGCGGCACTATCACTTCCAGGAAAGCCCAATGACACTGCAGGAAGAATAAGCCTACCTTCATGATATAGATTAATAATAGTTCCTCACTTCTAGCTTTTTCTTCATGCAGAGTCACAGCCATGGTACTGAGTTGTGGGAGGCACAGGGAGTTCACACAATGACACAGTACTGATTTTCATCTCTGAGTCAGAAAGAAAACTGATCCAAGATTGAGAGATACCACTGAAAGAAGAGGGTGATTGAAGTAAGAATGTTCCTCACTGATGAGAACAAGAGGACATAACTTGCAAGATGGTTCTGAAATGTACCTCATGTCTATTAGACACTCAGTAAATGGCAGTTATTCTCAGAGAATTGGATTTGAAAGTCTCTGAGGTAATTTTCTCTTCCATTTACCCCTTCTATCTATATTGGCTCATTTTGAACTTCATTCCCTTCATATTTAGAAAGACTGTGTTTCATCTTATATGTAATATTCTAACAGTATGGCCACTGGCACCTGTTTTTTGAGAGCTCGCTGGTGAGTGGGTCACAGGTGTTGCTATGAGTCAAGTTTGATAGTTAAGCTTAGGGTTTTGGCTGTTCTAATTCATAGACTGCTCACATGAAGAATGTTTTGAAGAGTCAATAGTAGGCACAAAACCACATTTGTATACAAAATAACACTGAACAAAGACAGAAAACAACTTAACCAAGAGGAAGCAAATAAACATACAGCTTCCTTCTGTTAGTATGGTTGGAATTCACAATGCCTTTTTCTCAGTAACAAAAAGAGTGATATGCTTGTACTTCAGGCTTTTTTTATGTGCATTTGGGGAGAATTACCCAGGTTTTATGGTAAACTTGAGTCCACTGAGTGTCCATCATATGTGCAGTCCTGAATGTCTGTTGCTATGTGTGTAGTCCTGAATATCTGTTACTATGTGTACAGTCCTGTAATTAACTGGTGGTTTCACATCTTGTTTAGTGCTCTTCTGCAGCTGGAGAGAGGCTGGGATTATTTCCCCATGATGCTTGTGAAGAATCTAAGATTCAGAGAAATAAAAGCACTAAGTTTATGAAGAACAAATTCTGTAATGTTTTGACCATGTAACATTTCATCGTTTTCTTTTTTGGCATTTGGTATCTGAAATTACAAATACATTTCAAGAGTGGAATGGAAACTCCCAACATTCTTCTCAGTTGGATTCACTGTATTAATATTGTTAAGTGTTTACTTTCTTTATCTTCTCTATTATCTATCAAACTGTATATCTAGCTGTGCTCATTTATGTGACTATGAATTCCATTCCCTTTCCCTCTTTCAGTCACTGTCTATACTATCTATCTGTCTAATCATTTGACTGTTAATTATATATAATATACATATACATATACATATACATACATACATACATACATACATACATGTATTTTAAGTACTTCTATATCTGTTTCCCAAGATTAAATATATTTTTAAAATTACCATAGTATGGTTATCATAGTCAGAAATTTTAACAGCAACATAGTAGCCATATAAAATAAGTCACATAATAGTTTCTTAGGAATGCCTTTTATATACTTTAACTTCTGGTCTATCATAGCCATCCATTGGACTGAGCACAGGGTCCCCAATGGAGAAGCTAGAGAAAGGACCCAAGGAGCTGAAGGGGTTTACAGCCCCATATAATGAACAACAATATGAACCAACAGGCACCCCTAGAGCTCCCAGGGACTAAACCACCAACCAAAGAGTACATAAGGAGGGACTCAAGGTTTCAGCCACATATGTAGCAGAGGATGGCCTTGTGGGACAATAATGAGAGGAGAGGCCCTTGGCCTTGTGAAGCTGGATGTCCCATGTAGGGGAATGCCAGGACAGGGAAGCAGGAATGGGTGGGTTAGTGAGCAGGGTGAGGGGGATGGGATAGGGGGAGTTTCAGAGGGGAAATGAGGAAAGGGGATAAAATTTGAAAAGTAAATATAGAAAATATCTAATAAAAATGAAAACCAAAAACAAACAAACAAACAAAAACCAAAACCTCTGGTCTAAGACACAGTTCTGGAACATGTGCTGTACTTTGCTGTTGTGCCTTTCTAGATTCCAAGATTCTGAAAAACTTTTGGATTTTTTTATATCACCTTTACAAAATGACAGGCCAGAGCTGGTGTGAAGGATCAGGGAGTAAAAGCATTTGCTGCCATGTTTAATCACCTGAGTTTGATTCCCATAGATCACAGGATGGAAAAATAAAAACCTTCAAGTTGTCCTCTGACACCCATAAGTTCATTGTGGTACACACACACACACACACACACACAAACAAATGTGAAGAAACAAAACAACCCGGCCCCTTGAGGCAGTGGGGAGGGTGGCTATGACACAAATTCATCAGTAGGTCGCAGAGAAGAGAGAGGCTATATCTTCACTCAGTGTTGTGACCTATGAACATCTGAATGCCTAACATTCCCTGAAAAAAAAGCTTGAGAGAATGAGTGACGGGCAGGGCCAGATGGGCTCTCAGGATGAGGAACATCGCCTCAGAGTCTAGAAGAACCAGACTTGGGACCTTGAGCCCCAGGAGGGAGTAAGTCTGAGACAGAAGACTCTCAAAAGGGATCACTCAGACAGGACAGATGAGGAGCTAGCCCAAGAAGATCACTTGACTGGTGCTGTGAGGACCAGACAGGGAGCTATCCAGAGATGACTACCAGTTTGGTGCTACACAGGCCTGACTAGGGGTGCAGATCGTAACTGAAATGACCCCTAGAGTCATAATGCAGGCCATAGCACTCCTGAGACCACTCTTGAAATGATCCCAGAGACTCAGAGACCCTGGGCACCACTAAAAGGAGCAAGTAGGTGGTGAAGAAATGGAAGTGAAAGAGAAACAGAAGGATGTGGTCACACTTCAGAGAGGCAGAACTGGAGACTGGACAGTAGTGAGCAGTAGGAAGAGCTTAGCTTGTTAGAATTTCAAGGACCCAGACCTTAAAAATTCTAGAAAGAATTTTGATTACATACTTTCATACAATTATGTAATGTACTTGAACATATTCTAACTTTCCATTTTGCCCTTTCTGCTTTTCCTCTGTCCTCCATATCCTCAATTCTCCTAGTTCCTGCAGACACTTAGTTTTTGCCTTTTCTGTCATCTATACACATGATCTCACACATCTGAATTAAACCTATTCTTAGTTTAGGTTTGACTAGTGCTTTTTCTTGATATTTTTAGTGTTAAGACTTATTTGCAATTTAGATTTACTAACCAGGAATTATCTGCTCATTATTGATAAGTAACCTGCTTATCACTATATGAAGTGATAGTATCCATTTCTGAACTCAGCTTTTATAATTAAGAAAACACTGTATCTTTTTTCCTTAGCAGGGAATATTTCTCATTGATTGTGACTTTGACACCTTACTCTAGTTTTAGCCTCACCATTTATAATTCTTGCCCAGGTGGACTGGTTTGGCATCAGTCTGTGCAGAAGTGTCAAATTCTTCCTCAGGCAGGATGTAGCTTCATTGAATGCCATATATGCAGAGCCCACCATTTGACATTCAGTAGGTGTTGCTCGGCTGAAACCATAGTTTAATAGTCATCTGAAAGGAAACATAGTTATTGAATTCAGCCTAGGAGAAAACATTTGAGAATCTAAAGCCTTGGCAATTTATCATGTGCTCAACTTGAGCTGTCTGGTGATTGCTTCTTTCAACGTGGGCTAGGATTTTTGTTCCAATTTCACACCATTGCATTCTACCACAACTGTACATTGTAAAGACAGCGTTCTCCCCATGTGAGCTCAGCTGCCTGTTAAGGTTGGTTTTTCTGTAGAACTGTATAGAAATGGAGGGGAAGTGTTGTCTGCTGGGAGGAGGGAAATCCAGTTTCATAACTGGAGGGAAGAAGACAGGAATGGAAAGTTAGGGCATGAGAAGTACTGTCTTCTACCTGTGGATCAATCAAGAAGTGTTAATTCCAATTCTAAGAAGTAGCAAAGTGTCCACACTTTGGTCTTCGTTCTTCTTCAGTTTCATGTGTTTTGCAAATTGTATCTTATATCTCCGGCATACTAAGTTTCTGGGCTAATATCCACTTATCAGTGAGTACATATCATATGAGTTCTTTTGTGATTGTGTTACCTCACTCAGGATGATGCCCTCCAGGTCCAACCATTTGCCTAGGAATTTCATAAATTCATTCCTTTTAATAGCTGAGTAGTACTCCATTATGTAAATGTACCACATTTTGGAAGGAGTTACAGAGACAAAGTTTAGAGCTGAGACAAAAGGATGGACCATTTAGAGACTGCCATATACAGGGATCCATCCCATAATTAGCCTCCAAGCGATGACACCATTGCATACACTAGCAAGTGTTTGCTGATAGGACCCTGATATAGCTGTCTCTTGTGAGACTAGGCCAGGGCCTAGCAAACACAGAAGTGGATGCTCACAGTCAGCTATTGGATGGATCACAGGGCCCCCAATGGAAGAGCTAGAGAAAGTATCCAAGGAGCTAAAGAGATCTGCCACCCTGTAGGTGCAACAAGATTATGAACTCACCAGTACCCCAGAGCTCTTGACTCTAGCTGCATATGTATCAAAAGATGGCCTAGTCAGCCATCACTGGAAAAAGAGGCCCATTGGACACACAAACTCTATATGCCCCAGTACAGGGGAATGCCAGCGCCAAAAGGTGGGAATGGGTTGGTAGGGGAGTGGGGGGAGGGTATGGGGGACTTTTGTGATAGCACTGGAAATGTAATTGAGGAAAATACGTAATAAAAATATTTAATAAAACAAACAAACAAACAAAAAACCCCCAAAAAACAAAAGAAGTGTTAATTCAGCACCAACCCTTTGTTCGGTGTCTCCCACATGAGCCTTCTTGTTCTAATGCTTGATCAGTAGCATTGGAGATGAAGAGACCAGGCTGACACTTTAAACATTATGATGGTTTTGTGGTGTGTGTAGTTAAAAAGCAGTACAAAAGAGTCTTCTGCTATCCCTATGGACAGCCAAGATACTCTCTTTTCTATCCCACATGGGAGACAGCAGACAAGCAACCACCATAATTGGTAGGACAAGGTAAGCATTGAGAGAGGTTTGCATAACAGGTCCTGCTTATATTTTTCATTAGATTTAGCCCCTATGTGAAACTTTGTGTGTATTTGTGTGTGTGTGTGTGTGTGTGTGTGTGTGTGTGTGTGTGTATGTGTGTGTGTGTGTGTGTGTGTGTGTGTGTGTATGTGTGATGGTGCATACAGATTCCAGAAGAGAGAATTGAATCTTTTGAGATTAGAGTTATAGGGCACTGTGAGTCTGGGAACTGAACTTGGATCCTTTAGAAGAACAGCAAGTACTATCAACTGCTGAGCCATTTCTCTAACCCTCCTCTGTCCCCTGTGTAACATTTCACAAGTTACTGCCTCTAAAATTATGAAGACCATCTCTTATGCCTTATTATTTACCACCCTTTGTCAAAGTGATATTATATATCTATATCTATATCTATATCTATATCTATATCTATATCTATATCTATATCTATATCTATATCTATATCTATATCTATATCTATATCTATATCTAACATTCCTGCTTCTTCAGGGTCTTTTCTATGAAAGCCTCCTTAAATACAGAAATTAAAATATTAACATCATAGAAATCTTTGATATCAATTGTTAATTTTATCTATAGGCAAAGTGCAACAAATAATTTGCTCCTTTGCCTTCCTTACCATATCTTTGTTTCATAGTTCAAGGTACTAGCTCTACCTACAGTCTGAAATAGATTTCGTTTATTTAATTAGGTATTTTCCTCATTTACATTTCCAATGCTATCCCAAAAGTCCCCCCCACCCTTTCCCCCAACCCCCCTACTCACTTTTTGGCCCTGGCGTTCCCCTGTACTGGGGCTTATAAAGTTTGCAAGTCCAATGGGCCTCTCTTTCCAGTGATGGCCGACTAGGGCATCTTTTTTTTTTTATTAGGTATTTTCCTCAATTACATTTCCAATGCTATCCAAAAAGTCCCCAATACACTCCCCCCCCCCAGTTCCCCACCCACCCACCCCCACCCCTTGGCCCTGGCATTCCCCTGTACTGGGGCATATAAAGTTTGCAAGTCCAATGGGTCTCTCTTAAAAGTGATGGCCGACTAGGCCATCTTTTGATACATATGCAGCTAGAGTCAAGAGCTCTGGGGTACTATTTAGTTCATAATGTTGTTCCACCTATAGGGTTACAGATCCCTTTAGCTCTTTGGATATTTTCTCTAGCTCCTCCATTGGTGGCCCTGTGATCCATCAAATAGCTGACTGTGAGCTTCCACTTCTGTGTTTGCTAGGCCCCAGCGTAGTCTCACTAGAGACTGCTATATCATGGTCCTATCAGCACAATCTTGCTAGTGTATGCAATGGTGTCAGCGTTTGGAGGCTGATTATGGGATGGATCCCTGGATATGGCAGTCTCTAGATGGTCCATCCTTTTGTCTCAGCTCCAAACTTTGTCTCTGTAACTCCTTCCATGGGTGTTTTGTTCCCAATTCTAAGAAGGGGCAAAGTGTCCACACTTTGGTCTTCATTCTTCTTGAGTTTCATATGTTTTGCAAATTGTAACTTATATCTTGGGCATTCTAAGTTTCTGGGCTAATATCCACTTATCAGTGAGTACATATCATTTGAGTTCTTTTGTGATTGGGTTACCTCACTCAGGATAATGCCCTCCAGGTCCAACCATTTGCCTAGGAATTTCATAAATTCATTCTTTTTAATAGCTGAGTAGTACTCCATTGTGTAAATGTACCACATTTTTTGTATCCATTCCTCTGTTGAGGGGCATCTGGGTTCTTTCCAGCTTCTGGCTATTATAAATAAGGCTGCTATGAACATAGTGGAGCATGTGTCCTTCTTACCGGTTGGGACATCTTCTGGATATATGCCCAGGAGAGGTATTGCGGGATCCTCCGGTAGTACCATGTCCAATTTTCTGAGAAACCGCCAGACTGATCTCCAGAGTGGTTGTACAAGCTTGCAATCTGAAATAGATTTCTAACCTAAGTCTTTAGGACTCTGAATCTTGTGCACATTCATGACCCTTCCTGATAGTAACCAGTTGCCTTCCAGGATAAATCTGCATGTACATGGTCTGTGTTCATTTAATAAAAGTTTGAACATGGGTGCAGAAGTCGGTGTGACGTAAGAGTTTGGAGGCAGCTTTGTTTCCTTTTGTATGCAGAGTGGTGAGTGATGCATGCCTGGACATTAGTGTTAGACTAGAATAGAATCTAAATTTTAACACTTATTAGTTGTTGTTTTATTGTTTTGGTTTGTTTATACAGGGTCTCCTATGAAGTCCAGCTTGGTTGGGAACTTGTGATTCTCTTGCCTCAGCATTCCCAGCAATGAGATCACAGGTGTGTACTGTCATGATAACCTACTCAGTAGGTTTTGAGTTAAGATAAACAGTACCACTCAGCAAAGATTTTTTTTTTATCTAAAATAAAAGACATTCCATTCTTACCTCAGCGATTCTTGAAAAAACTAACATATGTTTCAAAGGGCATCATATTTATCACAAGAATTGATATCTTTTGATATTTGCTTTGGCCACTAAGAATCTCAGAGTGAATTCGATGGTGCATCTCTAAAAGTGGCGTGGTGGATAGAAAGTGTTTGATATCAACATTTCAAGGCACATGAGTGCAGTTAGATGTCAGATTCCAAAGTTTCAGCTGATAAACTAGTTAATAGTCAATTAGAAATAAAAAGGTAAAGAACAATGGATGTGAGGTAGTGGCTAACAGTGCAAATATGGTGACCTAAATTAATTGTTATAGAACCAGCATATTGAGACTTCCTCTTTTGCTGTGTAAGTTTCTATGAAGAAATTTGTCTAGGTGGCTGGAGACAGCTGAAATGCTTTCATCATTGTTGTCATTGTCATCATCATCATTTTACCTCTTGAAAACTGTAAAAAATGACTTTTTCATCTTTGGGAATTTTTGGTCTTAAATAATAAACCTTATCAGCCTAAAGTATTTATTAGCCTCTGTGCTGGTTAGTTATTTGTAAATCTGACACAATTTCGGTCATCTGGAAAGAGGGAACCTTAACTGAGAAGATGCCAGTGGGCGTTAGTTTCTAGATTCATGATGTGTGGAAGGGCCAGGCCCACTTGTGGCAGGGCTACTCCTGGGCAGGTGGTCCTGGGTTGTATAAAAAAAGCAGGTTTGTAAAAGAAACAAAACCAAGAGAGCCTCCAGGAACAAGCTGGTAAGCGTCATTCCATCATGGTCTCTGCTTCAGTTTGAATTCCTGCTTTGTCTTCTCTCAATAACGTATGTGATCAGGAGGTAGAAAGCAAATAAACCCTTTCCTCTCCAATTTGCATTAGGTCATGTTTCATCACAGTAGCAGAAAGCAAATAGGACAGACCCTGAGCATTTACTTAGAGCAGTAATGAATCAAGGCTCCTCTCCCCATGTGTGAGCAGCCATTATAACGGCCGCAGGATGGAATCTCAGTTTAGTTTTTATTTATATCTCTCAAAAAATACTTATTATGGCATTAGTTAGGGAAGCCTGAGTAGGAGCACAGGCCTCTTCCGGCCAGACCAGCAATCTGGGTAGCTAAAGTGCAGGGTCGGCTGACACCCGCCAGCTACCCACGACCCCCACCACAGGATTTTGAGACTGCTGGTGAGTGGAACACAACTTCTGCTCCAGTCCAATCACGCGGGACCTGAGACTGCTTTGGTTGGGGAGGCAGAAATCCGGCCTGAATAGGGCCACAAGCCTCTCCGGTCAGAAAAGCACCAGGGTAGCTAGGGCACAGGGTCGGCTGACATTCGCCAGCTACCCACAACACCCACCACAGGATCTTAAGACTTCTGGTGAGTGGAACACAGCTTCTGCTCCAATCCAATTGTGCGCGGGACCTGAGACTGCATTAGTTAGGGAAGCAGAAAACCAGCCTGAGCAGGACCACAGGCCTCTTCCAGCCAGACCAGCACCTGGGTAGCTAGAGCACAGGGTCGACTGACACCCTCCAGCTACCCACCACCCCCTGCCACAGGATTTTGAGACTGCTGGTGAGTGGAACACAGCTTCTGCTCCAATCTTTAAACAGTGACAAGGACAACAACTAACCCCAGAGATTACCAGATGGCGAAAGGTAAACATAATAATCTTACTAACAGAAACCAAGACCACTCACCATCATCAGAACCCAACACTCCCACTTCGCCCAGTCCAGGGCACCCCAACACACCGGAAAAGCTAGACACGGATATAAAAGCATATCTCATGATGATGGTAGAGGACTTCAAGAAGGACTTTAATAACACACTTAAAGAAATACAAAGGAACACTGGTAAACAGGTAGAAGACAGTAAAGAGGAAGCACAAAAATCCCTTAAAGAATTGCAGGAGAACACTGCTAAAGAGTTACAAATCCTTAAAGAAAAACAGGATAACATAATCAAACAGGTAGAAGTCCTTACAGAAAAACAGGAAAACACATCCAAACAGATGATGGAAATGAACAAAACCATACTAGACCTAAAAAGGGAAGTAGACACAATAAAGAAAACCCAAAATGAGGCAACACAGGAAATAGAAACCCTAGGAAAGAAATCTGGAACCATAGATACCAGCATCAGCAACAGAATACAAGAGATGGAAGAGAGAATCTCAGGTGCAGAAGATTCCATAGAGAACATCGGCACAACAATCAAGGAAAATGTAAAATGCAAAAAGATCCTAACTCAAAACATCCAAGAAATACAGGACAGAATGAGAAGACCAAACCTACGGATAATAGGAGTGGCTGAGAATGAAGATTTTCAACTCAAAGGACCAGCAAACATCTTCAACAAAATTATAGAAGAAAACTTCCCAAATCTAAAGAAAGAGATGCCCATGAACATACAAGAAGCCTACAGAACTCCAAATAGACTGGACAAGAAAAGAAATACCTCCCGACACATAATAATCAGAACAACAAATGCTCTAAATAAAGATAGAATACTAAAAGCAGTAAGAGAAAAAGGCCTAGTAACATATAAAGGCAAGCCTATCAGAATTACACCAGATTTCTCACCAGAGACTATGAAAGCCAGAAGATCCTGGACGGATGTTATACAGACACTAAAAGAACACAAACTCCAGCCCAGGCTACTATACCCAGCCAAACTCTCAATTAACATAGATGGAGAAACCAAAGTATTCCACGACAAAACCAAATTCACACATTATCTCTCCAGGGATCCAGCCCTTCAAAGGATAATAACAGAAAAAAAACCAATACAAGGACAGGAACCATGCCCTAGAAACAACAAGAAGGTAATCCCTCAACAAACCTAAAAGAAGACAGCCACAAGAACAGAATGCCAACTTTAACAACAAAAATAACAGGAAACAACAATTACTTTTCCTTAATATCTCTTAATATCAATGGACTCAACTCCCCGATAAAAAGACATAGACTAACAAACTGGCTACACAAACAAAACCCAACATTTTGCTGCTTACAGGAAACTCATCTCAGAGAAAAAGATAGACACTACCTCAGAATGAAAGGCTGGAAAACAATTTTCCAAGCAAATGGTATGAAGAAACAAGCTGGAGTAGCCATTCTAATATCTGATAAGATTGACTTCCAACCCAAAGTCATTAAAAAAGACAGAGAGGGACACTTCATACTCATCAAAGGTAAAATCTTCCAAGAGGAACTATCAATCCTGAATATCTATGCTCCAAATACAAAGGCATCCACATTCATTAAAGAAACTTTAGTAAATCTCAAAGCACACATTGCACCTCATACAATAATAGTGGGAGACTTCAACACACCACTTTCACCAATGGACAGATCATGGAAACAGAAACAAAACAGGGACACAGTGAAACTAACAAAAATTATGAATCAAATAGATCTGGCAGATATCTACAGAACATTCTATCCTAAAACAAAAGGATATACCTTCTTCTCAGCACCTCATGGTACCTTCTCCAAAATTGACCACATAATTGGTCACAAAACAGGCCTCAACAGATACAAAAATATTGAAATTGTCCCATGCATCCTATCGGATCACCATGGACTAAGGCTGATCTTCAATAACAAAATAAATAATAGAAAGCCAACCTTCACGTGGAAACTGAACAACACTCTTCTCAATGATACCTTGGTCAAGGAAGGAATAAAGAAAGAAATTAAGGACTTTTTAGAGTTCAATGAAAATGAAGCCACAACATACCCAAACTTATGGGACGCAATGAAAGCATTTCTAAGAGGAAAACTCATAGCTCTGAGTGCCTCCAAAAGGAAACTAGAGAGAACACACATTAGCAGCTTGACAACATACCTAAAAGCACTAGAACAAAAGGAAGCAAATTTACCCAAGAGGAGTAGACGGCAGGAAATAATCAAACTCAGGGGCGAAATCAACCAAGTGGAAACAAGAAGAACTATTCAAAGAATCAACCAATCAAGGAGCTGGTTCTTTGAGAAAATCAACAAGATAGATAAACCCTTAGCCAGACTCCCTAGAGGGCAAAGGGAAAGCATCCTAATTAACAAAATCAGAAATGAAAAAGGAGACATAACAACAGATCTTGAAGACATCCAAAACACCATCAGATCCTTCTACCAAAGGCTATACTCAACAAAACTGGAGAACCTGGATGAAATGGAGAAGTTCCTAGACAGATACCAGGTACCAAAGTTGAATCAAGATCATGTTAATGATTTAAACAGCCCTATATCCCCCAAAGAAATAGAAGCAGTCATTAATAGTCTCCCAACTAAAAAAAGCCCAGGACCAGATGGGTTTAGTGCAGAGTTCTATCAGACCTTCAAAGAAGATCTAATCCCAGTTCTTCACAAACTATTCCACAAAATAGAAACAGAAGGTACTCTACCCAACTCATTCTATGAAGCCACAATTACTCTGATACCTAAACCGCAAAAAGATCCAACAAAGATAGAAAACTTCAGACCAATATCCCTTATGAATATTGATGCAAAAATCCTCAATAAAGTTCTTGCTAACCGAATCCAAGAACACATCAAAACAATCATCCATCCTGACCAAGTAGGTTTTATCCCAGGGATGCAGGGATGGTTCAATATACAGAAATCCATCAACGTAATCCAGTATATAAACAAACTCAAAGACAAAAACCACATGGTCATCTCGTTAGATGCGGAAAAAGCATTTGACAAGATCCAACACCCATTCATGATAAAAGTCTTGGAAAGATCAGGAATTCAAGGCCCATACCTAAACATGATAAAAGCAATCTACAGCAAACCAGTAGCCAACATCAAAGTAAATGGTGAGAAGCTTGAAGCAATCCCTCTAAAATCAGGGACTAGACAAGGCTGTCCACTTTCTCCATACCTATTCAACATTGTACTTGAAGTCCTAGCCAGAGCAATTGGACAACAAAAGGAGATCAAAGGGATACAAATTAGAAAAGATGAAGTCAAAATATCACTTTTTGCAGATGATATGATAGTATATATGTGACCCTAAAAATTCCACCAGAGAACTCCTAAGCCTGATAAACAGCTTCGGTGAAGTAGCTGGATATAAAATTAACTCAAACAAATCAATGGCCTTTCTCTACACAAAGAATAAACAGGCTGAGAAAGAAATTAGGGAAACAACACCCTTCTCAATAGTCACAAATAATATAAAATATCTCGGCGTGACTCTAACTAAGGAAGTGAAAGATCTGTATAACAAAAACTTCAAGTCTCTGAAGAAAGAAATTATAGAAGATCTCAGAAGTTGGAAAGATCTCCCATGCTCATGGATTGGCAGGATCAACATTGTGAAAATGGCTATATTGCCAAAAGCAATCTACAGATTCAATGTAATCCCCATCAAAATTCCAAATCAATTCTTCAACGAATTAGAAAGTGCAATCTGCAAATTCATCTGGAATAACAAAAAACCTAGGATAGCAAAAACTCTTCTCAAGAATAAAAGAACCTCTGGTGGAATCACCATGCCGGACCTAAAGCTTTACTACAGAGCAATTGTGATAAAAACTGCATGGTACTGGTATAGTGACAGACAAATAGACCAATGGAATAGAATTGAAGACCCAGAAATGAACCCACACACCTACGGTCACTTGATCTTCGACAAAGGCGCTAAAAACATCCAGTGGAAGAAAGACAGTATTTTCAACAAATGGTGCTGGCACAACTGGTTTTTAACATGTAGAAGAATGCGAATCGATCCATTCCTATCTCCTTGTACTAAGGTCAAGTCTAAGTGGATCAAGGAACTTCACATAAAACCAGAGACACTGAAACTTATAGAGGAGAAAGTGGGGAAAAGCCTTGAAGATATGGGCACAGGGGAAAAATTCTTGAATAGAACAGTAATGGTTTGTGCTGTAAGATCGAGAATTGACAAGTGGGACCTCATGAAACTGCAAAGCTTCTGCAAGGCTAGAGACACCATCAATAAGACAAAAAAACCACCAACAGATTGGGAAAGGATCTTCCCCTATCCTAAATCAGATAAGGGACTAATATCCTATATATATAAAGAACTCGAGAAGGTGGACGCCAGAAAGTCAAATAACCCCATTAAAAAATGGGGCTCAGAACTGAACAAAGAATTCTCACCTGAGGAATACCAAATGGCAGAGAAGCACCTGAAAAAATGCTCAACATCCTTAATCATCAGGGAAATGCAAATCAAAACAACCCTGAGATTCCACCTTACACCAGTCAGAATGGCTAAGATCAAAAATTCAGGTGACAGCAGATGCTGGCAAGGATGTGGAGAAAGAGGAACACTCCTCCATTGTTGGTGGGATTGCAAGCTTGTACAACCACTCTGGAAAGCAGTCTGGCGGTTCCTTAGAAAATTGGATGTAGTACTACCGGAGGATCCAGCAATACCTCTTCTAGGCATATATCCAGAAGATGTCCCAACAGGTAAGAAGGACACATGCTCCACTATGTTCATAGCAGCCCTATTTATAATAGCCAGAAGCTGGAAAGAACCCAGATGTCCCTCAACAGAGGAATGGATACAGAAATTATGGTACATTTACACAATGGAGTACTACTCAGTTATTAAAAAGAATGAATTTATGAAATTCCTAGCCAAATAGATGGACCTGGAGGGCATCATCTTGAGTGTAGTAACACAATCTCAAAAGAACTCACACAATATGTATTCACTTATAAGTGGATATTAGCCCAAAACTTAGGATACCCAAGATATAAGATACAATTTGCTAAACGCATGAAACTCAAGAAGAATGAAGACCAAAGTGTGGACACTGTGCCCCTTCTTAGAATTGGGAACAAAACACCCAGGGAAGGAGTTATAGAGACAAAGTTCGTAGCTGTGATGAAAGGATGGACCATTTAGAGACTGCCGTATCCAGGGATCCATCCCATAAGCAGCTTCTAATCGCTGACACCATTGCATACACTAGCAAGATTTTGCTGAAAGGACCCAAATATAGCTGTCTCTTGTGAGACGATGCCGGGGCCTAGCAAACACAGGAGTGGATGTTCACAGTCAGCTATTGGATGTATCACAGGGCTCCCAATGGAGAAGCTAGAGAAAGTACCCAAGGAGCTAAAGGGATCTGCAACCCTATTGTTGGAACAACATGATGTACTAAGCAGAACCCTGGAGCTCTTGTCTCTAGCTGCATATGTATCGAAAGATGGCCTAGTTGGCCATCACTGGAAAGAGAGGCCCATTGGACTTGCAAACTTTATATGCCCCAATATAGGGGAATGCCAGGGCCAAAAGAATGGGAATGGGTGGGTAGGGAAGTGGGGGGCGCTATGGGGGACTTTTGGGATAGCATTGGAAATGTAACTGAGGAAAATATATAATAAAAATATTAAAAAAAATGTTCAGAACAGGGAAGAGAATTAGTTTTTCCATAGCTGTATTCCCAATATTCAGACAGTAGCTAGAATGTATGAGGCACTAGTGAGTATGTTATTTTGATTGGTAGAAAGAGACTTCTAGAAACTTAGAAATTAAACCTTCCATGTCATAAAAAAAAAGAATATACACTTTTCCTTCCTTATACGTATGACATACTTACTATTTCAAAGAAATTGAAATCTGTGAGTGTTCTAAATAGTTGTAATTTGCATGTTCCTATATGAATTTATAAGCTGTATAATAGTGACAAAAATTACTAGAAAAGTGAAAAAATAATGTGGAAGTTTTTAAGTTCTTATATATTTAGTAAATGAAAAGATGTTTTCCAAGTACTAGCATTATAGGTTAAAGATTGAAGTGTGGATACTTCAATCCTTCTTAGAAGGGGGGGACAAAATACTCATGGAAGAAGACAAAGTTTGGAGCAGAGACTAAAGGAATGACTGCCACACCAGGGGATACATCCCATAAACAACCACCAAACCCAGAAACTATTGCAGATGCCAACAAGAGCTTGCTGACAGGAGCCTGATAGAGTTGTCTCCTGAGAGGCTCTGCCAGTGCCTAGCAAATACAGAAGTGGATGCTCACAGTCATCCATTGGACAGAGCATAAGGACCCGAATGAAGGAGCTAGAGAAAGTACCCAAGGAACTGAAGGGGTTTGCAGCCCCCATAGGAGGAATAACAAATATGAACTAACCAGTACCCCAGAGCTCCCTGAGACTAAACCACCAATCAAAGAAAACACAGACTCATGGATTTAGCTGCATATGTAGCAGAAGATGGCCTAGATGGTCATCAATAGGAGGAGAGGCCTTTGGTCCTGTGAAAGTTCTCTGTCCCAGTATAGGGGAATGCCAGGTCCATGAAGTGGGAGTGGGTAGGTTGGGAAGCAGGGGGAGTGGGGAGGGGATAGGGGATTCCAGAGAAACTAGGGAAGGGGATAACATTTTAAATGTAAATAAAGAAAATATCTCATTAAAAAAAACTTATTATTTGTATTTTTTGTATTTCTTCTTTTTAAGAGCTCTCTATTTAGTTCCACAGCCTGTTGGTTTTTTTTTTTTTTTTTTTTTTTTGGTTTTTGTTTTGTTTTGTTTTGTTTTGTTTTGTTTTGTTTTGTTTTGTTTTGTTTTGTGATGTTCTCTCCTTGTTGGGGAATTAATGGAGTTTTCCCTATAGTCTAGATATTAATTAACCTTTGTTGGTTTTATAGCTGGCAAACATCTCCTGTTCTTCATACTTCCTCCTCACTCTGCATTTTGCTGTACAGCTGCCTTTTCACCTCACCAGGTCCATTTGCAGATTGTTGGCCTTATTTTTGGAACAACTGATTCAGAACCTTCCTACCTAGATGGTCCTGCAGTGTACTCTGTGCCTTTTTCTCCAGCAGTTTCAGATCTTATGTTGAGTTCATTGCACTGTTTTTTGTACATGGTGAGAGGTTAGAATCAAGCTTTATTTTTCTATGTAGTGAGGATACCCTCTTTTCACGGCACCATTTGTTAAGGAGCTGGCTTCTGTCTGGTGTATATTTTTAACAACTTTGTTAAAAATCAGAATGTTGGAGCTGCATGAGTTTATATCTGAATCTTCTGTTCTATTGACCAGGTGTCTGTTTTGTACTAAAATCATGCTGGTTTTACTATGGCTCTGAATATAACTTGAAATCAGGTAAGATGTGTTCAGGGTTGCTTAAGTTATCTCAAATCCTTTCTGTTTCCAGATACATTTTAACATATATTATATAACATCTAATGACTAATACACAATGGGCATTGCATTGAATCTATAGATTGCTTTTGGTAAGATATCCATTTTTTCCCAGTACTTTTTGTTTTTATAGTATTGTTCCTTCCAATCATCCGTCAGGAGAGGGCTTGAGATTTTTCAGTAGAGAAATCGTTCACCTCCTTCATTAGATTTATTTCAGTTTTACAATTGTGGACAGTTTTAAGTGGTATTATTTTCCAAAATTCTTCCTCAGAATGTCTGTTATTAGTTTGTAGAACCTGATTTTTGGATATTAGCTTTGTATCTTGCCATTTTGCCAAAAGTGATTAACAGTTTTAAAAGTTTTCTGGCTGAGTCTGTTGGTTCTCCTATGCCTAGAAACATAGAAACATATCACCTACAAATAAGCATATTCTGGCCTCTTCTTTTTCTGTCTCTTCTCTTTTACTTCTCTTGTCATATTGGTTATGTTGTTTTTTTTTTTTTTTTCACTACTACGTTGAGGAAATTGGTAAAAGTCAACCGTTTGCCTTGATTCTGATTTTAATGGGAATAGTTTGAGTTTTTTCCAATTTATCATTATTTTGACTAAGATATTTTGAGTATAATCCCCAAGTTTTTTTTTCTTCTGCATATGTATGTGTGGTTACATGTGTGTGAATACTCATGTGTATACATGTGCATGTGTATGCGTGTGAAGGCCAGACATTGATGTTGCTTGTCTTCTATAATTTTTCTCCTTTTAACTCACTGGGGCAGAGCTTCTCACTGAACTTGGAGCTTGGAGGTTTAGCTAGCTTAATGAGTCAGTCACTTCCAGTTTCCTCTTCTCTCTGCCTGCTGAGTGCTGAGGTGACAGGTGATCTGATATTCTGACAGACTGTTTTGTAGGTGCCATGGAGACAGTAACTCTGCTCTCCTCGGTTGTGAAGTAAGTTCTTTATCCTTTGAGCCACCTCTCTACCCCGTATCCATTTACTCCCTCCCCCCCTTTCCAGGATTTTTATCATGAAGTAATGTTAAAATCTAAAAAATGCCTTTACGATGATCCATTGGGAGGATAAGGTGAGTTCTGTCCTTCATCCACTTATGTGACATTACATTTCTTGATTCATGTATGTTCAGTCATCTCTGCATCTCTAGAATGAAGCCAACTTAGTCATGATGATTGGACATTTTGCAGTATTCTTGAATTATGCCAACAGAGATTATTTTTAAAAATCTTATATATGTAAATTATTTGTCTGACTTTAGTTCAATATTTGTAGGTCAGATGTATCTAGCCATTCATCTATTTCTTTTAGATATATCAGAACACACACTTGTGAAGTTGTATCTTGATTTTCTTGTTTCACTGATGTCTGCTGTAAAGGGAGGGCTGGCTTTTCATCCCTAATTTCACTCAGGTATGTCTTCTCCCTCTGTCTTTAGTTACTCTGGCTAAGGGTTTACCAATTTTGTTTATCTTTTCAATAACCCCACCTTTTGCTTCATGAAGTCTTTGTAATGTTTGTGGTTTTCATGTTATGACTTTCTTTATAGAGCTTAATTATTTCTTCTTGGCTATTTATTTGGGCCTGGCTTATTCTTGCTTTCCTGGGGCTATCATGTGTATCATTAAATTCTCTGAGATTTCACTAATTTCAGAGTGTGGGTGCTCAGAATTACACCCCTTTAGGAATGCTCTATCCTATCATAGGTTCTGTCATGCTGTGTCTCTATTTTCAGTTGGTTCTAGGAATTTTTAATTTCTTTTTTGGTTTCTTCAAATACACACCTATTATTCATTAGTGTACTTTTAAATCTGAAATTTACATATTCTCTATATGTTTTCTTGCTTATATTGCTACATTATGATCAGACAGAATAAAAGAAATTATTTTAATTTTTCTGATTTGTTAAAACTTGCTTTATGTCCTAAAATATAATCTAGTTTAGAGGACATTTCATAGGCATCTAAGAAAAATGTGTATTCTGCAGTGTTTGGATATAACATTTTGTAGATTTTTATTAAGTCTGTTTGAAGAATGATGCCATTTAATACAGATACTTATGTTTAATTTCTATTGGGTTAACCTCAATTGATAGGAATGTGGCATTGTAGCCATTACTACCATTGTTATGGCACTAATGCACTAATGTGTGCTTTTATATGTAGAAGTATTTGTTTCCTGAAATTAGTTACACTGTGTTTAACATACATGTCTAGAATTGTGATGGATTGTTTCCCTGCTCAGTATAAACTGATCTTTTTCTCTTCTCCCCAGTTTTCTTTGAAGTCAAATTTGTCAAATGTTTGGGTAGCCTCATCTGCTTGATTCCTGAATTTATTGGCTTGGCACATCCCCCTTGCATTCTTTCTCTTTAACACATCTGTCTTTTATGGTGATATGCATTTCTTAGAGGCAAGAAGTAGAACCACACCTTCTAATCCACTCTGACAGTTTGTGTGATTTGATTTGAAAATTAAGACAATTTATGTTCTGAGTTAATATTGAAAAGTGTGTTATTTCCTGTGACTTTGTAGCATTTGGTGTTTTCATATTCATGACTGGCTTAATTACCATTCATGTCACTGCCCATGGTTTCCTATGGCCTATTTGATGTATTTGTCTTCATCTTTAGTCAAAAAGCTTTTTTCAAGTTTCGTTTGTATAGTTGGCTTAGTGGTTATACATTTCTTTCTTTTTTTAAAAAAATAAAATAAAAAACTTTATTAAGATCACAAATAATTCTGAAAGAGCAAATGCATTAGAATAAATTCATGCTTATAATCAAGTAATTACTACGACATCACTAACAAGCAGTATCTTATATGGAGTGAGGTTCTATTTTCAGTTTCTTTTTGGAGGCATGGTGTGTCTTCAATTTTATTAAATTCTAAAAAATCTTTTAATTTCTTTTTTTCTTCCTTGACCAAGTTATCACGGAGTAGAGCATTGTTCATCTTCCATGTGTTTGTGTGCTTTCTGTTGTTTTTGTTGGTATTTAAGACCAGTCTTATTCCATGGTGATCTGTTAGGGTGCATGGGATTATTTAAATCTTCTTGTATCCATTGAGTCCTGTTTTGTGACCAATTATATGGTTAATTTTGGAGAAGGTACTGTGAGGTGCTGAGAAGAAGGTATATTCTTTTGCTTTAGGATGAAATGTTCTATAAATATTTGTTAGAGTCATTTGGTTCATAACTTCTGTTAGTTTCACTGTGTCTCTGTTTAGTTTCTGTTTCCATGATCTGTCCATTGCTGAGAGTGGGGTGTTGAAGTCTCCCACTATTATTGTGTGGGGTGCAATGTGTGCTTTGAGCTTTAGTAAAGTTTCTTTTAGAAATGTGGGTACTCTTGCATTTTAAGCATAGATGATCAGAATTAAGAGTTCATCTTGGTAGATTCACTGTGGCACATAAAGGAAGACTCTATCATCTTACCCCAAAAATTCCTTAGTGCTCTACTGGCTCAAGCACCCAGAATAAAGGCATTCAGTGCATATTTGTTAAGTACATGTATATAGATATTGTAATATCACTAAATATAATTGGTAATCTAAAATAATGGTTTACTATGGTTATTAGCAACTGTTCTAACAAAGTCATGGAAAGAACCATTCTAGAGAATAAAGCTGCGCATAGGAAACCAAGAAGGAGAGGAGAGAGTGAGAGTGAGGAATAAGAAAGAAGAATAAGGGAAATGATGTTAGACTAACCACAGAGACAATGCAATCTAGTTGTGGAAACCATGGATTGCTTCTTTTTAGCTCCCTTCCCTTCTATTGCAACACTTATCTGTGCAAGCAAACCTATCCATAGCTGTTTCTTATTTTTTCCATTTGTATAATTAATTGGAATTGGAGTGACAAAAGATTTGAGCTAGTGATCCATGATGTCTTTCTGAAAACTTATTCAGATGTCAAAACAAGAGTCAGAGAGGAAATCTGCCCCTTTCACCTGTGACTCAGGAGGATCACCACACATTCGGCTAATGATATTGATGGGCAAGAAGAAGCCAAAGCATAGACTTAGCTCTTGCATTAACACTATAGCCTTTTTGTTGTTGTTGTTTTGTCTTGTTTTGCTTTAGGAGGACCCAAGAAGATTTGTGGAAATACCACAAATTATTTTATTTTATTGGGATTATTATAAGTAAGAGCTAGATGAGTCACAAGGGTTTAATCTAATGATCTCATTTTATTTCTCAGAAATCCAAGGCCTTCAGAGCTGGAAAATCTTTTTTAATCAAAAGATTAGCATCTTTTATGGCTGAGACTAGATACTACTCAAATACTGACTGAATGATTAAAGAATTACCATATAAGACAGAGATTGCACATTTGTCACTACATGGTTAGACCCCCCTCCCCCCTCCCGATATTTTCTTGGTGAAGAGGGATTAGTGCATTGAAAGCTTGAAACCAAGGTTGGATATGTAGCAGACTCAAGGCAAGGAGTACCTTCTGTTGGCTTTATCTGGCACATCTTGAATCAGGCTCCGCATGTTGAAATAGAGGCTGGAATATTTCTGTTATATTGAGCATGCCCATTTTGCTTGTTAGTACTAATTCCTATCTAATAAGACTCATCTATGCACCATACATTGTATTATCTCCCAGAGAAAGCATCTATGTGAATCATAGAAATAAAATTATTCATAGTTCAGAATGACAAGTGAAGAGACAATCTCATGATCAAACAGAATCCCACATATGCTGATAATTATGTGTCTCCTATTTTTGTTAATTCTTTCATTCAAGAACAATTGAGGGTAAGCATGAGAGCTAAGCAGTGATGCTATGGTGACTGATATATTCCTCCCACTCATCCTGTAAGCACTGTTCCATAAATAATTATATAGTTTGAGAATTAGGACTGAATTCTAGAAAAATAATGGCTAAGAAAACCATAATGTGCATGATGAGATTTTACAGCTGAAAGCAGGGTGTGGTGATGGCAATAGCCAGACAGAGTGCAGGAAAAATGCAGAACATGTTTTCAGCCATGGTTATTTTGCCTCAGTGATTTTTCCATGCCGCATAAACCACTAGAGTGTATACACAATCTTAGATGGTCTTAAGATGAGCTTCTTGCATGAAGGTTTATTGAATGCATTTGTTTCTCATTCCAATGAAATGCCTTCCTGAAAAAATATCATATTGCTTTATTGTTTGTCTATGAATGAAAAGAGACACTTATACCAGTAATGGGTTGGAAAGACATTGTTTGCAAATAAGCAGGTCTGCAGAAAATTTTATCACTTTCCTAGAGAATGTGAAAGTGTCCTTGTGAGAGTCAGAGGGAAGCAGCATCTGATTTCTAAAAGCAGCCTTTGTGTCTACACTAGTGCAGAGGCAGAGGAGGGATGAAATGTGCACTCAGTGTTGCCAGGTGACAATAGATGGGACACTCCAACTTTGTTCTCTGATGTTAATGTCTTTTATAGCCCATTCAAGGGCTTTAACTATATTGCAAATGACAATGACCTTATTATTTCTTATTACTGCTGGAAGAGTTTGTTTGGCAGTATATCTTCCAAATGTATAGACAAAAAGTCAGGAGTTCAGAGACCAAATGTCAGCAACAAAATTTGGAGCAATGAGATTGAGATTCTCTCTTTCTCTCTCTCTCTCTCTCTCTCTCTCTCTCTCACACACACACACACACACACACACACACACAGACCTGCAAAGTAGACAGAGTCCTATGTCTCCTATGCAGGGATTGTCTGTGGAATATGTGCACAGTTAGTGCTGAGAGGCTCAGCAAAGAGTTGAAACAGAGCTACTTTTACCAGGTTTGGGACAGTCAGATTGGGACAAGAGATTAAAAAAAAAACCCATAAAGGTGTGTGATGCATTGTGCGTGAGATATCCTCATTTCTATGATAAAGATATAAACAAACATATTTTTAACCATGTACCAGTTTAACTGATTGCATTATGTAGGATTACATATTAATATATATTATATGTTATGTTATTAATATCTATTAATGTAATATATAATAATTTATTATTAATATATATATTAATTACCTCATGTAGAAAGGAGAAATGCTGAGAAAACTGCCTTTGAGACTAGAAAGTAAAATCATGGCTCTGTGAACCCCCAAACCTTCATTATTTAAGCTTTGAAAGTGTAGACTAGACAAGGATTTTCTTCAACTTATGCCAACTTGTGTAGTACATGCTTATAAGTCCTAGGTTGATTCTGGTGCCATCATTTCTTTAGTATTTAACCTGTCATGTATAAGCCCCTTAGCCCTGGAATCTCTGGAGAATTATCAAGATCAATTTTCTTTGTCATTGAAGTCTCTTTGTCTTCTTTTCCTATGTATTTCAGGGCTACCCTCACATTTTTCATGTCCTCACTTTTAGTCTTCACACTGTCCACTGTAAAAACCCTCCTCTGTGGTCAGCATCCCAGTAGGCTTCTCCTACTTGTATTTTTGAAAAGCAGATACTATCTGAGGACTTTTCTCCAGTGGTGTTCCTTTGGGGGTGTGTGAACATCTATTTCCACATTCTATGCACCTATAGCCTAGTGGGAACAACTTACATAGTTCTTATAGGCTTATTCAAAGTCCTCTCAACTGTTTCTTCACAGAGAGAAACAGGAAGAAGAGTACCCAATAAACTTACTTAAAACCAAACATTTGTTAAAGGTTATTAAAGTAAATGAGCAATTGTACCTGATCCTCGGGGCTTTAGAAGGATGCCACTAACTTGAGCCACAGTTAGCTGGTGAAATGTGGTTGCTGACTGGGGTTACATTTGATAGCCAAAGGCAGCTAAGTTAAATTAAAGAGAGTCGTTTAAAAATTCCAGCCACATAACGGTACCAACAGCCAGAAATGGATTTAGCAGGAATCATCTCTCTGTGAAGGCACCAGCTACTCTCCTATGGTTGGAATAATTGCCACTTTCCAGGGAAGACCTGGCAGTGGACCTTCCCTATCTGTCTAGGACACCTGGTCTTTTACTGGAATGCCATTGGTACATCAGTGTTGCCCCCACTCTCCAAGACTCCCAGAAATAGGTTGCAAAAGACAAGAGGTATGCTGAAAACTGATGACCTGTTTTTCTCCCCACTCAGGATTAGCATAATAGAATGTTGTTTTAACATAATGACAGGAGATCTATAATCTTTCTTGCAAGAAATACCTTTATTCAAGTATAAGTGCAAGATATAAATATTGGGGAAAAATAAAATGGTGACTTCTAATTCTTAACAGGTCCGCCTAGCAGCCTCACCACCACAACCTGATGTTCTTTCATCTGAAATGCTTATGAAAGCATCCTCCCTTTGTTGTTTCTGGTTGTTCTGGAGACTAAAACTGCCACTCAGTGGTTGAGCATGGTAGAGTTCTTGCAATAAGTCCTTGAGTCAATTCTAAGCAACACATGATAAGAAAGAAAAAGTGAATATGAGATGGATCCCCAAGTGGGGCAGGCTCTGGTGGCCTTTCATTCAGCCTGTGCTCCACTCCTTGTCCCTGTATTTCCTTTAGAGAGGAGCACTCTTGGGTTAAAATTTTGGAGATGGGTGGGTGGCCCAATCCCTCTACTGGGGGACCAAGACTAACCTCTGGATATGGTCTCATCAGGTTGTCCCTCCCCTTTGTGGAATATTTCAGCTAATGTCATCCCTGTGGGATCCTGGGAGGCTTTTGCTTTCCAGGCAAATGGGACTTGTTTGTTGCTACCCCCCAGTTCCCAATCTCCCATTCACACCTCTGTTCAATTTCCTGATCCTCTCCTCCATCTTCTCACACAACTGATTCTTCCCCCCTTTTTTACCCTCCCCCTCTTCTCTTCCTCCCAAATCTCTTCCGTCCTCTACTTCCCTTGGTTATTTAGTCCCCACTTCTAAGTAGGATTGAAGCATCCACTCTTTAGTTTTCCTTCCTCTTGAGCTTCATATGGTCCATGAGTTGTATCATGGGTATCCTATGCTCTTTGGCTAATACCCACTTATCAGTGAGTACATCCCATGTGTGTTCTTTGTGAATCAATTACCTCACTCAGGATGATACTTTCTAGATCCATACATTTGACTGTAAATTTCATGAAGTCATTGGTTTTAATAGCTGAGTTGTGTGTTACCACATTTTCTGTATCCATTCCTCTGTTGAGGGATATCTGGCTTGTTTCCAGTTTCTAGCTATTATAAATATGGCTGCTATGAACATAGTGAAGCTTGTGTCCTTATTAAATGTTGGAGCATCTTCTGGGTATATGCTTAGGAGGATTAGTAGAGTTTAATCCTTAGGTAATACTATGTCCAGTTTTCGGAGGAACTACCAGTGTGATTTCAAGAGTGGTTGTACCAGCTTTCAGTGGAGGAGTGTTCCTCTTTCTCCACATCCTCACCAGAATCTGCTGTCACCTGAGTTTTTGATTTTTGCCATTCTGACTGGTGTGAGGTAGAATCTTAGGGTCACTTTGATTTGTGTTTTCCTTATGACTAAGGATGTTGAATATTTCTTTATGTGCTTCTTGGCCATTCTAGTTTCCTCACTTGAGAATTCTCTGATTAGCTCTGTTCCCCATTTTTAATAGGGTTATTTGGATCTCTGGAGTCTACCTTCCTGAGTTCTTTGAATATATTGGATATTATCCCTCTACCATATGTAGGATTGGTAAAGATCTTTTCCCAATTTGTTGATTGCCATTTTGTCCTATTGACAGTGTCCTTTGCCTTACAGAAGCTTTGCAATTTTATGAGGTCTTTTTTGTTGTTTGTTGATCTTAGAGCATAAGCCATTGGTGTTCTGTTCAGGAGAATTTCCCTGTGCCCACATGTTCAAGGCTCTTCCCCACTTTCTCTTCTATTAGATTCAGTGTATCTGGTTTAATACGGAGGTCCTTGATCTACTTGGACTTGAGCTTTGTACAAGGAGATAAGAATGGATCAATTTGCAGTCTTCTATATGTTGACTGACAGTTGAACCAGCATCCCTGGGAGTCCGACTCTCTTATGAGTCCCAGTGGTCAGAGCACTCTCTACAGGAAAGCTCTCCTCTTGCAGGGAAGGTGCACAGAGGTCTGGAGCTCAGCTCTGCCTCCTTCCTGAAGAAGAAGGCCCCAATGGACCCTGTCCAAGAAGCTCTATTGCTTCTGTGGCCCGTGGGCTCTCCTGCATGGATTGGTCTCTGAGAAACCCAGGATACAAGATAGTTCTCTCACCTGAGTCCAGGGGTCAAAGCGCTCCCTGGAGGCCGAATCTCCTCTGTCATGGCTCTTTATTTTTTTTAAATTCACTTTACATTCTGATTACAGCTCAACCCTCTCCTCTCTTCCTAGTTTTACCCTTACAAATCTCCCCCCTATTGCTCCCTCCCCTTCTCCTCAATAAGGGCAGCCTTCCTTGGGTGCCACCCCATACTGAGACATCTAGTTCCAGCAGGACTAGGCACATCCTCTCTCACTGAGGTCCAAACAGGCATTCCTGGTAGGGGAATGGGATTAATGGCAGGGAACACAGACTGAGGCAGTCCCCTACTCTATTTGTTAGGAAACCCATATTAAGATGAAGCATCAATCCAACTACAGAACCTTCAACCCATAATTTGTTTTGCCTACAAGTTGTGAAGTGATAATAATGGAGCAGAGACTGAGAGAACAGCCAACTAATGATGGCCCCAACTTGTGACAGCCAATCCCTGACATATACCCTTCTATGCTTGCAGATAGGAACCTAGCAAAACTGTCTCCTTAGAGGCTTCATCCAGCACATTATGGATGCCTATGCAGAAACCCACAGCCAAACATCAGCCATAGTTTGGGGAGGCCATAATATCATTAAACATGGCCTTGAGGGTTTCTAGTTTTACTTTACTTTCTGTTATTTGTCTTCTCTGCTTCCCCATCTCTGTGTGGTCATAACTGTCATCAGGTAGCTATCTATTCTTGCCTTCCCTACATGTTGTCAAGTTTATCTACCCTCACAAACAATAAACCTTAACAATCTCTTACTTTCTTAAGTTTATTTTGTTATGGTATTTTTTGACAGCAGCAGAAGAATAGCTAAGACAGTTTGTAGAAGCATGGATACCTTACCAGTGGCTATGAGAGACTAGATCTTTTGAGGTCACTCTTCATCTTAGAGAACTAAGATTACTCCCCAACAAGCCAGCATCTAGCACCAGTTTATAGGTTACTCCCCAACAAAACCTGAGCCTATTTCAGTTTCTAGGTTATTCCCCAACAAATCTGTACCTCCAGATTACAAGCCTACCTCTGGCATTTCACTTCCTAATAACCACCAATCCAGATGAAAGTTTATGGTTTCACTCCCAGAACCATCCAATTATGTTAATACAGTAATGGTCCCCCAATCAAATGTGCTCCTGGTTTAGAAACCTTCCTTGCTTGCTTGCCTTTATAAATGCTTGCCTAAACTGGATTCAGGGCTCCACCTTCCCATCCTGCTATGTGAGGAGTGTCGGGAAGCCCAAGCTCCAGCTTGTAATAAAGAGACCCTCATACAATTGCATCACAATTGGCTCCTTAGTGGTTTTGGGGCATGCAAGGATGCTTCTTGGCATATCAGCTACATGATGAAGAAACTGTTTCTCCACCTCCCATCAGCTATTAACTTTATAAACAATGAAGAAACAGTTTCTCAGGCTTTCATCAGCCATTAACTTTATAAATCCCCAAAGAGGGATGAGAACTTATCAGGTTGTCTACCTTCTGTAACAGGTCCTGTCTGTGTCGATCTTGTTTAGATAATTACAGTAGCTTGAACTCAAGAGTCTGACTGGCATGTCATGGGCAAAAGTTACTATTTCACACACCTGCTCCCCCACTCTTGCCCTTTCATACCTCTAGTTCACCTTCTTCTGCAATGTTACTGAGCTATGTATTTAACAGTTATTTATTCTCAATATTCTCACCAGTTATGAATCTCTACTCTTATAACTGACTATTGAAAGAGAAGCTTCTCTGACTAAAGCCAATAGCAGCACTAATCTATATGCATAAAGATAGGTATTTAGAAGAGAATCATGTCTACTTAACAAAACACCACTGGTAGTTTTGGAAACAGGGCCATGAGCTTTTGACTGGGTTTGCATTGCTAGACATGAATTCCATCCTATAGAACATTCAATCAAATTGACCAAATGGTTGATTACCCCATAATAGACCTATCACTATTGTATCAGTGTGTTCATCTTGCCTGGATGTTCCAGTTTTTTTCTCTCAAACAGAGCCTGCAGTTGGAACTAGAATTTTTATTTAAAAACCTGCAGTTTTCTGGGACCACACAGGATACTTGCATTCAAAAATTCTTTCCTTCCTTTTTGTTGTTATATTCTATGTTTTGATTTTCTCATAGAGTTTCAGATTTCCCTATAACTTTCTAGTATATCAGGAGCTATGGTTGACTACCCTGCACCTGTTCTGTCCTTATCGTTATGCTTTCCTGTCTTTGTTTAGACTTTCTATTTGAAACATCCCCCATTTCACTCCAGTATTAGGTACTTCCAGCTTCTTACACTGAACTGGAGGAGGTTCTCTGCTTCTGCAGGATGCAGACAGGCCTTGCCAAATTACTCTGACTCCTGTAGGGTAAACCAGTCTAATATATTCCCCTGTAGTAGGCATGCATTCTGCATTGGGTCTGTTTCTCTGGAGCATATCTAATGCAGATTTCACATGTTCTACTCCTGCTCTCACAGGATCATTCTTCATTAACATCACAGAGCTTGTCCACATTAAAAAAACATTGACATCTAGTATTATTTTGACTATAATTAAGGCTGCATGGAACTATTTTCTGCTTAGTGTACTATCCTGTTACTCTCTGGGATCTCTCTCTGGCTCTATGACTTAGAGCCAACCACCAATACTCTTTTTTGGGCATATATCATTCCATTACAATACAGCTGTTTCTTTGAACTCTTATCTTTGGGCTTAGATTTTGGTTTTCTTCTAGATTTGACCTTGTGGATCACCAAAGTGAGAAACATGAAATCTGAAATTTCTATGGTCATCAAAAACTTTTCAAGTCTATGTCAATGAAATATCCTGGGCTTTCATGTTTCTGAGGTGAGGAGGCTCCATACTCTGAATTTTTTTAGGTGAATGTCAGAGCAACTATATTTGGTGTGTGACTGTGTGTGTGTGTGTGTGTGTGTGTGCATGCATGTGTGTGTATGTGTATGTGTATGTGTGTATGCCAATTCAAAGCCTGTGCATTGGTTGAGGGTGAATTCAAGTGCCCTTTTCTGTCCCTTTTCTAGACATATAAGGGCTGCCTTGAAACTCATAGCTCTTTTCCTGAAGGACCTCTCTAACTTATCCAGAATTCTTTGAGCTGTGCCATAACTTGGCCCTTAAGTACTATTAAAATACTTTTGTAAAGGCTTAGTCTTCAGCTCTGTAATGTAATTGCGAGGAGAGTATCTTTTCAGGTGGTGTTCAGTAATACAAAGAAATTTGGGGCATTTCAGTGAAATGGATATTGGAATCCTGAATCTACCTCTCCACCCTGTTTCCTGGTTACCTCAAGCAGAGTAACTCCCTTTGTCATGTGCTCCCACCACCATGATGAACTCTGCTGTCACAGGGTGTGAAGAATAATAGCCTACTGTGGGCTAGAATCTCTGAAGCCTTGGGCTAAAATAAACCTTTCTTCATTTGATTTGAGTTTCTTGGGTATTTGTCACAGTGATGAGAGCTGTCTAATATTGTCTGAAGCTGCTTCTTCTCTTACACAAATGGCATCATCTAGTTTTCAATGTAACATGGTGTCATTGATTTTCTGTGAAAATAGAACTCCTAGAAAAAAATGTGTAAATTACATTCTCTTCAGAAAGCACCTTTAGCTAGCTTTGCCCTGGAAGAAGCATTCCTCTACAATTCTAGAGTCAACCATTCCTAGTTGTCTGCTCATGGGTTGAAAATATCATTGGTTTTCTGACTGAACTTACAATCCAAATAGGCATCAGGTTTATAATTTATTTTCTTAACAAACAATATGACCCCTGACCTCCTTGTGGGCATTTTACTGTAAGGATATGAGGATTGGATATGAGAACCAATCCCCAGGATGAGGGTGCTCAGGGTCTTGCTTTCTCCTTAGTCAGCTGAGTCAGTGTGAAGAAATGTGAAGCACTAGATGGAGATGATGATGTCATGAAGAACTTACATGTACAGTACCCAGAATGGACAACTAGACAGATAAACTTAGATTTTGGGGATTTCTGCAGACATTTTAAAAGGAGACTATGGCTTCTATAGCCCTAACAAAACAAAACAAAATGAAACAAAACACAACAAAAGACTATGGGAAACAAAACAAGAAATCTGTAGCCACTGTCTACCACAGGCTGCTGGTACATAGATATAAGCAGAACTCCCATGTAACTCCATGACACTCCTGGTAGCATTGGCAGCAACATCCTTTTCTTGGCCAGAGTGAGACTTGGGGGTGTTTCTCAACTAGCTAGTTATAAAGTCTGCCTACCTTTCAATTCTTGATGATAAGTACTGTGTAGAACATTGAAAACAGTCCAGAAGCTACACAATATTTCCTTTTGACTTCAGAAATCAAGTAACTCAGTTGACATTAGGAACATAGTATGAGGAAACTATGAGCTTTGTGATAATACTGGGATAACTGGATATCTGATGATACCCAAGTCAGGTTCTTGCTATGAAGTTATGGGTGACAGCAATGTGTCTTGAAGGAGGCATATCTATTCGCTAATGATACAACAAAAAGTGAGAACTTCATATCACTATCCGGGATGAACATTGATGAAAAATTATCAACATAATACAAACTGAATACAGCACATATCAAAAGGTTAAGGTGGTTAACTATGGATAAGGTGACTTTATTCTAGTGACTCATGAATAGCTTAACATATGTAAGTCAATACATGTAATTAATCAGACAATGGACTTAAAGGCAAAAATCATATGATTATCTCAATAGACAAAGAAGAGGCTCTTGACAAAAATCTAACATCTTTCTTAAAATTTATATATAATGTTTTGATTGCAGTTTCCCCTTCCTCTTCTACTCTCAGTGCACCCCCCACCAACCCTCTCCCCACATCTTTGCACGGTAAAAGCCCTAAAGAGAATAAAGTTTGAGGGAACATATCTCAATACAACAAAGGCTATATATGACAAATCTACAGCCAGCACCATGCTAAATGGAGAAAGATGTGTTGCAATACCGTTAAAAGCTAGAGCAAGACAAAACTGATGATACCCTCCATTACTTGTCAAAATAGTTCTTGAAATATTAGGTAGAGCAGCAAAAGAGAAAATTTAAAGAATACAAATGTAAACAGGAGTTAAAGTATCCCTTTTTGCAGGTACTATGATGTTTAATGTAAGAGGCCTTCAAGATTTCACCAATTCACTCAATCCCAGAAAAGATTAACACTTTCAACAAGGTGACAGTGTACAAAATAAGCATACATCAATAAGTAGAGTTTCTATATGCCAATGGCAAATGCAGTGAGAAATAAACCAGGAGAACAATCCCACTCACAATAGCCTGAAAAAATATTTTGGAATAAGCCCAAGCAAGGAGACGAAGGCGGTCTGCAATGAAACTTCAATGCTTTGAATAAAGAAAAATTGAAAGACACTAAAAAATAGAAATACTGCTGATGCTTATGAACTGGTAGCATTAATGTTGTGAAAATAATCATTCTACCTAAACCAATTTATAGATACAGGACAATCCCAATAAAAATTGACTAGCATTCTTCACAGAAGTAGAAAACGAAATCTTAAAATTCATATAGAAAGGCAAAAGACCCAAGACAATCAAGGCAATCCTAAGTAAAAAAGAATAATACTGAGCATAACCATGTATTTTCAAGTTACGCTACACAGATAAAATAATAATAATAATACTGGCAGAGAATGGTGGAACATAATAGAAAACCTACTTTAAACCAATGCATCTACAACTACCTGATCTTTGACAAAGATTCCAAAACACACACAGAAGGAAAGGCAAGCCTCCACAATGTTCGTGTAGCTCATGGGGAGGATGATTTTCAGGAGACATTCCTTTGTAATTCTAGAGGGAAATATAGAGGATGTAAATGGAAACAGAAGTGAAAGCATTCCATCAGATGCTGCTGTAATTCTGAGATGGGACATGCCAGTGTGGTTTCTAAGTCCAGGAAGTAGTACATAAGAATATGTAATGTTCACCTCATCTTCCCAGGCCTCTTGCCCAGTGTTTGTCATATGATGAGAGTTTTCAGAAGTACATTCAGTGGTCAGAATCTATTATATACAGAGCATGCTGCATCAAATGGTCCATAGGAGAGTTCTATGAGATGACAATGTAAAGCACAATGCTTTTCTTCCAGAATTTAGAGAAATAATAACAAAATCTATCAATGAACCAAATGTCAATCTCACTTGATCACATATAAATTAATTTCTGACATTACTGAACTGGATCTTGAGAACAAGTGGTGTTTTTCCTCATCTGTACTTGCTGTGTTATACATGCCAGGGAAGCAGAGGCAAAAACAAACAAACAAACAAACAAACAAACAAACAAACTATGCTGAGCTTGAAATGTTTTTTCCCCCTATGGTCCATGTCTTTGTAGCTCATAATCAACTTTGAAAATAATATATAATGATTTAATTAATTGTTTGTGAATTTCACACATGCACACCACGTATTTGTCTACTGAACTCCACTGCCCCCTTAATTCTGATTAGATCTACCCATACCTTTCTCAACTTAATGTCCAGTTTCTTGTAGTTATAACCCACTGAGTCCAATTTGTGGTGCTCACATACTCATGAGCCATCCACTGGAGAATCCTACCAGTAGCCACATCTTAAAACTGATCCTTCTGAGCCGGGCATGGTGGCACATGCCTTTAATCCCAGCACTTGGGAGGCAGAGGCAGGTGGAATTCTGAGTTCAAGGCCAGCTTGGTCTAGAAAGTGAGTTCCAGGACAGCCAGGGTTATACAGAGAAACCATGTCTCGAAAAACAAAAACAAAAACAAAACAACAAACAAACAAACACCCCCCCAAACCCCAACAACAACAACAACAACAAAATGAAAACAAAACTGATCCTTCCTCCGTCAGCTACCAATAGTTCCTAAGCTAAGTATGAGAGCTCTTGAGACTCTAATCAGTCCATGTCAGATGTTATTGCCTTGATCTTGTGCAGTCTGTGCAAGCAACAAAGCTTCTGTGAATTCATGCATGCAGTGGCCCAGTTATTTTCAGAAGACAATGTTTTGTCTTGTCTCAGTATTCACAATATTATCTGTCTGGATATCATCTATCTATCCATCATCTATCTATCTATCTATCTATCTACCTATCTATCTATCTATCTATCTATCTATCTATCTATCTATCTATCTATCTATCATCTATTATCCAACTATTATCTATCATCTATGTTAATAACATGTCTATGGTTGTAAAATAGGTTTCTATATGGCTTTTCCAAGCACCCTCTTCTGCCCTCCCATCCCATCTCTCTTATAACCTAAACTTTCCCCATTATTTCCCATTTTGCTTTCACATCATTCCAGAGTTCCACTCTTCTCTAACTCCAACCCCGCTTAATATCTTTACCTCACACCCTATCAATATTTTCCATTCCAGTTCTTGTATCTGAAAGTTTCATAATTTCATTTTTCCTTATAGCTGAACAATATTCATTTAAGTATAGGTGCCACATTTCATTATCCATTCATCAACTGATGGAAATCCATGCTGTTTTCATGTCCGAGCTATTATGAATAAGGCAGTGATGAACATGTATGGACCTTTTGTTTCTCTAATAGGAAACAGAGTCCTTCGTGTATAAGCCCAGGAGTAGTACACCTGCTCATATGGTACTTGTCGATTTCTATATTTTGAGGAACCTATAACAGTGGCTTCAGCACTTTGCATTTTTATCATCATATTGTGAACAAGTTCCTCTTTTCCATATCCGTGCCAGTGTTGGTTACCTCCTCTTTTATATTAGTACTTTTTATTGGGATAAGATAAAAACTAGTTTTAACTTTAATTGTTCTGATGGTTAAATATGGTGGACACTTTTTAAAATACTTTGTATTCATTTTTTTTTTCTTTTGAGGATTCTCTGTTCAGTTTGGTAGCCCTTTCTTCTTCTTTTCTCTTTTATTAGTTCTTTGTGTATTATAGATACTAATCCTGTGTCAGCTGACAAAGATTTTCTGTAGGATAATTTTCAATCTATTAACAGTTTCTTTGGCAATACAGAATATTTTTAATTTTATGAAGTTCTACCAGCTATTTATTGTCTATCAGGATAAACCATTTTTGCTACAGGGGAAACCAATGAAGTTGTGAGGAGAGAGGAATCAAATAATGAAGACAGTTTAGCCAGAGCACAGTAAGGGACCTTTGGAGCAGGAAATCAAGATGAACTATAAGCTTCTGTTGGAGTACTGAAGGAGATTGCAGGACAGGAGGAAGATACAGTGAAGTCAAGATTATTAAAATTGGCTCTGGCAAGTAAACCAAGGATACCGAATTTTATGTGAAGTCTTAAGGATCGACAGAGAAATTTTAATAGAGCTTAAGAGTATATTTGTAATTTAGTAAGACCATCATTTGGACAAAGTTTAGAAAAGAGCAAAGAGTTTTGAATATGTTGTTGGAGTCAAAGGGAGGAATTATGAAAAAACAAACTAGTACAATTTAAGAAGATCAAAGATATAAAATACTCCCAAGAATTTTGACAATTGATTTTTTGTGGGAGATAGAGGAGGGGAAAAGTACAAAAAAAAGCTAGGCTTGCATCTTTAGATAGGTAATTGCCCATTTGATGGAGTGTGATGAGGAGAACCAGTCCTTTGGTAGAGAACATGAGAATGCATTTAAATGGAGGTGGCCATGAAGATGCAAGGCTTTCAGTTAGAGAGTCCAGGGGATAAGTCTGGAGTTGTGTATTTATTGGGAATACAAATTAGAGCTATATGAAGCCAGAAAAGCAATCAGACCTTCCAGTGAGAGTATCTAAAAGGAGAGGAGAGTGTTCTGAAGAGAGATTCAGGCAAAAGCAGTATTTGAAGATTGACAGAAAAAGGAAACCAAAAGACCCCAATGAGAAGAGAATTAGTTGAGCTTCTGTTTTTGGCTCTGTCTGTGCAGCATAGAATAGGCATAAACTCAATGCTATGATGGATGCAAAGTCCAAGGCCACCCATAGGAGCTTGAGCCTCAGGGTTGGAGCTATACGGGATGTCTCATATTTTCTTTGAGCATTTCCTTTTTTCTCTGAATTTTTGCTTTGAAACATTTCATTCTCACATGATGATTGACATTTAAACTTGTATTTAGTAAAAATAACATTAGTTTAGGCATGATGTGAAGCTCCATTTCAGATTGTTAGACTGCTTCAGGCTTGCCCTGGAGCACACAGGATCATATTCTTCCCTGCAAATAGAGGTTATCCTAACACTCCCTTTCCCAAGCAATGCAGCCCATGACTTTCTCTTTTAGCAGATGATCTTTTATCTAATTCCCAATGTAATAGTGACTCAATGTGGGCTGAGTTTCTGACATAGCAGAGGGAAAGTGTCGACTGTCCAGGAAAGACCAAAATACAAGAACAAAAGAAGACTGAGAGATAGAGTAAAATAAACAACATTTGGAATTATTTCTAAATTTAAAATTTTAATTTTATTTTAGATGTTGGCTTTCATGTATGCCAGTGTACCCATGGTTATCACAGTTCCTGAAACTAGAGTAATAGATGGTTGTTGGGCATTGTGTGGGTTCTGGGAATCAAACCCAAGTTTTCTGGAAGATCAGGCAGTGCTCTTTAACCATTGAGCTATGTCTTTAGTGTTGCAAAAATGGTCACATTGAACTAAATGACTTATCCCATGTGTATGGGAGGAGAAACCCAGAGTTGGGAATCCACAGTATGGGTGCTCTAGGTTTGGCATTCTATAAGACTCTTGGGCCCTTCGTTCTTTCTAATCATCTTGCCCCAGGTTTGTCACTCCTCAGTACTTTTCCTCATTTTCACTGTGCCACACAGAAACTTGCCAAGATGCTTGTCCCTGAGCATGCCTTATCATATATAAAGGAAGTCCTTTCTCATTTATTTTTCTGCCTATACCATTTAACTTTCCCACAACCGTTGTATTTTAGTGGGTAATAAAAAGTAGAGTTACAATTTAATATTTGAAAACCATTAGGCTAATATCGGCATTGAAGTCAGAAATGACTGAGAAAATATTGACACTTGTACCATTGTGTTTATTATAATTTGATTGATATTCACTAAGCCTTGAGAAGAATAAAGATGAGGTGGTCAGGAACGCTGTGCCAGGTCCTTGCTCTGTCTATCTACTTGCTAAGCTTGAGGCTCATGCTTTTAGCTTTAATGCCATTACACTGCAGGTTTATAAAAGTATGTTATCCCAGCGAATGGAAGGAATTCAGATTGCAGTCAGCTCATGGCAACCCATTTGGATGGAACAGTCATTGAGTTCTTTGCTTGGAAGGTATTTAGCTCTCTGAGTCTGGCTTGTCCAAGTGCTTCAGCTTGGATCATAAATGCCTTCCAAAACCCATGTTTCATAGGCTTGGTTCCAAGAAAATTATTGTTGAGGGTTATGGACCGATGGAAGTGTTTTGAATCATTAGGGTTGTGACCTTGAAAGGATATTCGATATCCTGAAACTCACTCCCCACTTTCCTTGGCTTCCTAATCTGATCTTCCATGTTGTTCTGCTATGAGGTGCTAACTCACCAAAGGTCTCAAATAGTGGTAAGAGTCAATTATGTACTGGAAACATCAAACACTGTGAGCAGAAATACACCCCATGTCTTTATAAATTTATTTCCTTGGTATTTGTCACAGAAAGCTTGCCAACATTCAAAGTTATGATGTCACATCTTGAGGAGAGTGACAATGAGCTGTTGTAAAGCTTTTGATGCTTATTGAGGGAGCACAATGTCTAATCCTCAGGTAGTAATCTTGGCAGTGAGATGTGGTGAGTGGTCTTCAGGTAGCTTAGAGTTGTTGCAGATGACAACATTTTTGAAGGAGTCCATTGAACCTGATTTAATGATGTTTCTCTGCTGCTCTGGATCCACTTCTCTCTCAGGGGAAGCCAGATCTGTTGCACACAAAACTGGACTGGATGGAGAGATGCTTAATAGTGCATAGGTAGGTGAAATGCAGGCAATGAGGCTCAGGTAAAAAACACACCTGGGAACAGCTTTGGATAACTGGTTCATTTGTTGGGGGAGTGGAAACGGTATTTATGCCCCTGGGGAGATGACTAGGATTGCTAGGGCAAGGCTTGTGTCGCTGTGTACCATTGGCCAGGACAAGGGTGTTGGAAGATGCTTCATTTGCATACTCAGGGGCTCCTGGGTCTGGGGAGGAAAAAATCTTATATCAAAAAGTAGTGAAGCCTTATAACTTTCAGAGTAATACATTATTACTTGAGTTAATGCTGGGACAGCCAACTATATGGCACCATGTTGGGAGGGGCAGGTAGGCATCTCCTACCATGCTCATCTGAGGTATCCAGGGTTGAAGCTTCCTAGACCCTTTGTCCATAGTCTTGGGCCATTACAATCTCACATTTCTGAACCTTTTAAAATGATGTGGTGCCGGGCGTGGTGGCGCACGCCTTTAATCCCAGCACTCGGGAGGCAGAGGCAGGTGGATTTCTGAGTTCGAGGCTAGCCTGGTCTACAAAGTGAGTTCCAGGACAGCCAGAGCTACACAGAGAAACCCTGTCTCGAAAAACCAAAATAAATAAATAAATAAATAAATAAATAAAATAAAATAAAAATAAAAATAAAATAAAATAAAATAAAATAAAATAAAATAAAATAAAATGATGTGGTGGATTTAACACACTCAAATAGTTTCCTCACTGGATCAAAGGGACAATACTATGAATGGATTTGGTAAAGACTTGGAGATTGAAGCTGCTTCTTAGAAAACACCATACTGACAAACAGCCACCCTCCTGGTCAGAGCACAGGTGTCCGCCCAGCCTGAGAGGCTTCTGCCTCAGGTTCCGCGGGAGCCAGCTTGGTTCTGGGACTCCCCAGAAAGTTGTCTACACAGGTGAGAGTGTGGACTACTGAAACAACGGATTCTGTGACAGGCCAAAGCAACACAGCTTCTGGGAAAGATCCTGTTTTGGGCCTTCATCTTCACCAGGAGGAGGTCCAAACACCAGATAACTGTGCAGCTTCCTTGAAAGAGGAGACCTTGCCTGCAGAGACTGCTTTGACCACTGAAACTCAAAGGAGAGAGCTAGTCTCCCAGGTCTGCTCATAGAGGGTAACAAACTCACCAGAGGAACAATATCTAAACAGAGACAACTATAACAACTAACTCCAGAGATTACCAGATGGCGAAAGGTAAACGTAAGAATCTTACTAACAGAAACCAGGACCACTCACCATCATCAGAACCCAGCACTCCCACTCCACCCAGTCCAGGGCACCCCAACACACCTGAAAAGCTAGACCTGGATTTAAAAGCATATCTCATGATGATAGTAGAGGACATCAAGAAGGACTTAAATAACTCACTTAAAGAAATACAGGAGAGCACTGCTAAACAAGTAGAAGACATTGAAGAGGAAACACAAAAATCCCTTAAAGAATTGCAGGAAAACATAACCAAACAGGTAGAAGACATTAAAGAGGAAACACAAAAATCCCTTAAAGAATTGCAGGAAAACACAATCAAACAGGTGATGGAATTGAATAAAACCATCCAAGACCTAAAAAGGGAAGTAGACACAATAAAGAAAACCCAAAGTGAGGCAACGCTGGAGATAGAAACCCTAGGAAAGAAATCTGGAACCATAGATGCGAGCATCAGCAACAGAATACAAGAGATGGAAGAGAGAATCTCAGGTGCAGAAGATTCCATAGAGAACATCGGCACAACAATCAAAGAAAATGGAAAATGCAAAAAGATCCTAACTCAAAACATCCAGGAAATCCAGGACACAATGAGAAGACCAAACCTACGGATAATAGGAGTCGATGAGAATGAAGATTTTCAACTCAAAGGACCAGCAAACATCTTCAACAAAATTATAGAAGAAAACTTCCCAAATCTAAAGAAAGAGATGCCCATGAACATACAAGAAGCCTACAGAACTCCAAATAGACTGGACCAGAAAAGAAATTCCTCCTGACACATAATAATAAGAACAACAAATGCACTAAATAAAGATAGAATACTAAAAGCAGTAAGGGAAAAAGGTCAAGTAACATATAAAGGCAAGCCTATCAGAATTACACCAGATTTTTCACCAGAGACTATGAAAGCCAGAAGAGCCTGGACAGATGTTATATAAACAATAAGAGAACACAAATTCCAGCCCAGGCTACTATACTCAGCCAAACTCTCAATTACCATAGATGGAGAAACCAAAGTATTCCACGACAAAACCAAATTCACCCATTATCTCTCCACGAATCCAGCCCTTCAAAGGATAATAACAGAAAAAAACCAATACAAGGACAGGAACCACGCCCTAGAAACAACAAGAAGGTAATCCCTCAACAAACCTAAAAGAAGACAGCCACAAGAACAGAATGCCAACTTTAACAAGAAAAATAACAGGAAGCAACAATTACTTTTCCTTAATATCTCTTAATATCAATGGACTCAACTCCGGAATAAAAAGACATAGACTAACAAACTGGCTACACAAACAAGACCCAACATTTTGCTGCTTACAGGAAACTCACCTCAGAGAAAAAGATAGACACTACCTCAGAATGAAAGGCTGGAAAACAATTTTCCAAGCAAATGGTATGAAGAAACAAGCTGGAGTAGCCATTTTAATATCTAACAAAATCGACTTCAAACCCAAAATAATCAAAAAAGACAAGGAGGGGCACTTCATACTCATCAAAGGTAAAAATCCTCCAAGAAGAACTCTCTATTCTGAATATATATGCTCCAAATACAAGGGCAGCCATGTTCATTAAAGAAACTTTAGTAAATTTCAAAGCACACATTGCACCTCACACAATAATAGTGGGAGACTTCAACACACCACTTTCACCAATGGACAGATCATGGAAACAGAAACTAAACAGGGACACAGTGAAACTAACAGAAATGATGAAACAAATGGACTTAACAGATATCTACAGAACATTTTATCCTAAAATAAAAGGATATACCTTCTTCTCAGCACCCCATGGTACCTTCTCCAAAATTGACCACATAACTGGTCACAAAACAAGCCTCAACATATACAAAAATATTGAAATTGTCCCATGCATCCTATCAGATCACCATGGACTAAGGCTGATCTTCAATAACAAAATAACTAATAGAAAGCCAACATTCACATGGAAACTGAACAACACTCTTCTCAATGATAACTTGGTCAAGGAAGGAATAAAGAAAGAAATTAAGGACTTTTTGGAGTTTAATGATAATGAAGCCACAACATACCCAAACTTATGGGACACAATGAAAGCATTCCTAAGAGGAAAACTCATAGCTCTGAGTGCCTCCAAAAAGAAACTAGAGAGAGCACACATTAGCAGCTTGACAACACACCTAAAAGCTCTAGAACCAAAGTAAGCAAATTCACCCAAGAGGAGTAGAAGGCAGGAAATAATCAAATTCAGGGGTGAAATCAACTAAGTGGAAACAAGAACAACTATTCAAAGAATCAACCAATCAAGGAGCTGGTTCTTTGAGAAAATCAACAAGATAGATAAACCCTTAGCCAGACTAACTAGAGGGCACAGGAAAAGCATCTTAAGTAACAAAATCAGAAATGAAAAGGGAAACATAGCAACAGATCATGAAGAAATCCAAAACACCATCAGATCCTTCTACAAAAGGCTATACTCAACATAACTGGAAAACCTGGATGAAATGGACAAGTTTCTAGACAGATACCAGGTACCAAAGTTAAATCAAGATCAGGTTAATGATCTAAACAGTCTATATCCCCTAAAGAAATAGAAGCAGTCATTAATAGTTTCCCAACCAAAAAAAGCTCAGGACCAGATGGGTTTAGTGCAGAGTTCTATCAGACCTTCAAAGAAGACCTAATTCCAGTTCTTCACAAACTATTCCACAAAATAGAATCAGAAGGTACTCTACCCAACTAATTCTATGAAGCCACAATTACTCTGATACCTAAACCACAAAAAGACCCAACAAAGATAGAGAACTTCAGACCAATTTCCCTTATGAATATTGATGCAAAAATCCTCAATAAAGTTCTTGCTAACCGAATCCAAGAACACATCAAAACAATCATCCATCCTGACCAAGTAGGTTTCATCCCAGGGATGCAAGGATGGTTCAATATATGGAAATCCATCAACGTAATCCAGTATATAAACAAACTCAAAGACAAAAACCACATGATCATCTCGTTAGATGCTGAAAAAGCATTTTACAAAATCCAACACCCATTCATGATAAAAGTCTTGGAAAGATCAGGAATTCAAGGCCCATACCTAACCATGATAAAAGCAATATACAAGCAAACCAGTAGCCAACATCAAAGTAAATGGTGAGAAGCTGGAAGCAATCCCACTAAAATCAGGGATTAGAAAAGGCTATCCACTCTTGCCCTACCTATTCAACACTGTACTTGAAGTCCTAGCCAGAGCAATTACACAACAAAAGGAGATCAAGGGGATACAAATTGGAAAGGAAGAAATCAAAATATCACTTTTTGCAGATGATATGATAGTATATATAAGAGACCCTAAAAATTCCACCAGAGAACTCCTAAGCCTGATAAACAGCTTCAATGAAGTAGCTGGATATAAAATTAATGCAAACAAGTCAATGGCCCTTCTCTACACAAAGGATAAACAGGCTGAGAAAGAAATTAGGGAAACAACACCCTTCTCAATAGTCACAAATAATATAAAATACCTTGGCGTGACTCTAACTAAGGAAGTGAAAGATCTGTATGATAAGAACTTCATGTCTCTGAAGAAAGAAATTAAAGAAGATCTCAGAAGATGGGAAGATCTCCCATGCTCATGGATTGGCTGGATCAACATTGTAAAAATGGCTATCTTGCAAATAACAATCTACAGATTCAATGCAATCCCCATCAAAATTCCAACTCAATTCTTCAACGAACTAGAAAGGGCAATCAGCAGATTCATCTGGAATAACAAAAAACCTTCGATAGCAAAAACTCTTCTCAAGGATAAAAGAACCTCTGGTGGAATCACCATGCCGGACCTAAAGCTTTACTACAGAGCAATTGTGATAAAAACTGCATGGTATTGGTATAGTGACAGACAAGTAGACCAATGGAACAAAATTGAAGACCCAGAGATGAACCCACACACCTATGGTCACTTGATCTTTGACAAGGGAGCTAAAACCATCCAGTGGAAAAAAGACAGCATTTTCAACAAATGGTGCTGGCACAACTGCCGGTTATCATGTAGAAAAATGCGAATTGATCCATTTCTATCTCCTTGTACTAAGGTCAAATCTAAGTGGATTAAGGAACTCCACATAAAACCAGAGACACTGAACCTCATAGAGGAGAAAGTCGGGAAAAGCCTCGAAGATATGGGTACAGGGGAAAAATTCCTGAATAGAATAGCAATGGCTTGTGCTGTAAGATCGAGAATCGATAAATGGGACCTCATAAAATTGCAAAGCTTCTGCAAGGCAAAAGACAACGTCAATAAGACAAAAAGGCCACCAACAGATTGGGAAAGGATCTTTACCTATCCCAATTCAGATAGGGGACTAATATCCAATATATATAAAGAACTCAAGAAGGTGGACTCCAGAAAATCAAATAACCCCATTAAAAAACGGGGCTCAGAACTGAACAAAGAATTCTCACCTGAGGAATTCCGAATGGCTGAGAAGCACCTGAAAAAATGTTCAACATCCTTAATCATCAGGGAAATGCAAATCAAAACAACCCTGAGATTCCACTTCACTCCAGTCAGAATGGCTAAGATCAAAAACTCAGGTGACAGCAGATGCTGGTGAGGATGTGGAGAAAGAGGAACACTCCTCCATTGTTGTTGGGATTGCAAGCTTGTACAACCACTCTGGAAATCAGTCTGGCAGTTCCTCAGAAAATTGGACATAGTACTACCGGAGGATCCAGCAATACCTCTCCTGGGCATATATCCAGAAGATGTCCCAACCGGTAAGAAGGACACATGCTCCACTATGTTCATAGCAGCCTTATTTATAATAGCCAGAAGCTGGAAAGAACCCAGATGTCCCTCAACAGAGGAATGGATACAGAAAATGTGGTACATTTACACAATGGAGTACTACTCAGCTATTAAAAAAATGAATTTATGAAATTCCTGCAAATGGATGGACCTGGAGGGCATCATCCTGAGTGAGGTAACCCAATCACAAAGGAACTCGCACAATATGTACTCACTGATAAGTGGATATTAGCCCAGCAACTTAGGATACCCAAGATATAAGATACAATTTGCTAAACGCATGAGATTAAAAAAGAACGAAGACCAAATTGTGGACACTTTGCCCCTTCTTAGAAATGGGAACAAAACACCCATGGAAGGAGTTACAGAGACAAAATTTGGAGCTGTGACGAAAGGATGGACCATCTAGTGATTGCCATATGCAGGGATCCATCCCATAATCAGCTTCCAAACGCTGACACCATTGCATACACTATCAAGATTTTACTGAAAGGACCCAGATATAGCTGTCTCTTGTGAGACTGTGCCGGGGCCTAGCAAACACAGAAGTGGATGATCACAGTCAGCTATTGGATGGATCACATGGCCCCCAATGGAGGAGCTAGAGAAATTACCCAAGGAGCTAAAGGGAACTCCTACCCTATAGGTGGAACCACAATATGAACTAACGAGTACCCCGGATTCTTGTCTCTAGCTGCATATGCATCAAAAGATTGCCTAGTTGGCCATCACTGCAAAGAGAGGCCCATTGGACTTGCAAACTTTATATGCCCCAGTACAGGGGAACCCCAGGGCCAAAAAGGGGGAGTAGGTGGGTAGGGGATTAGGGGGGTGGGTATGGGGGACTTTTGGGATAGCATAGAGAATGTAAATGAGGAAAATACCTAATAAAAAATAAATAAAAAAAAAAAAAAAGAAAAGACCATACTGTATCTCCAGGCACAGATGGACCCATTGCCTCTGTCTTTCATGGCCCAGCATTCATCTGCATAGACCTTCAGACAGATACATATATGTGTAATGAAAAATAATAAAGATCGAATCTTGAAAAACAAACAAACAAACAAACAAACAAACAAACAAACAAACAAACCTAGGCTTCAAGGCTTTAACCCCATGCCTAAAGTACCTTACAGGACTTGGGAAGGGATACTTTCCCCACAGGCACAACTTTGCTGTGTTTGAGTCCCTTCATAAGATCACTGGTGATAGATAGGGAATTCCTCTTTGAGGCTATAGCATAAGAACCAAGCAGAGAACCAGGCCTCATAATGACCTATCTTGGGACCACTGTTTTGAGTGCCTACATGCCCAAAACCTCTCTGGTCAAATCTATACTTAATAGCCATTGGTATTAAATTGATGAAAACAAACAAACAAACAAACAACAAAACAAAACAAAACAAAACAAAACAAAACAAAAACACCGACAGAATTCTTTATCCAATATTGTCCAGAACTCATTAACTAAGAATAAAAACTTATGGAAGGAGGGTATTGGAATAGAGTATGAGGATAAAGAAATGCTCAGGATAAAATTGGATCTTAATGGAGACAGTTGCTAGAGGACACTGGCAGTCTGTTGAAGTTTTAGAACGTCTCAGACTTAAATTTGCAAATGTCAAAGCATTGTATCCATTTACTATTCAATGTACACTGAACTAACACAAACATCACTCAGTTTTGTGGCCTTGGCAATTTCAAGAATTCCCTTTTCTACCATCAAACAACCGTTTTTCCAAGGCTTGCTGTAAAGAATGATGTTCTGGGCAATGGCAGTGTTTGCTGTCACTGTCCAGTCTCTGGTGCTGAATGGGATAACAGTCTTGGTCCTTTACCATGACTGTAAGTCACTGCCAGGGAGCACACACAGGTGGTGTTTGGGCAGTTTGTGTTGGAAGATGGCCTGTGCATAGCCTTTTGTCTCTGCCTTGTACTTCCCATTAATTTCCACCGGTAGGCCAATTTGATTTGCAGTCCCTGAGTCTCCAAAGTCTTCTCTACAAGCTTCAAATATCCAAACTGCAGTCCATGCAGGTAAAATAGAACCTGTAGAAGTTCCTTAAATATTTTTAGTACATATCTAAAAATATGTACTGGCCCCACAGAAAACAGTCTCTGAATCACCTGACCTCAGCATACTATGTACTTTGTTCATTCTTTTTTTTTTTTTTTTCATTCAGGTGAATGAGATGTTGAATGGTTTTGATATGCTGGTGCCTTCTGATTATGGCACAGCCTCTGGGAAGCAGTTGGTTCAGAATGAGAAACTTTCTCTCAGGCCGTAGAAGGGACAAGAGAGAGTATGCTGCAAGGCAAGAGGTATTCTACATAATGGGTCTTCACAAGATTCTCCTGGGTACTCATAAAGAAGTTCAGTTGTTTTACAGAGCAAGGAAGAGAGCTCTGTTTCGGAACATCAGTGCCATGCAGGGTGAGAGCTGTCAGCAGGAGCGCTGAACCCTTCCCCATGTGTGTAGCACAGGTCCTCACTAGGCACTTGAAGGAGTCTGGATCTCTGTGGCTGAGATGTTCAGGCAAGTGGAGCTAGAGTCTTTGACCTGTTCTACGTGAGAAGCATTATCTCTCTCAGAGCTGCAGCATTGGTCTTTTCCCAACTTTGGAAATGATTAGGAACAATCTCCCTTTCTTGACCTACAAGTCTTCACAACAACCTTGATCTATTAAAATGGTAGCAATTCCTCAGGATTACATATATGTTGAGGGAGTTTAGCTACCTCAAATGTTTACTATGTTATCAGATTTCTTTACATTTTAGAAAATATTTATTTCTTATTTATATGTGTGTACCTGAGTGAGCTTTTGGAGGGCAGACGACGTGAGGTCATTAGATCTTCTGGAACTAGAAAGACATGAGTGCTGGAACATCACCTGAGTCTTCTGTTACAGCAGTCAACACCATTGAAACATTTTTGCAGTCTTTGTTATTAGAATCTTGAGAATGTTTTTGAGGAGAGGGTGAGAGAGATTGCTTTCTACTTCCAGACTCCCAGAATTCACACAAAAAGAATACTCCAGATAGATTTCAGGTACTGTGGATTGGAGAGCAAAGATATGCAATGGCCATTTGGAAACAGGGGTGTAGGAATGAGATGAGGAACTTTGGGAGGGTATACTGGGAGGGGGTAATTGTTGGACTGTAAAAAAGTAACATAATAATAATAATAATAATAATAATAATAATAATAATAATAATAATAGAATCTCTCATGAGAGCGCTTGTGGCCAACAGGTACCATGTATAAGATTTCAGTGTAGTCTATGAAGCTTGTTTCTCTGATGATGAGACCTTTATCACCACCCATGTTGCTGTATTTGTTGCCTTGTCAAATACCCAAGAGAACCAAAAAAAAAAAAAAAAAAAAAAAAAAAAAAGAAGGAAGAATTTACAGGGTGCATGGTCCAGTTCACAGTTATTTTACTCCATTGCTGTGATAAGATAAACTGTCTTAGTGGTAGGGTTATCTTCAGGAGGAGTCTATTCAACCAATGGCTTCCAAGAAGCAGCCAAATGGGGAACAAAAATTGGTCAGAGCCAAGATATAGTCTTCAAAACTGTATTGTAGAGCCTTAATTTCCTCCACACAACACCTCTTTCACTTACAGTTCCACCACCTTCCAATAGTTGATACAAATTTTGAATTCATCAGTGGATTAGACCATTGATTTGATCAGAACCCTTCTTAGCTTACTTTCACTAAAAACATAATCACAAACACACCCAGGAGTGTTTTTGGATGTCTCTCAGTCCCATCAAATTAACAACCAAAGCAAGATGTGACATCAACAAATAAGAAGTCCCTAGTGAAACCCAGAATCTATTTATATAAAGCACTGGGAATATTTAATTAACTCAGAATATATTACCAATGTCTTATTTTCTGTATTATGAAGCTTTGTTATCCAAGGCTCTGATGACAAGGAAGGGATTGGCTTTCCCAAGATTAGTTACTTCTTAGTATTGGCGAATACCTTACTCATGAGAATACTTTACAAGCAAATGCCAACAATTATGAAATCAAATGTGTGTGTGTGTGTGTCCACACTAGATTTATATGTAAAAGGTCTAGTCTTCAATGAGATGGTGTTCAAAGTTGTATCATGTAGGAGATGAGTTGGATGTGAGGATGGAGCTCGATGATGGTATTAGTGTCTCTAAGAAGAGCACTTGAATAGCTCTCTCTGCTCCTCACTATATGAGCATACAATGAGGGAGCTTACAGTCCTCACAATGTGAGTTCTTATCAGCCCTCTGTTCTGTAAGCATCTTGAACTTCTCAGTTTCCATATTTGTGAAAAACAAATGTTTGTTGTTTAAATTATCAGGTTATGGTATATGTGTGATAGCATACTGAATGAATGAAGACACTAATCAAACTGGAGTCCATGCCCCTCCTCCAGCCATGGGCTCATCCACTCTCAGCATCATCTGCTTTTTCTAACTACCCAGGTTTAGGTCCCAGACAGCTAAAGATGTTGCAGAACCTATTGGAGTTACTCAAAGAAGGTTACTCTAAGTCTGCTTACCCTTCCTCACTCATTTCTTCCCATTTAAACAAAATTAAGGCTCTCGTCTATGTTTTCTTCTCAATTCTTCTACTCTCTGGCACATAGCTACTCTCTTGTGTTCTTATGAGTAGCATATATAATTTCCTTTTGGATATAAATATAGCCATCTACCTCTTACTGGTGTCAAATTCGGATCTCTTGGCTTCTTAAAAGTAATACCTTTACCTGGAAGCATCTTCAGGACATTTATCAGGCAGATAGCTCCTAGTATCTCAGATTTAGCAATGTGCAAGGATGCCTTATCTGTTACCTTACTCATAGTTGATCCAGGTATGCAAATTCTAAGGATTGACTCTTTCTTTCTGCTTGACAATGATATACAGTCACTGTACTGGGCACCTTAAATACAATCCTTTAAATCTATATTTCTTACCAAGGCAGATTATTTGTCTTTCTGACAATATTCGGCCCTGGAAATGTAATTATTTTAATGAAAGGACTTTATATTGTGGTTCTCTCAGAAGCCCTTGTCCAACTCAGATGAGGATATTTATCTCCAATGCCATCTCCTTGGTGATATTTTAATATTGAATAATTCACTTAACAATGAGGCTATTAATTACAGTAGAATCTCACAACTGCCTTCTTGTACTATTGCAAATTGGACAGTATGAGGTAAGTTTGCTAGAATTAAAATATTTACCAGTTTAAAAATATTATTTGCATAAAATAATTACCAAATTACTATTAGTTTCAAGAGTATTTAATAAGATCTGACAGAATACATTGGGTATTTTAAATTTGTGGGTAGAAATGACTGTGGAGCAGAAAGGCACCTCTGTCTGAAATCATAGTCTGGGAGCTGACTGTATTTTGTAGTTTTCTGTAACCACCATATATCTGACTCCATTCTCTTTGGTTCCATGATTTTCCTGTGTGCTTTACAGAACAGCTGTTACCTTATTCTTTCCTGGGATAAGTTGTACAGATAAAGTAGAGCTTGTCCCTTATGGGTTTCAATCATCATACAGTTATTTTTTCACATTTTATTTGTTGGGAACCATGGAATCTTCTGTTAAGGAAAAAATTGGAAAAACACTAGCATTAGGAAGAAGAATAGAAGCTAAATAGAGAAAGCACATATGTGTCTGTTAGCTTTTTGTGTCAGCCTGTGGCATGCCCAAGGACAAAGAGAAACACCAGTTCAAGAATCTTCAAAAAGTATGTTTGTATTACAAAAGCACTGACACAGAAAATAACAAATATGTTCAATAATTTCTGCACCTAACAGAGGCTACTAAATTGCACACTGTTGTGATCTAAATACAGTTCCTCAATGAAGAGGAGGTAAAAGAAATGAATCAACACAATGCAGTCTTAGTGCTTCTGGGGTAACCATCAGTAGTTTATCCATCTTCCTTATGAATTAACTAACATTTTGAATAGTGATTCAAAGAGAATAAAAAGTTCATAATAACAGTAAGGGGATCAAGGCAAACAAAAGCCAGTGTTTTCACCAGAATGAGGAAAGAAAAGTTCCAAACTGATTAAAATAGGAAAAAGTGACTACAGGGCTTGGGGATGTCCCAGTGGTGAAAAAGCACACACTCCTCTTGCTAAGGACAAGGTTGGTTTTCAACACTCACATCAGGTAACTTGCAACTGCACATTTCTTTAGCTCCAGAGGGTATGATGCTCTCTTCTGATATCTGTAAGTACTTGCTCTCACATAAAAACAGGTTCACACACAGGCATACACGTATACACATAGTTAAGCATAGGACCCCCAGAAATGCAGACATTAAGAGCAACAATTGATGTATAGGTCCTCATGAAACTAAAATGTTTCTGTATAGCAAAGACACCATGACTCAAGTGAAGAGGTAGACTACAGGATGGGGAAAAATCTTTAGTGTCTATGTAAATCTAGCAGAGGATTATTGTTTAGAATATAAAATATACTAAATACTAAACACTGTGGAAACAAATAGCCTAACTGAAAATGGGAACATGGAACTAAAAAGGATTCTGGAAAGAAGACATACAAATGACTAAGAGATATTTAAAACAATTTTAAATACCTTTTGGCATCATGGAAATACAAACGAAAATTACAGTGAAATTTCATCTTATCTCAGTCAGAATGGATAGGGTTGAAATATAAATGATACAAGATGCTGGTGATGATGTAGAGAGAGGGGAATACTTATTTGCTGTTGATTGGACTACTGATTCGGACTATTACTTTGGAGGTTATTTACAAACAAGAAAGAGATCTATAATATATGATCCAGCTATACTACTCCTGGAAATATACCCAAAGGACTCTGTGTTCTACTACAGAGATATACTCTCATCCATGTTCCTTGTTGCTTTACTCAGAAGAGCCATAATGGCAACAGCCCACAATTGTGCATCAACTAATGAATGGATAGGAAAACTTGCACATATACAAGGTGAACTATTATTTGTGCATAAAGAAAAATGAAATTATGAAATTTGTATGTGAATGGAGATGGATCTTGAGATAATTATTCTGAGAGAGGTAACCCAGAGCCAAAGAGACAAATGCTTCATTTTTCCATATGTGTATGTTAGTTTTGAATCTTTAGATGCATGCATTTAAGTTAAAATTCTAATAGAAATCAGAGGACTAGTAAAGGACTCTTGAGTAGGGAAGATTTTAAGGGAACAGGTTAGATTGTAGGTGGTGTAAAGAAGAAACAGGAAATAAAGGGACAGGAAGGGATAAGAGGAGTTGGGGACAGTAGATGAGGGAAGATTTGTAATAACTAACACTAAAGATCCTTGGAAATGCTACATATAGAAGATTTCTAAAATATATACATATATACATAGACAAGGAAGTCAAATGAAGTTACCCCTGTAATGGTGGTGGTGGTGGTGGGTAGGTAGAATCGCTTTCCAATTCCATAGGCTAGCAAATAAAAATTCCAATTCTTAGTACAGGTTGTATCTTTGTTGGCAGTTGGGTTCCATAGACATCATGAACATTACAGATTTTTATTATTGCTCTCTTATTTACCCTACATAATTTGATAGTGGAACCTTAATATTTATGACACAACATACTTGTGCCACAAAACATGGAGAAATCAACCTAGTACTGCATAGACTGGTTCATCCAGACTGGCTTCAAAGTGTTCGAACATTTTATTGATGTTACCTCAGGTGAAAATTATTCAACAGTTTTACCCCACTCTAAACCCTTTGAGATACAGTGATGATTGACCTAGCAAGGTATGCCCATTGGTGCAATAGTTGCAGGAATATTATGAGGGCAGTCAACTTTTCTCTGATTTGGTTTAAACTTGCTCTATAAAATGGGAATCATGGTTGGAGTAAAAAATATGTGTTATGCTAGGTCATATACCCTAGGGGAGAACTTAATACTATCATTATGCCAAATGGACATAGTATTACACTACCCCATAGGTTCTTATCTTTCTATGCTTTTATTGGTGCATATATATCATAACTTTCATCAGAACAACTTCTTTTCACAATAGATAGAGACACTAGTAACTGGTCAACATGCAGAGCATAGGGAACTGTGAAGTGATGAGCTCTAAATGAGACAGAAATATTACACTTTCTCGATACATTGCAATATCAGGGATCATAGAAGACAAAGGGGCAGAAAGATTGTAAGGGCCAGGAATAATGTTGTCTGCAGGGAAATAGTATTTTCCACATGGCCTTTTATTCTTTCCGTTGTTATGATAAGCACCATGACCAAAAGCATCTTGGAAGAGGAATGGTTTCTTCTACATACATTTCCATATCACAATGTATCATTGAGGACAGTAAGGGCAGGAATTCAAGCAGAAACATGGAAACAAACTGAAACAGAGTCTCTGGAGGAATGTTGCCTGCTAGCTATTTTCCCTGGCTTGCTGAGGTAGCTTTTTTATACCAATACTGGCCAGAAATGGCACTACCCACACTATTAATTAGGAATCAAGAAAACGACTCACAGACAGGCCTTTAGACCAATATGATGGGTGCAGTTTATCAATTTAGATTTCTTCTTCATAGATTTGTGTAGATTTATTATGAGTTGACAAAAATCCACTATATTCCACATGACTATTCACATGTATGGCCTTGAATGCATATATAAGACCAGCACAGTAACATGCCAGCTAAAATCTCATCATGACCAAGAAGGGACTCCCACTTCTGTCTGAGGAACTTTTGGAAATTGACAGCTACTGAGGGAGGGAGAGCAAGTTTTCTTCAGAGATGTGGTTTCTGGAAGACTATCCATGTTCCAGAAGATTCTTCTACCCATGTTGCACCCCACAACAGTTAACATTAAGTAGACATCATGGGTTTAAAAAATAAGAGAACACATGAAGTTGGCAGGGAAAAGTGGTGGTGATAGGGATAGTAAAAGAATTGGAGGGGAGAGAATGCCTTTGAGTTTGACCAGAATACATTATATTAGGGGTTCTCAACCTTTCCAATGCTGTAACACCTTAATGCAGTTCCTTCTCTTGTAGTGACTCCAAACATAAAGTTATTTTTGTTGCTAATTTATAACTGTAATTTTGCCACTGCTATGAATCATAATGTAAATGTCTCTTTTCTGATGGTCTTAAGAGACCTTTGTAAAAGATCATTAAACCCCTAAAGGAGTCATGACCCATGTACTGGCTGGTTTTACATTTCAACTTGACACAGCTGGAGTTATCACAGAGAAAGGAGCTTCAGTTGAGGAAATGCCTCCATGAGATCCAACTGTAAGGCATTTTCTCCATTAGTGATCAAGGGGGAAAGGCCCCTTGTGGGTGGGACCATCTCTGGGCTGGTAGTCTTGGTTTTATAAGAGAGCAGGCTGAGCAAGCCAGAGGAAGCAAGCCAGTAAAGACCATCCCTCCATGGCCTCTGCATCAGCTCCTGCTTTCTGACCTGCTTGAGTTCCAGTCCTGACTTCCTTTGGTGATGAACAGCAGCATTGAAGTGTAAGCCAAATAAACCATTTCCTCCCCAACTTGCTTCTTGGTCATGATGTTTGTACAGGAATAGAAACCCTGACTAAGACAACCCACATGTTGAGAAACTTTGCATTACTGCCTTATATGCATGTATGAGCATCTTTCCCACCCCACATTGTCATTTTCCATTTTTTCTTATATTGAGAATAGATTCTTTGCTCAAATAATATATCCTGACTTCTCACATTTCTTTTCCACCTTCCTCCCTGTCTGGGTCTACTCACTTTTTGTCTCTCATTGGAAAAGAATTGGCTTCTAAGAGATAATAACCAAATATGACAAAATATAAAGTGAAGCAAAAGCTAACCTATTGAAGTTGGACATGGTAATCCAACAGAAAGAAGGGTAGCGAAAGAGTCAGAGACCCACACATTCTTATAGTCAGAAGTCGTATGAAAATACTAAGATAATATCTGTAATGTATATGTAGAGGACCTGATGTAGATCCATGTAGGTCCTGTGCTTGCTGCTTCCTCTCTCTGAGTGCATATGTGGCTTCATTAGTTGATTCATGTTTTCCTGGTGTCCTCTATTCCCTCTATCACTTACAATCTTTTTGCCTCCTCTTCCACAGGATTTCCCGAGCTCAAATGGAAGGATTTGATGGAACCTCAAATTATATTCTTTATCTGAATAATGTCTTGCTGTGGGTCATTTTATCTCTTCTTATCTGGTGCTTGAGGAAGGTCTCTGATGACTGAATAAGGCACTGACCTATGAATATAGCAGAATATCATTTGGAATTATTTTATTAATTTTTTAAGTCCATTTGTGTATAGTTTTACCCTTGGTCTCTGGGCTCTTTAGTTTCTGGTACTTCATGGTTACTCAAGCAGTGTCTGGTTTTGATTCTTTCTTCTGGAGTGGACATCAAATCAAATCAGAGATTGGTTGGATACTTCCACGAGTTATGTTCCACCACCACCCTAGCATATTTTGTAGGCAGGACAGATTGTAGGTTAAAGATTTTGTAGATGTGTTTGTGTCCATGTTTTTGTGTTTTCTCTCCCCTCCCCCTCCCCCTCCCCTCCCCTCCCCTCCCCTCCCCTCCCCTCCCCTCCCCTCCCCTCCCCTCCCCTCCCCTCCCCTCCCCTCCCCTCCCCTCCCCTCCCCTCCCCTCCCCTCCCCTCCCCTCCCCTCCCCTCCCCTCCCCTCCCCTCCCCTCCCCTCCCCTCCCCTCCCCTCCCCTCCCCTCCCCTCCCCTCCTCTCCTCTCCTCTCCTCTCCTCTCCTCTCCTCTCCTCTCCTCTCCTCTCCTCTCCTCTCCTCTCCTCTTCTCTTCTCTTCTCTTCTCTTCTCTTCTCTTCTCTTCTCTTCTCTTCTCGTTAAAGTAGCTCACAGAGTACCTTCCCATACCAAAGAGACTAGAAGATAGAACTGAAGGCTCCATATAGCCACCAACTTGATTTCTTATGTTCAATTAATTGTGTGGATGTTGTCCTCAGCAGTGGGCCCTGCTGTCTGTAGTGAACAAACCTTTGTTTTAGAATCAGCTTGGGTTATTTGGGGATTTCTATGGGCAATAACTCAATTGAATGAAAGCCAATCCCATCACTGGAGAGGTTTTGCCTGACTGCAAGAGATTTCTAATTGGGACTCCATATCCATCATCACTAGGAGACCTCATTAGGATCACTTTCATAGATTCCAGTAAGTTTCCATTGCAATAGGTTTCTGTACCATCCCCCAATGTCCTCTACTTCCAGTCATCTCTTCCCACACTCTCTCTATCATCCCACCCCCATTTTATCTCCATCCTGCTCATTTGCCAACCTGTCATCATTCCACTCATATAATCTAATCTATTTCCCCTTCCCTTAGACACCTCCTCTTTACACAATCATATGGATGTACAGATTTTAGCTTAGTTATTAGTTGACTAATCTTAGGTATTAATGACTAATATCTGCTTATAAGTACATATAGACAATATTTGTCCTTTTGGATCAGAGTTATTTCACTCAGGATGATTTGTTTTCTCATTTCATCCAGATAATTGCAACGTTCAGGAAGTCATTTTTTAAAGCCATTAGTAATACTCCATTGTGTAAATGTGGCACATTTTCTTTATCCATTCTTTGTTTGAGGGCCATCTAGGTTATTTCCAGTTTCTGGCTATTATGAATAATGATGTAAGGAACATGGTTGAGTAAATGCCCTTATGGGAGAATGGAGCATCCTTTGAGCATATGCTCAACCGTGGTATAGCTGGCTCTTGAGTTAGATCAATTTCGAGCAGAGGAACCATTATTGATTTCTATAGTGACTGTATAAGTTTGCACTCCTACCAGCAATAGAGGAGTGCTCCCCTTGTTTTACATTCTCACAGCTCTGAGACTTGTAAGGTGAAAACTCAAAGTGGTTCAATTTTCATTTCCTGGATGGCTATGTTGAAAATATCTTTAAGTGTTTCTCAGCGAATGGAGATTTCTCTGTTTAAGTCTGTACCCATTTTCAAGTTGGATTATCTGGTTTTTCATTATCCAGTTTCTCAAATTTTTTATGTTTGGGATATTAGTCCTCTGTTGAATGTACAGTTGGTAAAAAATGTTTTCTACTTTGTGCAACTGATATTCTCTGTTGCCTTACATAAACTTTCAGTTTCATGAGATCACATTTATTAATTCTTGATCTTAGTGCCTGCTTTATTTATGTTTTATTCAGGAAGTCATCTCTTATGTGAACATGTTCAAGGATATTCCCGCATTTTTTACTAACATGTTTAGTGTGTCTGGCTTTATGTTGAGGTATTTGATCCACTTGGACTTGAGTTATGTTCAAGGTGACAAATATGTATCTATTTGCCTTCTTCTACATGCAGGTATCTGGTTTGTTAAGAATGCTGTCTGTTTTCCACTGCATATTTCTGATTTCTTTACTAAAAATCTGGTGTTCATATGTGTTTCAATTTATGCCTAGGTCTTCAACTTGAGTTTGTTGATCAATGTGTCAATTTTTATGTCAATACCATGAAGTTTTTATTACTAAAATTCTGTACTAACACTTGAAATCAGGGATGGTGATGGCTTAAGCAGTTCTTTTATTGTTAAAGATTGTTTTAGCCATCCTGGGTGTTTTGTTTCACTATATGAAGTTGAGCATTGTACTTTCAAGGTCTGTAAAGAACTATCTTAGAATTTTGGTGGGGATTATTCTGAATATGTATATTGTTTTTGGTAGAATATTAATCCTACTGATGCATGAACAGGTGAGATCTCATGTTCTCATATCTTCAATTTCTTTCTTCAAAGACTTGAAGTTTTATCATATAAATCTTTCACTCACTTGGTTAGAATTACCTATGGTATTTTATATTATTTGAGGCTATTGTGAAAGGTGTTGTTTTCATGATTTATTTCTGTTTGCTATTTGTATACAAGATGCCTTCTCCTCCTGTTCCTCCTCCTCCTTCATCTTCTTCTGTTTAGTAAATCTTGTAACAGTTACTTTGTTGAAAATATCAACTGTAAGACTTCCCTGATGGAAATTTTAGGATCACTCATGTATGTTATCATATCATATGCAAACAACAATATTTCACTTCATTTATAATTTGTGTACCTTTTATCTCTTTCAGTTGTCTTAATGTTCTATCTGAAACTGGAAGTACTATATTGAGTAGGTATGGTGAGAGAGAATAACCTTGCCTCATCCCTGATTTTAGTGGAATTGTTTTGAGCTTCTCTCAGTTTAATTTGATGTTAGCTATGGAGTGGCTGTAAATTACTTTTGCTATGTTTATATATATCAGTTGTATCCCTAATCTGAGTTGATCTTTTAAAAAATGTGTTCTTATATACAGTTTGCAAGTACTTTAGCTTCTATTTTCATAAGGGAAATTGGTCTGTAATTGTCTTTTTTGTTTTTGTTTTTATTTTTGGAGTCTTTATGTGTTTTGGGTATCAGGGTAACTATGGCCTCATAAAATAAATTGGTCAATATACATTCTGTTTATTTTTTGTGGAATAAATTGAGGACTATTGGCATTAACTCCTTGAAAATTTTGTAGAATTCTGCTTTAAAACCTACTGGCTCAAGGACTTTTTGTTTGAGAGATGTTTAATAACTGCTTCTATTACAGTAGGCATTATAGCTATATTTACCTGATCTTGATTAATTAACTTTGGTAAGTTGTACCTAATAAGAAAAGTATCCCTTTTTTTTTTGACTTTTCTCTTTGGTGGAGTTCAGGTTTTTAAGGTATGTTCTTATGATTCTCTAGATTTCCTAGGTGTCTGTTTTTATGTCCCCATTTTTATTTCTGTTTTGTTAAATTGCATATTTTCTATCTGTCCTTTAGTTTGTTTGGATACATATTTGTTTTCTTGAAGAAGCAATTCTTAGTTTTATTGATTCTTTGTATTATTCTTTGTTTCTATTTTATTGATTTCAGCACTCACTTTGATTATTTCTTGTCATCTAATCCTTTTGGGTGTGCTGACTACTTTTTGTACTAGAGCTTTCAGGTGTGTTATTAAGTTGTTAGTATGAAATATCTCCTTTTTAAAATGTAGGTATTCACTTAGTGCTATGAACTTTTCTTTTAGTAAGGCTTTCACTGTGTTCCATAAGTTTGGATATGGTGTATACTCATTTTCATTGAATTCTCAGAAGTTTTTAGTTTTTTCCTTATTTCTGTCTTGACCCATTTTTCATTCTACAAAAAGTTGTTCAGTTTCTATGAGTTTGTAACCTTTCTCTAATTTCTGTTGTTGATGACATCCAGCTCTAACCCATGGTTGTCTGATAGGTTCAGGGAGTTATTTCAATTTTCTTTTGTCTCTTGAGATTTGGTTTGTATGCAAGTGTGGTAAATATTGGGCAAAGTTCCATGAGGTGCTGAAAAGAAGGTAAATTCTTTTGTGTTTGGGTGAAATGTTCTGTAAATGTCTATTAGGTCCATTGGGTTCATCACTTCTGTTTGGAGTTTTAAATCTTCTTCCTTTGTTCTATAAGTTTAGTGTTTTGATGATTATGTGGTAAGGGGGCTTTCTTTTCCATCTCAATCTATTTTGGTGTTCTGTATGCTTCTTGTACCTCTGTAGGCATCTCCTTTTTTAAGATTAGGGTAATTTTTTCTATGATTTTTTTTTGGGTGGGTATTCTGTTCCTTGGTTTCCTTTCTTGATTTTTGGAGAGTGTGATGCCTGTTTTCCAGGCCTGCCCAGCTGGTGTGTTCAGAAGAAATGCCTACTGGTGTTGGAGTTGAGGTCCTAGGACAACTTGGAAGGAAAAAGGTTGGAGGAGAATTCAATTGTGATCCTTTGGGGATAGGGTCAGATATGAAAGGGATACCACAGCAGATTTCCTATTACAGAGTTGGGAATAAGAGTAGGGGGTGTTTGGATCTCATGAATAGTAGGAGAGGTGTGAGTCTGTCTGCAGTCTACTTGTTATCCTGGAAGGAGTGGCCCTTGGGTTAGAAGGGTGTGCTTGATGGAGTTGGGGGTTCTGGAACAAGGCAACAATTTGGGGGAGGCAGGTTAGAAGGTGATGCTTTATAGGATGTGGGCAGGGATGAAGGAAAGATGAAGCTAGAGTTCTGTTGAATAACTAGGGATAAGACTAGGGAACTGAGTCTGAGGAAGCAAGAAGGAGCAAAATGTCTGCTGGCAGCCTATCTGTTTTCCTAGGAGGCATGGCTTGTGGTTTAGAAGGTGATGCCTGATTGAGTTAGGGGTTATGATACAGAAGTGTGTAGAGGAAAGTTAAGAAGAGATAGTCTGTGGAATTCACAGGAGATGCAGGCAATAGGGAGGGAAGGCTGTAACTGGTGTCCAGTTACAGCACTAGGGGTGAGAATGAGGAGTCCTGTCTAAAGGGGGGGAGAGACAGAGGGAGAGAGGGAGGGAGGGAGAGAGAGAGAGAGAGAGAGAGAGAGAGAGAGAGAGAGAGAGAGAGAGAGAGAGAGAGAGAGTGTCTTGGTTTTCTGGCAGGCATGGGCTGTCAAGGTTTTTAAGCCATTTAAAAATTGCTTAAAGAAATAAATACTTTAAATAAAGAAAAAGTGAATATTATAAAAGTGAAAATGAGATCATAGATAACCAATACTCTTCATCTGAGATGTTTTGGCACAATTTCAAGACCTTTGTGTGTGTGTTTCTGTGTATGTGTACATGTATGTGTATCTGTGTGTGTATCTCTGTATCTTGGGTTTGTGTGCATGTGTGCTTGCATGTGCCGGCAACTGTTCTCTGACTTAAGAACACATCCCTGTCAACACACTGTAAGTTGAAACCATTTTACACAAAAAAACATATTTATGTATTGTTGAGCTCTGAAAGTTATACCAGGAAGTGAAGGTCTCAGATGCAATATTTTCCTTTGACTTTCTTTTCAACCCACCATTTGCCCATACAGGTCACAGAAGCTGGAAATCCTGCTCCCCACTCACATCATAAACAGTAAAGCCTCTTTTCTACAGAAATAACAAGAAAACATAAAGCATGACTCTTATTCCCCCCAGCTTTCTGTGTGAGAGTGGGCCATAAAGTAAACAAGAATCTTATTCTACAAAGTCCTGCACAAAGCCAAAAAGAAATGGGACAGTGGAGAGGCCACTTGCTTTCCTGTTGTTGGATCACCAGGTTGCTGTTAAGTCCTATTTCACATGGCTGTCCACACTTCAACAAAACATAAACACAGCAAATTTTTCTTTATTCTTTGAAATCATCATGCTGAGGGATTCAATTCACAGTATAACTCTAAATATATAAATTTATCATGCCTTTTTAAGTTGTCTTTTGAAATAGAGATACTGGCTATGACCTGTGTAAAGGTGAAGAAGGAGGTCTCCAGCTGACTCCTATCTTTGCATTATACCACCTGCAGAGACTCAGAAACTTACTTATGGTTCCCAGATACCATCTTATCCAAGACAACATTCTACTATATTAGCCTGGGAAAGATTGAAAATTGAAATCAAATTTTTTAAACCGACACTGATATATGTCAATTTTTAAAAATATTTTTATTAGGTATTTTCCTAGTTTACATTTCCAATGCTATCCCAAAAGTCCCCCATACCCTCCCCCCCACTCCCCTACCCACCCACTCCCACTTTTTGGCCCTGGTGTTCGTTCCCCTGTACTGGGGCATATAAAGTTTGCAACTCCAATGGGCCTCTCTTTTCAAAGTGATGGCCGACCAAGCCATCTTTTGATGCATATGCAGCTAGAGTCAAGAGCTCCGGGGTACTGGTTAGTTCATAATGTTGTTCCACCTATAGGGTAGCAGATCCCTTTAGCTCCTTGGGTAGATATATGTCGATTTTTTTTTACTGTCATAAAATGATAAGACTGTAAGTTAATTTATAATTAAGATGGAATGATCAACACATAAAATATGTGAGTAAATTTGGTATTTTAATTTTTATTTTAGTAATATCACATAATTTTAGTTAACTCACAAATAAAAACATTAATAAACTTATGTTGGATAATAAAATATCCATTTAATTTATGAGATATCATTTTAAAATTATGCTTCAATCTATGTTGCATGAAATAATAAAAAAAAATATAACAAGTTCCCGTGCTACACCCAGCTACTCTCAGCCCACAGGTCTCCCTGGCAAGTTCTTATGTCATGGGAACTTTGTGACTCAGAGCCCCAAAATCTCTCCTCCTAGCCCGCTAAGTTCCCACTGGCTGGTCATTATCATGCCAGCCCCATGCTTCAAAAGCCCCATGACCTTTGTGGTGCACATCTGGCAAGCCTATGCTTTGCTGCCATACCTTTCTTGAGCCCAGTCGAAACACCGCATGAAGGAAAACACAGAAATTTAGTTCAGAAACAGTGGTAACGCTATCTTTGGGCGCAAGAACTAGAATCCTAATCTTGTAAGCCATGTTAAATCTAAGTCCTCTGGTGGCAAATCCTGGTAGATTTGCCGTATAAACTGGAAGACACTAGTAGCTACACCTTGCTTTCTCGCTATCCCCATCCAAAATGCCCCTAACTCTTTTCTGCTTCTTCTCTTCCTCTGTCTAACCCAGAAGTCCTGCCTACTCGTCCAGTGATTGGTCCCTTTATTTATTCGGGGGAAGGTTTACAAGAAGGCACCTGAATTTATGACTCAGTCCTCATTCCAGAAAACCCCACCTGGGAAAGCAGAATTAACATCAAAATACAGGCATCACCAGGGCCATCCACAACAAATCTAAACTGAGATTTTCAATGTTTATTCATTTTATTAGATATTTTCTTCATTTACATATCAAATGCTATCCTGAAAGTCCCCAATACCCTCCCTGCCCTGACCCCCAACCCACCCACTCCCTCTTCCTGGCCCTGAAATTCCTCTGTACTGGGGCATATAATCTTTGCAAGACCAAGGGCCTCTCCTCTCATTGGTGGTCTACTAGGCCAACCTCTGCTACATATGCGACTGGAGACACAAGCTCTGGGGGGTACTGGTTAGTTCATATTGTTGTTCCTCCTATAGGGTTGCAGACCCCTTTAGCTCTTTGGGTAATTTCTCTAGCTCCTCCATTGGAGGCCCTGTGTTCCATCCACTAGATGACTGTGAGCATCTACTTCTGTATTTGCCAGGCACTGTCATAGCCTCACAAGAGACAGCTATATTGAAGCTTTGGTGGTAACATTCTCCTTGGCATCCTGCAAGGATAATTGAAATTGTTAAGCTATGACGTAGGTTGAATCATTTCTTTCTAGTATCAATGACCTCTTATAATAACAATGAATTAAAAGTGGTTTCATATTTGTTATATACAATAAATCACAGCAAAAGGGAATTTCATACGGTTGAGGATAGCCAATGTAGACCTCTGTGGAACAATGAGATCTGCTTGATTCTGCACAGTACTCACTAGACACATATTGAGCATTTGTGAATGTGGCTGTTGACATGGCATAACTGACTTTTGACTTTCATCTAGTGTTAGGTAGTGGAAGTCTAGGTAGAAACATTTGGACACCTTAATGGGGTAGAGCATTTCAGGGTGTTGATCGAGTGGGACAAGAGACTTTGGCTATTTAAAAGTGTTATTAGATTTTCTACCATATCAGAAAACATTTTAATGGCAGCAGGAAAAAGATTCTTGGATTCATTTTCTCCAATGTGCAACAGTACTCTGTATTATGTTTTTTGTGGCACATTTGTCAAACATTCTGTGAGAGTCACTTATCTAAGTCAGAGAACAGGGCATCTGTGCCAGCTTCTCACAGGCTTAAACAGGCTCAACACTTTGCGCTAGGAATCTCCAGACACCCATACTCCTCCCTGATGATCCTGCCTTGAAGATCTTAAGCTTGGCTGTTACTTAGCTTCCATTTGTCTCAACTTTCTGTTCATCTGGCCCAGGCCCTTACCATCTCATCCAGTGCATTTGGGCACAGGGTGTGTGGCATATTGTTGCTGGGGACAGATGGCCCTGCCACAAAATTTATTCTCTGTTTAAAAATAATGCTTCCTAATGCTTAGCAATTTTCAAAATAACTTTGTCTGAAAAATTATATTTTTCCTAAATGTCTCATAGAGGCTGCAGAGTTGACCTCATCTAAATGTTTCTAAAATTAAAGAGTTTCAGGCTTAGAAGGGGAGTGTAATTTTCATCATTATGTCTCCATATTTTTCATCTTGTTGATGAGGGAATAGACCTTTCACCTTGCCTCTACTCATATAATTAGCTTAAGACATGAAACCAGAATTCAGGTCTTCTTTTTCCTCAGTTTCTTTGTATTTCAAAATGTCTGACTTTACTGTGTTTCATCAGGGAGGCATATCATGATTTTGACAATATTTTGATGTGAGAGTCATGAGACTTTATTCTGTTTTCTCTTTAGTCTCCATTCTATTCCAGTGCCTCCTAAGTAGACAAATCCATTTCTGATGAGAGAATTAACCTAAAGAACTCACTTTACCGCATTCAAATAAGCCCTTTAAAATCCTGCACTTTAAGCTTTTATTCTAGATTCCATTGTGAGGTGATAATGAGGTGCTGAAAACTAATTATGTCATCAGACAAAGCTGTCTGGTCCACCATCTGCCGAGTCTGGAGAGGGATAGTCCCTGGTTGAACTGAAAACTGGGACTAAAAATAGCCACTTTTTCTTCTTCCTTGTCCTGCTCTTGCCATGGGCATAATGGAGCAGAAATTACATAAGACTCATTTGCAGCTAGCCCCACATGAGGCTATAGGTCTTTTTTCAGGTGACAGATTTCACACACATATGGATTATCACTACCATGATAGTTCACTGTGGTTCCTACCAATTTTCTTCCCAGTCTCAACTCTTGCCCCTAATTTAATACACTGTTATATAATGCAGGGGGAATATGCTGGATTAGGAGTCCAAGATTCTTACTCATGTAACCAAGTTGTCAAGACCCTAAAGTGATCATTAGTGGCATGACCTATACTCAGATTTTGGGATATATTATGGGATCAATTCTAATGGTGAGCTTGATGTAGTTTTACCAGGATTCAGACAGTTCTTTGCTTTAAACTAGGTAGCCATTCTTTTTTGTTCAGCACCCTGACTTTTTTTTTTTCTGATGTAAAGATCTAAACTTAATAATCAAATTTGTACTCCGAGTTTACTAAAACATAACAATGGTAGATTTTATATTCTTGGTATTTTCAAAGTAGGCAAGATTGACCTAATACAGGCAGAGCTTTACTTTTTAATGAGTGAGCCCTTGATATTTTATCTTTCATGGTTCTCTGGGGGAAATGCTTGAGCTTTGGACATCTTAGATTATAATGTGAGAAGTCTGTGTAAAGGATTCTTTTCCAAATTAGTCTGGCTACCAATTTCATTGTAACTCAGATCTCAAAAATCAGATTCCTTCTGAAAAATTGGACAATATATGCTATAATATAAATTAAACTGAAAATTAGAACAATTGAAATTCCTACATTCTTGGTTGGTTACAAAGCAGAATTTTGTTGTGTCTGTAATAATGTTAATAAATTAAAATGCTTTTGGTACTAAACGAAGATGATATTTCACCAGTAATTATTGCTTTGCAAGTAAGAGGCACTCTTAATTCCTTAGCTTATGTTCTGAAATTGTTTAAATTTTATTTATACATGCTTGTGGGGGTATGCATATGCATGTGTAGGTGTTGCATGTGCATGTGTGAGTGTATGCATGAACATATGTGGATATGTACATGTGCATGTGTGAGGGTATGTGTCTGCATATATGTAGGCTATAGTACAGCTTCAGATATCAATTCTCTGGAACCATACACTTAAAAATTGATTATTAGTTTTATTGTTATTGTTGTATGTATGAGTGAGTGGTATTTATGTGGCACACATGCTATGGTGTGTGTGTGTGTGTGTGTGTGTGTGTGTGTGTATGTGTGTGTGTGATGGTGCAATTATGGAGGTCAGATGATAGCTTTGTGGGATCAGTTATCTCCTTATAAATTCATGTATGTTCTGGGGATTGAAATCAGGTCACCATTCTTGGCAAGTCCTTTTACCCATTGAATCATCTTGTGAATCTCTTCCTTATCGTACTTCTTCCATTTTGGGGGGGGGGAGAAGGGGGATAAAGTCTCCTGAGAATACAAATACAAATACAAATACAAATGCAAATGCAAATGCAAATGCAAATGCAAATGCAAATGCAAATGCAAATGCAAATACAAATACAAAATATCCTAAGTTGGCTTGTCACTCAACCTTAGAGATGAGCCTGTTTCTGCCTTCTGAGTGCTCGTGTTCAAAGTTTGCATCATTACACAGTCTTCTTAAAGCATTTTTTAAATTTTTATTTTTTGAGATTATAACATAATCAAACCATTTTTCCTTCCCTTTCTTTCCTCCAAATCTTTGAATATATCCCCTTTCTCTAGTATTTTATATATTATGAATATACATATATATTCATACGTATTCCAAATTAACAAAATCAAAAATGAAGTGGGGATGACTATAATAGAAACCAAAGACTTTCACAATATTTTATGAGAATCATTTAAATAGACATTTCCATTAGTTTGAAAGTATAAAAGATATGGATGAATTTGTAAGTCAGCGAAAGTAGCAAAATTAAACCATGGAAGTCAACAACCTAACCAAACTCATGGGAAAGGAGGACATTTAAAACAATGATAGGACTTCAAACTAAAAGAGTCCAGGACTAGACAGATTCACAGTAGAATTCTTCCAGACTTTCAAAAAGGATCTACAGCCACTCCTTATACATAACATTTTTTTTTTAACTCATGGGTTCTGGGTCTTGAATTTAAGGCTCCATTTTTGCAAGGCAAGTACTTTTTCTCTGTTGAGCCATTTCCCCAGTCAATGTTATGCACACTTAAATCTGTTTCTTCACTCAAAGTGTGTTTTCCATCCCCTCATTTGACATAAACCACAAAGTGTATCTTCTGCCCAACATTGGAAGTAGTTCTAAATTCTACATTGCTTGAGCATAAAACAGGGTAACATGGAACAGCAAAAAGCATGGAAACTAGAAAAACAACAAACCCAATACATGAATAAAGCTGACTTAACTACTATAATACTGGGAAGTACTAACTTGGTCCTAAGCACTTTGAGTTTTTGAATGAGGCTCAGGCACTAAACATCATGTTTCTGCTAGTTGGCATGGTCAGGGCACTTCCTAATATTTTCCATGCTGTCCTTGAGTTTTCCCTACATACCTGCCACATATCCTGGACTTAAGGCCATGTACTCATAGAAGACTATTCATATTGACAATCTTGACCTTTGGTAGATTCTTGTAAATTGTATTATGGTTACCAAAACACTTCCTACGAGCTTGTTAGCAACATGGAACCCCAACTCCCACAGTAGATATAGCATTGAATTAGACCATATATATTGTCAGGTTCTGTGAATCCTGTCTGGATCATGTGGGTATTTGTGTCTTTGCCTCTGTGTTCTGATCTTAACCAACCCCACCTTAATATCTTAACCTGAACCCACCATAGCTATACTCAGATGATTATCTATTGATATATCCTTTGTCACATGACACCTTTGCTGCTCCTCTTCTTGACTAGAGACACTGACATGTCTTTTTTTTTTTCGGTCTGGTCACTTTTATTTCTATAAGTACACAGAGATAGACTTGGATTGGATGATCTGGATGTGAACATAAAAAAAGGCTGAAATCCCCAGCCTTTGAGCTCGACCAAAACCCTGCGCAAATAGCATAACTTTTTTTTTTTTTAGGTAATTTCCTCAATTACATTTCCAATGCTATCCAAAAAGTCCCCAATACACTCCCCCCCAGTCCCCCCCACCCCCCCCTTGGCCCTGGCATTCCCCTGTACTGGGGCATATAAAGTTGGCAAGTCCAATGGGCCTCTCTTTCCAGTGATGGCCTACTAGGCCATCTTTTGATACAAATGCAGCTAGAGTCAAGAGCTCTGGGGTACTGGTTAGTTCATAATAATGATCCACCTATGGGGTTGCAGTTCCCTTTAGCTCCTTGGGTACTTTCTCTAGCTCCTCCATTGGGGGCCCTGTGATCCATCCAATAGCTGACTGTGAGCATCCACTTCTGTGTTTGCTAGGCCCCGGCATTGTCTCACAAGAGACAGCTATATCTGGGTCCTTTCAGCAAAATCTTGCTAGTGTATGCAATGGTGTCAGTGTTTGGAAGCTGATTATGGGATGGATCCTTGGATATGGCAGTCTTTAGATGGTCCATCCTTTCTTCACAGCTCCAAACTTTATCTCTGTCTTAATTTTAATTAAATATAAAGTTTCCCTTTTTTTTTTTTAGCAGTTTGTAAATGTACTAATGGGCAGAAACCATTTCTGATATATTTTTTGTCTTAGAATGTTCCAGGCACATCACTTTTTTGAGTAAATTTAGACATTCAACTAGTGAGTGTATGAATATGATATGAAAGAGCTAAAATTTGGGGCTTGAATTATATGGTTGCTGGGCTTTGGTTCTGAGATCCTTAGCAATCGCATTGTAAATATTAAGAAAGGACAAAGGCTCTATCAGAAAATCCAACAGGTCTTATATAAAGTCAAATTGTGTTCAATCTTTCTTCAGACTATTTGAATGAGGTTGTGTGACCTTACGGTAACAGGATATTAATTTTCTAGTTTAGTAAATTGGGAGGTGAATACCAACAGCATGGAATTAAGTAGTGAAATTTAGATAGTGTACAAAGCACTAAGAGGACTGCTTGACAAACATCTCTACAGAGCTTCATTTTTCTTTCCTTATGTTTAAGCTAGATGAGCAAAAGACACAGAGACCTTCGCTACTTTTCTGTGAAGCAATTGTAGAACAATGTCAGAACCCTGTAATTATTCTCCCCACCAAGGTTCCCTGAAAAGAGAATTTGAAGTAATTTTAACAATAATAAAACCTGCAGAGATTTTGAGAAATAACTTTATGTTTGTAGAGGTTAAAATAAAACAAAGAAATTAACAGAATATTTCTGCAAAGAAAAATAAAATAATGATCCTGGGTCTCTTTGCTTGCAGTCACCAAAGTGAATATTAGGTAGAACCCAGACTATAAGAGTTCTGGGATTCAGGATTAATTCAAGAAGCCTTAAGGCAAATGATTCACACTACAAGTAAGGGAAATCCAGGACTTTTTGTTTTGTCAAGCAGAGAAGATGGTTTCTTTTTTTCCAAAGATTTATTATCATTTAAATTTTTATTAGTTATTTGAAAATTTTATGAAATGAGTTTTAGTCATATTCCTCTCCTTCCTCATTCTTAGATCTCTCCCCACCTCTATCCACGTAACTGTGTGACTCATTTTTTTTCTTTAAACCTGTCAAGTCTAACTGATATAGACTCAAGTCTCCATATTGGGAGAGTCATTCAGTTAGCATCTCTAATAGAAAACACAGTGATATGTGATGCAATGATATATACATGTAGTACAATAGATAATTTTTTCATAAATAGAATCCATAACTATGCCTTCTAATGATAATATTAAGCCCTGAAGACATAAAAGTTGAATTCAGCTCATGGGATGCTGTTTTATTTTTCTAGCTCTATCAACTGGAAATAGTTCTTGTTTTCTTTTATCACTCCTTTATCTGATGTGACTCCTGTGCACTTGACTCTGTGTCAGTGCTTATACCTTTTTTTTTTTTTTTGCAATTTCTTTATCTTTTTTTAAAATTAGGTATTTTCTCCATTTACATTTCCAATGCTACCCCAAAAGTCCCCCATGCCCTCCCCCCAAACTCCCACTTCTTGGCTGTGGTGTTCCCCTGTACTGAGGCATATAAAGCTTCTGTAAGGCAAAAGACACTGTCAACAAGACAAGAAGGCCACCAACAGATTGGGAAAGTATCTTTACCTATCCTAAATCAGATAGGGGACTAATATCCAATATATATATAAAGAGCTCAAGAAGCAGAACTCCAGAAAATCAAATAACCCCATTAAAAAATGGGGCTCAGAGCTAAACAAATAATTCTCACCTGAGGAATACCGAATGGCTGAGAAGCACCTGAAAAAATGTTCAGCATCCTTCATCATCAAGGAAATTCAAATCAAAACAACCCTGAGATTCCACCTCACACCAGTCAGAATGGCTAAGATCAAAAATTCAGGTGACAGCAGATGCTGGAGAGGATGTGGAGAAAGAGAAACATTCCTCCATTGTTGGTGGAATTGCAAGCTGGTACAACCACTCTGGAAATCAGTCTGGCGGTTCCTCAGAAAATTGGACATAGTACTACCGGAGGATCCAGCAATACCTCTCCTGGGCATATATCCAGAAGATGTTCCAACTGGCAAGAAGGACACATGCTCCACTATGTTCATAGCAGCCTTATTTATAATAGCCAAAAGCTGGAAAGAACCCAGATGCCCCTCAACAGAGTAATGGATACAGAAAATGTGGTACATTTACACAATGGAGTACTACTCAGCTATTAAAAAGAATGAATTTATGAAATTCCTAGGCAAATGGATGGATCTGGAGGGCATCATCCTGAGTGAGGTAACCCAATCACAAAAGAACTCACATGATATGTACTCACTGATAAGTGGATATTAGCCCAGAAACTTAGAATACCCAAGATATATAAGATACAATTTGCAAAACACATGAAACTCAAGAAGAACAAAGACCAAAGTGTGGACACTTTGCACCTTCTTAGAATTGGGAACAAAACACCCATGGAAGGAGATACAGAGACAAAGTTTGGAGCTGAGACGAAAGGATGGACCATCTAGAGACTGCCATAGCCGGGGATCCATCCCATAATCAGCCTACAAACGCTGACACCATTGCACATACTAGCAAGATTTTGCTGAAAGGACCCTGATATAGCTGTCTCTTGTGAGGCTATGCTGGGGCCTAGCAAACACAGAAGTGGATGCTCACAGTCAGGTATTGGATGGATCACAGGGCCCCCAAGTAGCTAAAGGGGTCTGCAACCCTATAGGTGGAACAATAATATGAACTAACTAGTACCCCTCAGAGCTTGTGTTTCTAGCGCATATCTATCAGAAGATGCCCTAGTCAGCCATCATTGGAAAGAGAGGCCCATGGGTCTTGCAAAACTTATATGCCTCAGTGTTTATACTTGAGAATGACTAATTAATAATTCAGAATGGGTTATAAAAGAAGTATATCACACTACCCACCTAGCTTCATTGTAAACAAGGACTGGATACCAAGGAAATGGTCAGAAGTGAATGAGAAATGCATGAATCAGGAGCTCTAACTCCTTTGTAGATTGTTTTGGGAATCTTTGGCATGATATGACATTTGAACACTTCCCCTCAAGGATCTGACTTATTATCATATTTTGGAGTGTAGATCATAAGTACTGCATTTCTAAGGTGGTCAAAATTATTCTAATGCATAATCAGAGTTGATAATCTAAATACTTGGTGCAATTTAGTGGGCTTATAACAATTCTATGCAGTTACTACAGGAAACTAGGTAATATAATGTGTGTAAAAATGAGATGATGAGGTATTTGTCCAGAGAAGGATCATAGCTTAATAATATGATGGGGCAGGCAATCAAATTATTATGAAGATGGCAATGGAAATACATTCTGTCACTGTGGGCAGTGTACTGGCTGCCATGTCATCTTGTTACCATATGAATTTTCTTCTTTATTTATATAGTCATTAGAGGAAATCTCCATAGTTATTTACTTGTATTTTTACAAGATGGAAAAAACTGAACCTAAGTAAACATCAAAAAGTTTGGGTTTGACTTAAAGTTTTTTTAACATGCACATCTTTTGATTTGTGATGGGAGTGCACCCAAGATCCCCACTGAAATGCTAACATATGCTCTGTGGGAAGAAAATATAACACTGTAGGCATTGTGGTGTTAGTTAAACATATGGTGCCTGCACTGGAACATTGTTCCTAAATAGGGCCTAGAGTGCTATGAAGCTTCCTGGTATGCTTGGTAGATCTTAGTGAGGCTGAATAAGGGGGAATAGATCTTGGTAAATCTATCAGAGCTGAAGGCCCATTTTGCAACTATGGGATACAAGGGATCCACAGCTCAAGAGCTTTAGGTTACACAGCTACTAACAAGTGCTTACTCCCACTTGGTATTTTCTCTGTGCCACATGCCACTTTATGAGTATTGACTCAGTCCTCGTAAAGCACTATGAGGAATGGGTCATTATCTCCATTTTATTGTCAACAAAATGGATGCAACATAGTTAAGCAACTTGCCCAGGGAATAAATCCATAAGCTCTGGAATGTGTATCCAAGCCGTCTTTGTCTTCTTGCTGCCCTGTGGGGTTGGGTAGCTGTATCAGACAATGAATGATTCAGTCAAAATTTGGACCAAGATCTGGCTGGTGGCAAATGGGGCACTGTGAGATTCTTACTCTTGGGTGGACTGTGGTTATTATTGAAGATGATGCGTTTTTCACAATGCCTGGGAAGCTTAAAGATGGAGTTCAGAATCTTCTGAGCCTCAGAATATGAAATCTTTCTTTCTCCTTTGCAATCTCTGTGCTAGAAAGCTTTGCAGAAGCACAGAAGATTTTAAATACAGAAAAATTACATAAGCTGTTCAAGTAGCAGAGTTACTTGCTTTTCCTATTTCTCCCTTGCTCATGGCTCCTACAGTTTCCTTCTAATTCACACTCTGCAGATGTCACAGCAACAAAATCACACCCTGCAAGGGCTGATGTTCAGCCATTCCTTTTAGGAAGACTTACATTGTCTTCCTTTTCTTTCATACTACACTATGTGCATACACCCAAATACACATATTTTCTTTTTTATCCACATTCAGGTTTAATGCATAGTCTTGTTCAAGTATTCATTTTTCAAACTTTTTTTTTTACCACAGAGCACATAGGGGCTAGGGATTCATGATGCTAGCAGGAAAATATTTAGCCATTAACAGGTGACATCATTTGGGTTGCATAAGGGGTACATCACACAATGTTCCTTACCTTATCTCCTGAAGTGGCTACTCTGGCTAATTTTGGGATTGATCATCCATTTCCTTGGTGAATATAGTGTATCCCAGGCACAACATTAAGGTAACTGTCAGCCTCTGTGAGCTTATAGATTAGCAAGAGGACATGTTTTACAGAGTCAGAGATATGAACCTTCCTGACAATCTTTAGCTTAAAGATTCTGAGAATGAAACTTGGGAAGATCATAAAATAATGCTTCAAAAAATTGAATTGGAAGGTCCATGTTTCTTCATCTTCCTTCTGTAATCTCTGGGAGAGTATTGTAGAAGAGCACAGGATGTATCATCCTAATTCAGGCATGGGTTAACACTATCACCTTTTATTTATAAGCCAGGTGTAAACTACAGGTGATATCTACAGTGTTTCCCTAGAGCTCATGTTTTTAAGTCTTCATCTGTAGCTTGTACTCTATACTTCTCTAGTGGTGACTGGCTAGGTCTAGAATTGTCATCACCTCTACTCTAGGAAAATTGTAAGACAGCCACCAAAAGCTACCAGAAGACCTTTGGGAGAGACTAGACCGTAAAGCTATGGGAAATGCCCACCTGTATCACAGCTGAGAATACTCAGTCCAAGTCTTTTCATGTGTATGGAATTCTACAGATGTTTATGAGTGAGTTAGAAGGATTTGACATTAGTTATTTCATGTATGTTCTATTCTTCCATCTTGCTCAGAGGTTTTTTATATCATTAGAATGTAAGGGAATCTATGGTCTCTGCCAGTATTACCATTCTTCCATTCTAAGGCTGCCTCCCTTATGATGAAGTCTTGGGTGACACAGTACATGTTTGCCAGTTTGGGTAAGCCAAGTGGCACATAGCTATGGGTTGTTGTTAAAGCTTGGCAGATAACCTTGCTGTCTGTTTCCAGGGAACCACTAACAGAGCAAAGCTTATGCCAAGGAAGACAGATCGTTCTAGGTTTGTTTATGGGCTCCTGGGAAAGTGCAAACTTAAATGTTGCCAGCCATGCCTCCTTTAGCCAGTTGAAGTGAAACCAGGGTTTTTCCACTTACCAAGATAATTAAGGCACAAAAGATCTATGTAGTTTAGGTCTGGCATTCTTAAATATGACAAATAACAATTTTGGCTAATTCTGTATAGAAGAGGCTTTTGGTTCAGAGTGGGTTGTTCTGTTGTTTCTGGGTAACAGAGGTAGACAGCTAAAACAAATATCAGAAAAGCAGATGCACCAAGCAGCATTACAGCCTGTGTGTTGTGTAATTGTTGCTTTTAAACCATGGTCTCACTCATGAAACTCATGCTTATCTAGGATGAAATGTAGAGGAAGCTATTTGTTCCTGCCTTTAGTATTTCCAGAAAGTTCCTCTTTTTGTTAAGTATTGCTTCAGGTGAACTCTGAAGATTTTTGCCATAATATTATTCTGTCTTATCTTAATGGGACGAGGGCACAAAGGCTACCCTTGCTTCCCGAGGAACTGTAAATAGGTTCATGCACAGCAAAGGCATATGTGAAAGAGGGTGAGAACTAAGCTCTGTGTTCTACTGCTAAAGCCAATATCATAAATGAAATAGAGATCTGTCTATTATCTTTTGTACACTATTCTTGATGCTAACAGGAAAAGAACTTTCAACCACCATGAAGTATTACAGACAGAAAAGTCACAGGTAGACTTTTAAAAGCATATAAGTGTATTTAATGGTTGCATAACTTGATCATAAATGCCAAACTAGGAAAGGCTGGCTCCTTGTCAGGAACTGTCATTGTACCCTAGCATATAATCACCAAAGGGCTGACTCAGTAACTATGTTCATCACAACACAATGCTTTCAAAAGGCTGTTACCTTGTATGCTAAGTGGCAGATTTGATGGAGAAATGTCAAAAGGTCTCAGAAAAGCATTGAATCAAATGGGAGTAATAAAGCAAAGAAAGAGATTGAAGCACTTGCTATGTGGCCATGGGGGATCTCTAAGCAAAAGGAAAATGCTATATTGTCTACAATTAAGCTAAAAATAGCGAAAGTCAGTAAATATGAAGCAGAGAAATGGTAATATGTACATACAACAGAGAGAAAGGTTAAGGCTGGATGCCACTACAGAGAAGCATTCCATTCCTTTACAAACCCAGGCTGGAACACAAGTGATGAAGCTTGCCCTCTGGAGTTAATGGGCTCTTAATAGGCAAGTCTATGAATAGCCCAGAGGGCTCATGGAGCATCAAGGAGCACCTTCATCGCATTTGCTGCAGTCATTCAAGTTCAGCCACATTTGTATTTTTCTGAGGCCTCAACAGACATGTTAGCATCAAGTGGTTTTCAATAAACTTGGGAACAAGAGAAACAGATAGTTTCAGGCATGTGCTTTCCCTGCATGTCTCTCCCTCCCTCACCTTTTCATCCTCTTCTCATCCCAGCAGTGACATGTTCCCAAAGCAAGTTGGAAGAGAATGGAATCAGGGCAGAAAGGAAGGTCAGAGAGAACTTGGCCTGGAACTTTGAGAACAATTCCTTCTGAAAACACAGGGCCCCCAATGAAGGAGCTGGAGAAAGTACCCAAGGAGCTAAAGGGGTCTGCAGGACTATAGGAAGATCAACAATATGAACTAACCAGTACCCCCCAGAGCTTGTCTCTAGTTGCATATGTAGCAGAAGATGGCCTAGTCGGCCATCAATGGCAGGAGAGACCCTTGGTCTTGTGAAGATCATATGTCCCAGTACAGGGGAATGCAAGGGTGGGTTGGGGAGCAGAGCCAGAGGAGGGTATAGGGGACTTTTGGAGAGAAACTAGGAAAGGGGATAGCATTTGAAATGTGAATGAAGAGAATATCTATTTAAAAAAAGAAAATTTGTAATAAAATTATTTTATAAGGAAATAAAATAGATATACTCATTTACCATTTCCAATGGTCCCTTGTCAAATATCTATGTCTTTCCTTTGGAAAAGTTTTCAAGGTAGTGTAGGTATAATCAATAGAAAATTTGAAGGCTTTCCAGTGTCTTGAGGGAGAGAGCAAATTATTAAGTCTGTGGAAGTTTTCTGTGAGGAGAACACAGTTGAGACATCATGTGACCTTGCAGGTGAATTCTGTGAACAAGAAGAATGTTCTTTTTTCCACCAGAGCTCCAGAAGGATGCTTCTGATTGTCTTGAATCTTTTCTTCTAAGTCAACAGCTTACTAGATGGAGCCATATCTTTATCTTTGTTTGGTACCAACATAAGAGAATTTGTCTTTACTTTTCCATTGTAGTATGGCCTACTTTATCATTGTTTTCAGTTTAATCTTTGTAGGTAAATTTAGGAAATTAACCTCATGTGTCTATTGATCCATTGCTTTTTTGGCTAATTGTTATTGAACAGAATTCTTGATTCTCCAAGCAAGGTAGGAGTCAGGACACTAGGGTATGTACTTTTTCTAAACTTCGACCATTACAGTTTCTATTCTAGAGGCTGGAACAATCAGTTTGTGCTGGAGAAGCTAAGGCTGTAAAAACTCAGGACTCAAAGAGAGTGAGGGGTTCTTCTGAGCAAAAGTAAGCAAGAGTGAGTAGTGATGGGTAATGGAGGCATCAATACTGAGAATGGAATGGAGACACTATTTGAAAAAGGGTTGGTTTGTTTCACAGAAAAGAAAGCAGTTTTGAAAGTTGAAGAAACTCCATATTGGAGTCAAGTCACAATTCTGGATTAGTAAAATATGAGGGCTTTGTAGTGCTGGTGGCCAGATGTGTCAGAAATAAGTGGGAACTAGTAATTGCCAGGTTGTCATGTCAAAATTTGGTTTGAAAAAATTATTCTAGTCATAATCACCCATGTCTAGGTTACTTTTCTTTTTTTTCTTTTTTTTTTTTGGGGTTTTTTTTTTTTTTTTTTTTTGAGACAGGGTTTCTCTATATAGCCCTGGCTATCCTGGAACACACTTTGTAGACCAGGCTGGCCTCAAACTCAGAAATCCACCTGCCTCTGCCCCCCGAGTGCTGGGATTAAAGGTGTGCATCACCATGCCCGGCCTAGGTTACTTTTCTATTGCAGTGAAAATATACCATGAACAAGGCAACTTATAGAAGTAAGTGATTATTTGTGCTTGTAATGTCAGAGGATGAGGCCGTGACAATCATGATGGGGAGCATGGCAGCAGGCATGCAGGCATGGTACTGGAGTAGTAGCTGAGAGCTTACATCTGATCCACAAGCACAGGGCAAAGAATGCTGACTGGAATGGAACTGAAACTTCCAACCCCACCACAGTAACACATTTCCGCCATCAAGTTTCATGCTTCCCAAAGAGTGGATATAGGCATCTGTCTGAGTCAGGTACTGGGTAGAGTCTTTCAGAGTACAGCATGCTCCTGCCTGCAATCATAACAGAGTATCATTAATAGTGTTAGGGATTGGTGCTTTCCCATGGGATGGGTGTGAAGATGGGCCGGTTTTTGATTTGCCATTCCCTTAGTCTCTGCTCCATCCCCTGTGACTACATTTCTTATAGACAGGATAAATTCTGGGTAGATAGTTTTGTGGGCAGGTTTCATGTGGGTCCTGAACAACTGGAATGAGTGCTATCTCAATAGCTGATGCCTGTACATGGGATATGTTCTTCTATCTGGGCTGCTTTGTCTGGTGTCAGTGGAAGAGGAAGCTGTCTTGAAGAGACTTAAAGTGCCAGGGTGGGGGAATATCCAGGGGAGCTTCCACCTCTCAGAAGAGAAGAGGAGGAAGGGGGAAAGCTTGTGGGAAGGAGTGACTGGGAGAGGGCAGTGTGTGGGATATAAAATGAATAAGTTAAAAAAAAATAAACTTAATTTAAAAATATTTGATTTATGGGAAAAATCTGGGCTTAATTTAGTAAATTATTTTTATTTTTTATGTAATTTTTGGTCATGATTTTATATAAACTGCCTTTAAGAGAAAATAAAAATACGTGAGCCTCTGAGAACAATTCTCATTCAAAACACCACAGTCCCCTTACCCAATTTCTATGAATAAAACAAAGCAAAGAAGTGATAGAGCTCTAACAATGAAAATTTAAAACACTGAAGAAATAGAAGACACTAGAAGTCAGTACCATAAGCTTTGTGGATTAGAAGTATTGTGCAATACTGTGAAGATGGATATACTGAAGAAAGCTACAGGTTCAGTTAAATTCTCATCAAAATTCCACTGCCATTTTCACAGAAATGGAAAAAAATCTTAAAATTCATATGGAAGCACAAAAGATCCAAGATAAAGAAAGAAATCCTGAGCAAAATAAATAATGCTGAGATTATCACCATACCTCATTTTAAATTGTAATAGAGAATCATAATTACATACTTATGGCACAAAATAGGCATATAGATCAATAGAACAAAACAGAGAACTCAGATACAAAATAACACAGTTAAAACAACCTGATTTTTGGCAAAATTGCCAAAGATACACATTGGAGAAAACAGAGCCTCATCATCAAATGTTGCTAGTAAAAGTGGTTATTCACTTGTAGAAGGATGAAGCCAGATTTCCATTTTCTACGGTGTATGAAAATCAGTTCCAATTAAGTAATAACCTTAATATTAGACCTGAAACAACAAAGCTGATAGTCAAACCATTTGAAACTGTCAGTGTCTGCAAACTCTTTCCAAATAGCACTTCAATTACTTAGGAAGTTTCACTAAAAGTGATAATGCGATTCCGTGACATTACAAAGTTTGTGTATAGCAATAAAATGAATTGGGAGAAAAATGTTTACTAGCTATACTTCTGATAATGGCTTAATATATAGAGTACAGAAACAAATAAAACGCTACTGTCAATAAAGAGTGAAACAACATAATCAGGAATTGAGCTAGTGAAATAAGCAGATAGTTCTCAAAAGATGGAGCAGAAATTGCCAGTGAACATATTGAAAAAGTTCAATATGCTTAGCTATCAAAGAAATGCCAATAAGAACCATATTGAGATTATGTATCACCTCAGTCAGGATAGTAGTTGTTAAGAAAACAAATAACAAGACCTGAGAGAGAGCTCAGAACTTAAGAACACTTATTGCTCTATCAGAGAACCAGAGTGAAGATCTGAGGACTCATTAATCGGGTGATTCATTGCATACATGTAACTTGGGCCTCATGGAATATAATGCTTGCCTTGTAGCCTGTATGAACATTTTTACACACACACACACACACACACACACCACATCAAAAATTAAAAATAAAACCATCTTCAAAACAAACAAATGACAGCAAATTCTGATGAGCTCTTATTTATACTGATGAGAATCATTGTGTGGGTTAGCAAATAACTACAAATAGACATCATATAAAGCCAAGCTATTCCACTCTTGTGCATTTGCCCCAAAGATGCCAGGTGAACATGTTACAGAGATAATTTTGTGTAGATGTTTATTGCAGCAGTAAACTAAGCTCACAATAGTTGTGGAACAAACCTAGGTGTCTATTAATAAGGGAGTTGATAAATAAAATGTGGTGCATATATACAATAGAATAGTTAGTTTCCAGTCATGAAGAAGGATGCAGGTATGTTGTTTGTTGGAAAAGAGGCACAACTAATGAAAATCACATTAAATAAATTAAGTCAGTCTTAGAAAACAAAAAAACTATTGCACATTTTCTCTCATTTTTAGGTCACAGACTTTATAGATCCATGAAATCACATATGTACATATGACATGAAGGTGAAGCTAAACTGTCTAGGAGAATAGGAGTGAGAAGAGGGAAAAAGTGGAAAATACCAGAACATAGAGGGATGTACATTCAAATTATACTATACACCAGCATGAAAATAGCCTTATGTAACTGTATAATAAAATAATAAAATTAAAACAACGAAAATCTCGATCTGAATGAAAGCATGTCCTTTAGCTTACAGTGGACATCTGAGAAGTTTATAAATTAGCGTGGCTTTAGCAGCTCTGTTAGTGTGTAACTAATCATGAATAATGGTCGTTCTCTAATTTGCTCCTCAATATGCAGATGAACCCGCAGGTATTCATCTCTGAACCAATAGCCGACTTTTAACCTGCTCTTCATCTCTGGCTCATCAGTCTGCAATAGTCTTCAGAGACGGCCTCAGTGCTGAGAGTCACCTCTTCCCCAAGGCTTGTCACACTTTCTGATTCTTGATCAAAGCCTCCCTGTCTCTAACTGAATTCAGACCTATGAACTTCTGAGAAGGACAATCTGTCTCTCTGCTGGTGTGTGTGTGTGTGTGTGTGTGTGTGTGTGTGTGTGTGTTGGTTCAGACTCACCTTGGATCTATCTGATGACAGCAATGACAAAACTCAAGGAACATACAAATTTATGATTATAATCATTACTGGTGAGAGATAAGTGACTGAGCTAGCAAGAAGACATATCTTTCAAATTTCTAGAATAAGTAGACATGGTTTCAAAGTGGCATTAGATTTGGAGGCTGCAGTGTTGCTATTGTGCAGCTATGTGGGAAGGACAAGGACACGTTCCTCTGAGTCCAAGGTATTTAAGTAAAACATTCACCCTCCAGTCCTTGACTTATATGCTTATGAGCCAACCTTGTGGGTGATTTCAAATGAAACTTTCCTGTGGATTTATCCATGGCACTGTAAATGCTAGGATATTTTTTCTTGAGTTGCAAAGTGTCATACTGTGTATATACATCCATTTTCCTGTTGGTAGGCCTCAGGTACAGTGAAAAATGTTTCAGACAACATTGGAACTTGCTTATTTCCTTTCTTTTGAGTAAATACCAGAAAATAGACTGTTGATCATATTGCAATTCTATTGTAGTTTTGGAAGAATTCTACAACTAATTTACATTCCTACCAATGGTAGAAAAGAGTTCCTGCCCCCTCCCCCCCATTTTCTCACACTTACATTTATGCTTATCTTTTGTCTTTTTAATAGCACTCATTTTATCAGGGGAGAGCTGCTATCTCCTGGTAGCTTTGAATTTCTCTGATTTTTATTCATGCTTGACATTTTTACATATATTTGCTAGCCTATATGTTATTTTTTTTTTATTTTTAATATTTTTATTACATATTTTCCTCAATTACATTTCCAATGCTATCCCAAAAGTCCCCCATAGCGCCCCCCACTTCCCTACCCACCAATTCCCATTCTTTTGGCCCTGGCATTCCCCTATATTGGGGCATATAAAGTTTGCAAGTCCAATGGGCCTCTCTTTCCATTGATGGCCGACTAGGCCATCTTTCGATACATATGCAGCTAGAGACAAGAGCTCCGGGGTTCTGGTTAGTACATCATGTTGTTCCAACAATAGGGTTGCAGATCCCTTTAGCTCCTTGGGTACTTTCTCTAGCTTCTCCATTGGGAGCCCTGTGATACATCCAATAGCTGACTGTGAACATCCACTCCTGTGTTTGCTAGGCCCCGGCATCGTCTCACAAGAGACAGCTATATTTGGGTCCTTTCAGCAAAATCTTGCTAGTGTATGCAATGGTGTCAGCGTTTAGAAGCTGATTATGGGATGGATCCCTGGATACGGCAGTCTCTAAATGGTCCATCCTTTCATCACAGCTACGAACTTTGTAACTCCTTCCCTGGGTGTTTTGTTCCCAATTCTAAGAAGGTGCACAGTGTCCACACTTTGGTCATCATTCTTCTTGAGTTTCATGCGTTTAGCAAATTGTATCTTATATCTTGGGTATCCTAAGTTTTGGGCTAATATCCACTTATCAATGAATACATATTGTGTGAGTTCTTTTGTGATTGTGTTACTTCACTCAAGATGATGCCCTCCAGGTCCATCCATTTGGCTAGGAATTTCATAAATTCATTCTTTTTAATAGCTGAGTAGTACTCCATTGTGTAAATGTACCATAATTTCTGTATCCATTCCTCTGTTGAGGGACATCTGGGTTCTTTCCAGCTTCTGGCTATTATAAATAGGGCTGCTATGAACATAGTGGAGCATGTGTCCTTTTTACCGGTTGGGACATCTTCTGGATATATGCCCAGGAGAGATATTGCTGGATCCTCCAGTAGTACTATGTCCAATTTTCTGAGGAACCGCCAGACTGCTTACCAGAGTGGTTGTACAAGCTTGCAATCCCACCAACAATGGAGGAGTGTTCCTCTTTCTCCACATCCTCGCCAGCATCTGCTGTCACCTGAATTTTTGATCTTAGCCATTCTGACTGGTGTGAGGTGGAATCTCAGGGTTGTTTTGATTTGCATTTCCCTGATGATTAAGGATGTTGAACATTTTTTCAGGTGTTTCTCTGCCATTCAGTATTCCTCAGGTGAGAATTCTTTGTTCAGTTCTGAGCCCCATTTTTTAATGGGGTTATTTGACTTTCTGGAGTCCACCTTCTTGAGTTCTTTATATATATTGGATATTAGTCCCTTATCTGATTTAGGATAGGTGAAGATCCTTTCCCAATCTGTTGGTGGTTTTTTTGTCTTATTGATGGTGTCTTTAGCCTTGCAGAAGCTTTGTAGTTTCATGAGGTCCCACTTGTCAATTCTCAATCTTACAGCACATGCCATTGCTGTTCTATTCAAGAATTTTTCCCCTGTGCCCATATCTTCAAGGCTTTTCCCCACTTTCTCCTCTATAAGTTTCAGTGTCTCTGGTTTTATGTGAAGTTCCTTGATCCACGTAGACTTGATCTTTGTACAAGGAGATAGGAATGGATTGATTCGCATTCTTCTACAGGTTAACAACCAGTTGTGCCAGCACCATTTGTTGAAAATGCTGTCTTTCATCCACTGGATGTTTTTAGAACCCTTGTTGAGGATCAAGTGACCGTAGGTGTGTGGGTTCATTTCTGGGTCTTCAATTCTATTCCATTGGTCTATTTGTCTGTCACTATACCAGTACCATGCAGTTTTTATCACAATTGCTCTGTAGTAGAGCTTTAGGTCCGGCATGGTGATTCCACCAGAGGTTCTTTTATCCTTGAGAAGAGTTTTTGCTATCCTAGGTTTTTTGTTATTCCAGATGAATTTGCAGATTGCACTTTCTAATTCATTGAAGAATTGATTTGGAATTTTGATGGGGATTGCATTGAATCTGTAGATTGCTTTTGGCAAGATAGCCATTTTTACAATGTTGATCCTGCCAATCCATGAGCATGGGAGATCTTTCCATCTTCTGTGATCTATAATTTCTTTCTTCAGAGACTTGAAGTTTTTATCATACAGATCTTTCACTTCCTTAGTTAGAGTCACGCCAAGATATTTTATATTATTTGTGACTATTGAGAAGGGTGTTGTTTCCCTAATTTCTTTCTCAGCCTGTTTATTCTTTGTGTAGAGAAAGGCCATTGATTTGTTTGAGTTAATTTTATATCCAGCTACTTCACCGAAGCTGTTTATCAGGCTTAGGAGTTCTCTGGTGGAATTTTTAGGGTCACTTATATATACTATCATATCATCTGCAAAGAGTGATATTTTGACTTCATCTTTCCCAATTTGTATCCCTTTGATCTCCTTTTGTTGTCGAATTGCTCTGGCTAGGACTTCAAGTACAATGTTGAAAGGTATGGAGAAAGTGGACAGCCTTGTCTAGTCCCTGATTTTAGAGGGATTGCTTCAAGCTTCTGACCATTTACTTTGATGTTGGCTACTGGTTTGCTGTAGATTGCTTTTATCATGTTTAGGTATGGGCCTTGAATTCCTGATCTTTCCAAGACTTTTATCATGAATGGGTGTTGGATCTTGTCAAATGCTTTTTCCGCATCTAACGAGATGACCATGTGGTTTTTGTCTTTGAGTTTGTTTATATACTGGATTACGTTGATGAATTTCCGTATATTGAACCATCCCTGCATCCCTGGGATGAAACCTACTTGGTCAGGATGGATGATTGTTTTGATGTGTTCTTAGATTCGGATAGCAAGAACTTTATTGAGGATTTTTGCATCAATATTCATAAGGGATATTGGTCTGAAGTTTTCTATCTTTGTTGGGTCTTTTTGTGGTTTAGGTATCAGAGTAATTGTGGCTTCATAGAATGAGCTGGGTAGAGTACCTTCTGTTTCTATTTTGTGGAATAGTTTGTGAAGAACTGGGATTAGATCTTCTTTGAAGGTCTGATAGAACTCTGCACTAAACCCATCTGTTCCTGGGCTTTTTTTAGTTGGGAGACTATTAATGACTGCTTCTATTTCTTTGGGGGATATAGGGCTGTTTAGATCATTAACCTGATCTTGATTCAACTTTGGTACCTGGTATCTGTCTAGGAACTTCTCCATTTCATCCAGGTTCTCCAGTTTTGTTGAGTATAGCCTTTGGTAGAAGGATTTGATGGTGTTTTGGATGTCTTCAGGATCTGTTGTTATGTCTCCTTTTTCATTTCAGATTTTGTTAATTAGGATGCTTTCCCTGTGCCCTCTAGTGAGTCTGGCTAAAGGTTTATCTATCTTGTTGATTTTTCTCAAAGAACCAGCTCCTTGATTGGTTGATTCTTTGAATAGTTTTTCTTGTTTCCACTTAGTTGATTTCACCCCTGAGTTTGATTATTTCCTGCCGTCTACTCCTCTTGGGTGAATTTGCTTCCTTTTGTTCTAGTGCTTTTAGGTGTGTTGTCAAGCTGCTAATGTGTGCTCTCTCTAGTTTCCTTTTGGAGGCACTCAGAGCTATGAGTTTTCCTCTTAGAAATGCTTTCATTGCGTCCCATAAGTTTGGGTATGTTGTGGCTTCATTTTCATTGAACTCTAAAAAGTCCTTAATTTCTTTTTTTATTCCTTCCTTGACCAAAGTATCATTGAGAAGAGTGTTGTTCAGTTTCCACGTGAAGGTTGGCTTTCTATTATTTATTTTGTTATTGAAGATCAGCTTTAGTCCATGGTGATCTGATAGGATGCATGGGACAATTTCAATATTTTTGTATCTGTTGAGGCCTGTTTTGTGACCAATTATGTGGTCAATTTTGGAGAAGGTGCCATGAGGTGCTGAGAAGAAGGTATATCCTTTTGTTTTAGGATAGAATGTTCTGTAGATATCTGCCAGATCCATTTGATTCATAATTTCTCTTAGTTTCTCTGTGTCCCTGTTTAGTTTCTGTTTCCATGATCTGTCCATTGGTGAAAGTGGTGTGTTGAAGTCTCCCACTATTATTGTATGAGGTGCAATGTGTGCTTTGAGATTTACTAAAGTTTCTTTAATGAATGTGGCTGCCTTTGTATTTGGAGCATAGATATTCAGGATTGATAGTTCCTCTTGGAGGATTTTACCTTTGATGGGTATGAAGTGTCCCTCCCTGTCTTTTTTAATGACTTTGGGTTGGAAGTCAATCTTATCAGATATTAGAATGGCTACTCCAGCTTGTCACTTCATACCATTTGCTTGGAAAATTGTTTTCCAGCCTTTCATTCTGAGGTAGTGTCTATCTTTTTCTCTGAGGTGAGTTTCCTATAAGCAGCAAAATGTTGGGTCTTGTTTGTGTAACCAGTTTGTTAGTCTATGTCTTTTTATAGGAGAGTTGAGTCCATTGATATTAAGAGATATTAAGGAAAAGTAATTGTTGTTTCCTGTTATTTTTGTTGTTAAAGTTGGCATTTTGTTCTTGTGGCTGTCTTCTTTTAGGTTTGTTGAGGGATTACCTTCTTGTTGTTTCTAGGGCGTGGTTCCTGTCCTTGTATTGTTTTTTTTCTGTTATTATCCTTTGAAGGGCTGGATTCGTGGAGAGATAATGTGTGAATTTGGTTTTGTCGTGGAATACTTTGGTTTCTCCATCTATGTTAATTGAGAGTTTGGCTGGGTATAGTAGCCTGGGCTGGAATTTGTGTTCTTTTAGTGTCTGTATAACATCTGTCCAGGATCTTCTGGCTTTCATAGTCTCTGGTGAAAAATCTGGTGTAATTCTGATAGGCTTGCCTTTATATGTTACTTGGCCTTTTTCTCTTACTGCTTTTAGTATTCTATCTTTATTTAGAGCATTTGTTGTTCTGATTATTATGTGTCGGGAGGAATTTCTTTTCTGGTCCAGTCTATTTGGAGTTCTGTAGGCTTCTTGTATGTTCATGGGCATCTCTTTCTTTAGATTAGGGAAGTTTTCTTCTATAATTTTGTTGAAGATGTTTGCTGGTCCTTTGAGTTGAAAATCTTCATTCTCATCCACTCCTATTATCCGTAGGTTTGGTCTTCTCATTGTGTCCTGTATTTCTTGGATGTTTTGAGTTAGGATCTTTTTGCATTTTACATTTTCCTTGATTGTTGTGCCGATGTTCTCTATGGAATCTTCTGCACCTGAGATTCTCTCTTCCATCTCTTGTATTCTGTTGCTGATGCTGGTATCTATGGTTCCAGATTTCTTTCCTAGGGTTTCTATTTCCTGTGTTGCCTCATTTTGGGTTTTCTTTATTGTGTCTACTTCCCTTTTTAGGTCTAGTATGGTTTTGTTCATTTCCATCATCTGTTTGGATGTGTTTTCCTGTTTTTCTTTAAGGACTTCTACCTGTTTGATTGTGTTATCCTGTTTTTCTTTAAGGACTTGTAACTCTTTAGCCATGTTCTCCTGTAATTCTTTAAGTGAGTTATTAAAGTCCTTCTTGATGTCGTCTACCATCATCATGAGATATGCTTTTAGATCTGTGTCTAGCTTTTCCGGTGTGTTGGGGTGCCCTGGACTGGGCGAAGTGGGGGTGCTGGGTTCTGATGATGGTGAGTGGTCTTGGTTTCTGTTAGTAAGATTATTACGTTTACCTTTCACCATCTGGTAATCTCTGGGGTTAGTTGTTATCGTTGTCACTGTTTAAAGATTGGAGCAGAAGCTGTGTTCCACTCACCAGCAGTCTCAAGATCCTGTGGCGGGGGTCGTGGGTAGCTGGCAGTACCCCGGTTCTGGTCCAGCTGGAAGAGGCCTGTGGTCCTACTCAGGCCGGTTTTCTGCTTCCCTAACTAATGCAGTCTCTGGTCCCGCACGCAATTGGATTGGAGCAGAAGCTGTGTTCCACTCACCAGAAGTCTTAAGATCCTGTGGTGGGTGTTGTGGGTAGCTGGCGAGTGTCAGCCGACCCTGCGCCCTAGCTACCCCGGTGCTTTTCTGACCGGAAGAGGCTTGTGGCCCTAAGTAGGCCGGATTTCTACCTCCCCAACCAAAGCAGTCTCAGGTCCCGCGTGATTGGACTGGAGCAGAAGCTGTGTTCCACTCACCAGCAGTCTCAAAATCCTGTGGCGGGGGTCGTGGGTAGCTGGCGGGTGTCAGGCGACCCTGCGCTCAAGCTACCCCTGTGGTGATCAGGCTGGATGAGGCCTGTGGCCCTACTCAGGCCGGTTTCTGCTTCCCTAACCATGCAGTCTCAGGTCCTGCGCGCAATTGGATTGGAGCAGAAGCTGTGTTCCACTCACCAGAAGTCTTAAGATCCTGTGGCGGGTGTTGTGGGTAGCTGGCAGTGTCAGCTGACCCTGCGCCCTAGCTGCCCCGGTGCTTTTCTGACCGGAAGAGGCTTGTGGCCCTATGTAGGCCGGATTTCTCTCTCCTCAACCAGAGCAGTCTCAGGTAGCCTATTTATTTGCTTCCTTTCTTCAATTTTATTATAATTTTCAATTCTCTCTCTCTCTCTCTCTCTCTCTCTCTCTCTCTCTCTCTCTCTCTCTCTCTCTCGGTCTTTAAAAACAACAGGTCTTTATCAAATGTGTGACTTAGAGATATTCCTCTTCTTCTGTATAGGTTGTCTTTTCAGTTCGTAATTGTTTCCTTTGTTTTCTGGATACTTTTCAGTTTGTTGTGATTCTATTTGTCTATATTTGCCCTTGTTGTTGTTCTTGGGGCCATAGCCGAGTCGGTGCCCAGACTAATGTTCATTGTTTTATCTGAGTGAATTTACAATTTAGTTTTATGTTTCAGTATATCCATTTGGAGTTGACTTTTCTATATTTGATGACCTAAGCACTCAGTTTTATCTTTCAGCATGTAATCAAACCATATATAAAAAGATAAAGCAAAACCCTCCATATGCTTTCATTTCTATGTGGAAATATAAAAAATGGAGTATAAGATACAGAGAATAGTGGTTACTAGTGGCTTCTAGTATGGGATGAGAAGCGTTCACAGGGAAAAGTGGGGTGATGGTCAATGGGGTCAAAGACTAGAAAAGGAGGTTCAAGTGCACTACTATATAGCATAGCATGTGCTCATGCTTCCTGAGCTTCAGAATTGATAAGCAAGGTGATTTTAAACGTTTTCCCCATAAAGAAATGGTAAGTATGTGACTGGTAAGTATGAAGGTGATGAATATGTTGATTACTCTGCTTTCATTATCTGACAATGTGAGAATGCATCATGGCAGACATATATGCTTCTTACTTGTCAATTAAATGCTAAATAAAACCAAAGGAACATGCAAATCAGACCCCCAAGATACTCAGGAGACCATCAGGATGGTGGACAGCCAAACAGGGTTCAGTGACCTGATCAGTTCTTCCAAAGTGATTGCCCATCTCAAGGCCAAGACTTGGGTTCTGACTTATGGTCTTTTTTGTTTGTTTGTTTGTTTGTTTGGTTTTTTTTTTCTTCCCTGCCACAGAGCATAACACTTTGGAGTTGTTGGCTGATGATTTGCTTATTCTGCAGCTACACTATCTTAACTATATCTAATTGTAAACAAACAGTCCTGACTTGTTCAAGATCCTATTGTTAGCCAATCTTGTGAAACGCTGTCAAGGACCTCTGGTTTCACAAAGAAACACTAAAAGAAATTGTACACCATGTCCTCTGAAGTGCTAGAGGATCCTATGCTCAAAAGCAGAAATGTATCCATTCAGATCAGAAAAATGTGAAGCCACTGAAAAAACTGTTTCTTTTTAAATTATTTATTTCCTTTAAAATGCATGAGGGAAATGAGAAGAGATCCAGTCTTTAACAAATAATGTATTTCAACTTTCTTAACATTTTCTTTATTCTTACTCCCTCCTTCCTCCCCCCCCCCTTATCATTTGTTGCTTAGAATTCACTCAAGAGCCAAGTGCATGAGCTCTACCATGCAGGAGCTCAACCACTGAGTGGCAGTTTTAGTCTCCAAAGCATCCAGTAACAACAAAGGGAGGATGCTTTCTTAAAGCATTTCAGATGAAAGAACATCAGGTTGTGGTGGTGAGGATGCTAGGCAGGCAAGATAAGAATCAGAGGTCACCATTTTACTTCCCCCCCCAAATGTTTATATTCTGCACTTACACCTGAATAAAGGTGTTTCTTGCAAGAAAGGTTATAGATCTATCATTATGTTAAAACAATATTCTATGATGCTAATCCTGAGTGGGGAGAAAAACAGGTCAACAGTTTTTTCCTTACTTCTTGTGTTTTGCAACCTATTTCTGGGAGTCTTGGGGAGTAGGGGCAACATTGATGTACCAGTGGCATTCCAGTAATAAACCAGGTGTCCTACACAGATAGGGAAGGTCCACTGCCAGGTCTTCCCTGGAAGTGGCAATTTTTCCAGCCATGGGAGAGTAGCTGATTCCTGCTAATTCCATTGCTGGCTGTTCGTGCCATTATGTGACTGGAATTTTTAAGTGACTTTCTTTAATTTGACTTAGCAGCCTTTGGCCGTCAAATGCAACCACAGCCAGCAGCTACATTTCACCATCTAACTGTGGCTGGCCCATGTTAATGGCAATCTTCTAAAGCCCTGAGGATCAGGTACAATTGCTCATTTACTTAAATAACCTTTAACAAATGTTTTGTTTTAAGTAAGTTTATTGGGTACACTTCTCCTTTCTGTTTCTCCCTGGGAAGAAACACAATTGATTTCTTCTAGAAATGGAAAGTTCAATACAAGAGCTCCTTCTTTTTCCCTGAGAAAGTGTTCCACAAAATTCTTCTTGGTGTTATATAAAACTCATTCACTTTGTATCTCCCTCTTCTCCTTATCAGTACACCCTTTCTTCCTTGGTCCTTTCTATTTCCCCTTTATTTCTCTTCCATGAGAAGAGCTATGTGACTCATACTATTTTCTCTATGTTCACTACAAGTCCTCTGTGACTATGGCAAGATGACCCAGGTCCATTAATCATCTCAATTTATGAGGTGCTAAGAAATTAATGTTAGTGAGATTCTAGACTTTGCCATTGTCTACTAATATGTGAAAGGAAATATATAAGTGATGCAGTATTCATTAAAGAACACCCCCAAAATTTTCTAAACCCTTTCAAATAAAAATCCATGATTTTATTTATCTGATGAATATTTTAGTACATGCTGAGATAGTTGAAATTCATCACCAACTTGGCTGGATTTAGAATCACTTAAGTTGTTGAGGTGTGCCTGTTGGTGCCTGTGAAGGTATTTCCAGAAAGGATTACTGAAATGACAAGGATTTACCCTGAGTGGAGTGTCATAATTACTTTTACTGTTACAGGGATACAATACCCTAACAAAAGTAACTTAAAGAACAAAGGGTTTATTTTGACTTACAGTTTGAAGGTACAATCCCTCCTGGTAGGAAAATTGGTCATCAAGAGCTCATAGCAATGGGTCACACTGTATTTCTAATCAGGAATGGGAGAGTAATGAATGGTGGTGATTCTGGCTTAGTGTTCTTCTTCTTTTTTTTTTTTAATGTATCCAAGAACCTATGCCTAGGAAGTAGTGCAGCCCATTTATAAGGTAGGTCTGGCGAATTCTAACAATCTTATTAAAATAATCTTTCATAGGCATGGCCATAGCTAACATGCTTGAGCCTGCCAAGAAGCAAGTAGGCAAACAAAGCAGGTAGGCAAGCTTCAGAACTTTAGTTTCCATCCCTTTGTTCAAATCCACCCCAGGTATCATCACGAGCTCTATATCAGACTAATGGACCCCCTACTCACTTTTGGACCCTAAGGGCTAAGTGGATCCTGATGGAATGTCCTGCTTTTTCTCCCCTATGGACCCCTTTAGTATTCTCATCCTTCTAGATCATCCTTTGCTAAGTATTAGCTCCCAATAAAAAACAAGCACATTATACTTGAAATCCCTAAAAGCCACATGCAGCAGAACACCCAAAGCATTTTCTAACAGGCAACACATAGCTACCACACACTCCTAAGAACCAGAGAGGTCAAAAGAAACCAAGTGACAAAACACCCAAGACAAAAATACCAGAAACTTGATTTATAATCATGTTAAACAGATGCATACACACAAACACAGACACACATATAAAAACCATATATATGTGTGTGTGTGTTTATGTATAAACACACACAAACAAGCATACACACACACACACCTACACACATACTCACTAAGACAGCAAGCATCCACTAGAGCCATGCCACCCTACAGTAGGCCCTGAGAAATGCAACCTAGTTGAAGCACAAGGACGTTTTATAGTATTTATGAATATAATGGAGTTTGTAAAAGAGGAAATTAATAAATCCTTTAAGGAAAAAAGACAGCAGTTTTTCAACAAATGGTGCTGGTTCAACTGGCAGTCAGCATGTAGAAAAAAGCAAATTGATTCATTTTTATTTCCTTGTACAAAGCTCAAGTCCAAGTGGATCTAGGACCTCCACATAAAACCGGAGACACTGATTCTCATAGAATAGAAAGCAGGGGAAGACCCTTAAATGCATGGGCACAGGGGAAGATTTCTTGAACACAACACCAACAACTTACACTCTAAGATCAACAACCAACAAGTGAGACCTCATAAAATTGTAAAGCTTCTATAAGACAAAGGACACTGTTAATAGAACAAAACAGCAACCAACAGATTGGGAAAAGATCTTTACCAACCCTACATCTGATAGAGTGCTAATATACAATATATGCAAAGAACTCAAGAAGTTAGACTCCAGAGAACCTGATAACCCTATTAAAATGGGGTAGAGAGCTAAACAAAGAATTCTCAACTGAGGAATATCAAATGGCTGAGAAGCACCTAAAGAAATGTTAGATATTCTTACTCATCAGGGAAATGCAAAACAGCCCTGAGATTCTATAAGGTTGTGGTGTTCAGTGTCAAAATGCTTGGCACTTACCCCAAGGTATGAGGTGTCATACCTCATGGGGAGGCATGACACTGGAAGTTGACCACACTTACCCCAAGCTGTTGCTTGGTGGGTGTAGGACTACAGGGCAGTCCTAGGACACTGCTCTGGGGGTGGGAAGCACAGTCTGGGGAACAGGACAGCCATAGCTGGTTCAGGGGTCTCTAGGCCTGCGAAGAGGCCAGGGCCATCTGATTCTCAGGCTCTCAGACACCCAGGCTCCACTGAGAGCCTTGAAAGAGCTGAGAATTGAGTGGGGGCCCACAAACTATAAGTAGCCTGGGGTCAGGGAAAAAGGGTGGATGCAGTTGGTCCTGTGGGGAGAGTCCTTGGCTTGGTGGTGGCAGGCTTGAGCTTGGGCTTGGTGGCAGCCATGGCTGAGAGCACAGAGAGGCCTTCTATGGGAGATTAGACTGTGGCTCTATTGGTGAAGGCTTTCTCCATCGCTCCCCATAGCAGATCCCAGTAAAAATAGGCAGTTCATAGTTTTAAGGCAGTCATTATCATGGTAGAAAGTAGATGAGTAAAACCATATCCCACTTCACAAGGTGGGCCTTTGGGTAAATACTTTTTGCAGGAAAGAGTGTATAGGAAGAAAAGCTTATTGGTTAAGCCCTTCAGGCCTTTAAGTACCTCATTAAAATGGGGATCTGTCTTGAGCCTACATGACCACAGGTCACAATCCTCTACCTGTGGAGGGGCTTGAGACATTGCTCATATGTGACTGATAGTCACAATCCTATGGGGGGCTGTGGCTAGTGACAGGGTCCTGGAGCCCAGGAATCAGGAAAAGTGCCTACCACCCCCTCAGGGTTACCAGGGCTTCTAGCCTTAGCTCAGCTGGAACCCAGGCTACCCTTCAGGAAAAAATTCCACATGACAAAAATCAGAATGGCTAAAATAAAAAACTCAGGTGACAGGAGATGCTGGTGATGATGTGAAGAAAGAGGTACACTCCTCCGTTGTTGGTGGGATTGCAAGCTTGTACAACCACTCTGGAAATCAGTCTGGCAGTTCCTCAGAAAACTGGACATATCACTACCTGAGAACTCAGCTATACCACTCCTGGGCATATACCCAGAAGATGCTCCAACACATAATAAGAACACATGCTCCACTATGTTCATAGCAGCCTTATTTATAATTGCCAGAACAAAACACCCATAGAAGGAATTACAGAGACAAAGTTTGGAGCTGAGACGAAAGGATGGACCATCTAGAGTCTGCCATATCTGGGGACCCATCCCATAATCAGCTTCCAAACGCTGACACCATTGCATACACTAGCAAGATTTTGCTGAAAGGACCCAGACATAGCTGTCTCTTATGAGACTATGCCCGGGCCTAGCAAACACAGAAGTGGATGCTCACAGTCAGCTATTGGATGGATCACAGGGTCCCCAATGGAGGAGCTAGAGAAAGTACCCAAGGAGCTGGGGGGATGTGCAACCCTATAGGTGGAACAACAATATGAACTAACCAGTAGCCCCCCCACCCCCCGGAGCTCATGTCTCTAGCTGCATATGGATCAGAAGATGGCCTAGTCGTCCATCAGTGGAAAGAGAGGCCCATTGGTGCAAACTTTATATGCCTCAGTGCAGGGAAACTCCAGGGCCAAGAAGTGGGAGTGCGTGGGTGGGAGAGCGTGTTGGGGACTTTTGGGATAGCCTTGGAAATGTAAATGAAATAAATACCTAATAAAAAAAAGGAAAAACAAAACAAAACAAAAAACAAAAACAAAACAAAACAAAAAAACTTGGTGGTTATTTCAGAATGGTGGCTTTGGGTCTCTTCCCCACTGGTCCCTGTGGCAGCTGCCTGCCTCAGAACAGGTGTTCATGGGGAGCAGAGGTGCCCCAGCAATGGATCAGCTATGTGAAGACCCTGAAGCCACTTGTAGTTTTGCACATTTCTTTTTGAGAGTGTTACTTGAATCTGTTTTTACTGCAGGAAAGACTTGAAGATCATAGCGCTAGCAGTGTCATGTAGACAGAGGAAAGGAGCATGGGACAGAATACTGGAGGGGTGAGGTGAGGTCTTGTCTTCTCTTTCTTTGTGACTGTGTATCCAGTCAGGGGTGGCACTGTGCTGTATGAGCATTAAAGTCTGTGACCACCTGTCATCGTCTGCCCTGTGTATCTTCATTTCTCACTGTGCACTTGATGTTACTATATTTATTTTAAGAGAGCACTAAAATATAATAATGAGCTGGCTTTCTGTTTAAAAAAAGTCATTTATTTATATTCAAGTTTTAAAAGCAAATAAAACTTGATTTTTTGACATGCTATTTATGTTTTTATTCAAATAAAATATATTATATTCTATACAATCATTTTATTATGAGAAAAGATACATAATTTCAATTTATCTGAATTTGCTAACATTTAAAAACATATTTTGAGTAAATAGACTTTCATCACATTCGTCTTTCTCTTTTGTACTTCAACTTCTCCTGGAGAGCTCCCCCTTCAAAACCTGTAATACTTTTTGATTTTTATCATATTCTTTAAATTTTATAAAATATTGTAACAGTAAAAATGAGTATTATAAAAGTTGTTTGTGTCAGGTGTGGTGGCGCAGGCCTTTAATCCCAGCACTTGGGAGGCAGAGGCAGGTGGATTTCTGAGTTCGAGGCCAGCCTGGTCTACAAAGTGAGTTCCAGGACAGCCAGGGCTATACAGAGAAACCCTGTCTTGAAAAACAAAAAGAAAAAGAAAAACTAAAACAAAAGCAAAAACAAACCAACCAACTAAACAAAAAGTTGTTTGATATAAGACAACAATCAGCTGAATAGTCTTATATAGATGTTTGTCTACAGCAATACTGAAAATACATATGTTTTTCTCAATATTAATTTTAATAACTCCAATTATATTAACTGTATGATATTTTAAGATAATATATCACTATTAGATTTTTTTTAAATGAACATAAATAAATAATGTCTTTTTGTTTGTGTCTTTGTTTTATTTTTAGTAGAGCTTAAAATCTTGTCTCTTACTGTGGTCCAAACACAAAATAAGAACAGGGTTTGTATCCCGAGCTTTTGTTCCTGCTGGCAAGAACACACTCGGGACAACCGGAATCTTCTGCAGCAAAAGCTTTATTGCTTCTTCAAGAGGGAAGACCCCGACCCCAGAAAATTGAGTCGCTTATATAGCCATCAGCCATGGCGTTTCAGCACCTGATATGGCATGTCAGCTCCTGATTTGTTGCTCGCCCATCACCCCACTATACACCCTGAGAATGGGCAGTGACTAGGAATGAGTTCACTCTCGCACCTGCGTACAAGGCTTGTTTACTAGTTAGGCACAGCGGAGGCTGGCCATCTTATAATGGCGATTGCTAGGCATGCATGGCTCTCCACAGCGATTGCTCGTGGCATGGCTCTCCACAGTTTTGTACATTGGAGTTCATTGTAACAAGGCTGTACTTGAATGTCCCTCAAATCACCAAAGGATTTTAAATACATAGTAGATAAGCTAAGAGTTGATAGTTCCATTGTGCCAAGAAATGAATTGTAGGCATGATATTTGGATATAGATGTCCTGCTATTGTCAAAGCTATTTGATGTGAATGACTGTCATCATTCTCAGCCTGTAGGGAACAGGTTACATTCATTTAAAAAAAATGGTGTGTGTATTAAGATGGTCTATCCATGAAGTCATTCATCAACTATTTCAATGAACAATAGTTCTGTTTAAAGAGTGGCACAGACATTAGGTGAGTGTAAGATTCTGGTTCGTTGGCTGTGATGATTTTGAAAAGCATTCATATCAGAATAACTTATAAAGTTCTTTCCTTCAAAATTGATATAATGGTTATAAATATCAGGCAAAGCCTTCAGTCTCACTCTTTGCTGTTCTCTTACAAGCCACCTCCCAAATTAATTATCTACATTTCTTTTGACTGTATATATAATTCTGAAATATATAAGTTGTTCTGAAATCATACTATAGTGTAAAAATATCAAATAAACAATCCTACTAGTAGGGAGGCTAAGATAGGAGAAACATGATTTTAAGACCATTATATGGCACACAACAAGACCCTGTCATGTACAAGCAAGCAGAAAGTGCATATAGATTGTACCATATTGGATCTATTTCTCCCATTACCAAGTTAGAAAGAACATGGAATGACAGCTGAAAATTTTCTAATTCCTCATATTTTTGAATTTCAATCGATTATGATATGTTGGTAATATTAATTTTCATATTAAGAGATATTAATGAAAAGTAATTGTTACTTCCTGTTAGTTTTCTTGTTAGAGGTGGAATTATGATTGTGTGGGTTTGTTGAAAGATTACTTTCTTGCTTCTCCTAGGGTGCAGTTTTACTCCTTATGTTGGTGTTTTCCATCTATTATCCTTTGTAGGGCTGGATTTATGGAAAGATATTGTGTAAATTTGGTTTTGTCATGGAATATCTTGTTTTCTCTGTCTATGATGATTGAGAGTTTTGCTGGGTATAGTAGCCTGAGATGGCATTTGTATTCTGTTAGGGTTTGTATGACATCTGCCTAGGATCTTCTAGCTTTCATAGTCTCCGGTCAGAAGTCTGGTGTAATTCTAATAGGTCTGCCTTCATATGTTACTTGACCTTTTTCCCTTAATGTTTTAAAAATTCTTTCTTTGTTTAGTGAATTTGGTGTTTTGATTATTTTGTGATGGGAGGAATTTCTTTTCTGGTCAAGTCTATTTGGAGTTCTGTAGGCTTCTTGTACGTTGTTCATGGGCATCTCTTTCTTTAGCTTAGGGAAATTTTCTTCTATAATTTTGTTGAAGATATTTACTGGCTGGTTAAGTTGGAAATCTTCACTTTCTTCTATACCTATTATCCTTAGGTTTGGTCTTCTCATTGTGTCCTGGATTTCCTGTATGTTTTGGGTTAGGAGCTTTTTGATTTTTGCATTTTCTTTGATTGTTGGGTTAATGTTACTATGGTATCTTCTGCACCTGAGATTCTCTCTTCTATCCCTCTTATTCTGTTGGTGATGCTTGTATCTATGACTCCTGATCTCTTTCCTAGGTTTTGTAACTACAGGGTTGTCTCCCTTTGTGATTTCTTTATTGTTTCTAGTTCCATTTTTAGATCCTGTATGGTTTTGTTCCTTTTCTTCACCTGTTTGATTGTGTTTTCCTGTAACTCTTTAAGAAATTTTTGTGTTTCCTCTTTAAGGGCTTCTACCTGTTTACCTGTGTTCTCATGCATTTCTTTAAGGGAGCTATTTATGTCCTTCTTTAATGTCCTCTATCATCATGAGAAGTGATTTTAGATCTGAATCTTGCTTTTCCAATGTGTTGGGGGTATCCAGGACTTGCTATGTTGGGAGAATTGGGTTCTGATGTTGCCAAGTAACCTTGGTTTCTCTTGCTTATGTTCTTACGCTTCCCCCTGGCCATCTGGTTATCTCTAGTGTTACCTTCCCTGGTTATGTCTGACTGGAGCATGTCCTTCCTGTGATACTGGTTGTGTCAGAACTCCTATGAGTCAAGCTGCCTCTGAGATCCTGTGATTCTGTGATCCTGTGATCCTGAGATTCTGGTGTGACCAAGCTCCTGTGATCCTGTGATCCTGTGATCCTCTTATCCTGAGGAAGTTAGAGTGCCTGGGAGTGGAGCTGACTTTGGGTGGTGTGGGGCTGGCTGTAGAGTTTTTGTCCAATGTCTACTCCTTTTCCTTAATTTTTATAAGACCAATTGGTTTTGGAGAAAAGCATATCATAAGCATTTATATAAAAAAAAATGTTATTGAGGGCTGGTGAGGTGGCTCAGTGGGTAAGAGCACCCGACTGCTCTTCCGAAGGTCCGAGGTTCAAATCCCAGCAACCACATGGTGGCTCACAACCATCCGTAACGAGATCTGGCGCCCTCTTCTGGAGTGTCTGAAGACAGCTGCAGTGTACTTACATATAATAAAAATAAATTAAAAAAATGTTATTGAAATGATTTAAGGCATAAAGAAGCACCACTGTAGTCTGTTAAATAAATATGGGTGATATATACAATACTCAGCAAATTCTATAGTGAGATAATTACTTGCCGTAAAGTGAACTTAACTAAAGGTGTGCTGTCAGTGTTGCCAATTAAAGTGTCCATCTGCTATTGTTTTTGAGTTAAATTTTGCCTGTGATAGCATAGTGTACAATAAATGTCTCTTTTTATGCTTGTTTTGTATATGATTGACAGGTTTTTTTAGTTCACCATGCACATAATGGGTAAACTAAAAGCAAATAAAGAGATGCCTAATGATGAGCCTTAATGACAAAGCCAAGAGTGTGAACTAGATAGTACCTAACATGGTAAGGCAGTGCTGTGCAGGTTAAATTTAGTAGGCAAAAGATAAGGAGGGAAATTGAGAGAAACAAAAAGATGAGGTAAGAAAGGGAGAGAAGAAAACACAGAAGGAAAGAATGAAGGGATGTGTGAGAAGAGAGGAAGGAAGAAAGAGAGGGGTTGGGGAGAACTGGAGGAGGAAACAAAGCAGTAGCGCAGTGGCTGGTGAAGGCGACACTGCATTAGCCATTAGGACTTCACATACAATCCTTTCCTTCAGTTTCTCAGCACATGCACTGCCATCTTAACTTATAAAGGAGATGGAGATGCTGGAATATTAAAATACTTGAACATTGTGTTTGAATTGTGTATCAATAGCAAATGGACTAAATAGGTTAAAACTACACACTCCAATGTGTTATCCTTGTTAAAGTGCATGGTGTGTGTGTGTCTGTTCAACTGACTGTTAGATTTGAAACCACAAACACAGCAGACATTGCCAATTCTGCAGTATGCATGTTTTTCATTTTCAGTGATGGTATGAAGCTCTGGGAGGCTGGAGATGATGATTTCCAGCTTGCAGAAGCTGAGTATTTGTGCAGATTGCCTTCTCATAGTTCACAATCTGGGAAAAAGGACAGCTCAGAACTTTGGAGCTTGGCATGCTGAACTAGAACCTAGAGTGTCTCTGGAAGAGTTCCTTAAATGTGTATATGCCTATGCAAATTTTATTATATTAAAATCTTTATAGTATATATTACTGTTAATGTCTATTCAAAAATGGGAAACTTGAAGCTCATAGTAAAGACAGTACCAAATTTATGATAGCTCTTTCTGTTTTTTTTTCAACTTTATTATAATATAACCTCACAGTAAATAAAAGAATATATTTAAATATATGAGTCTAGAAGCTTCCATATCTATTAAATATCATAGATAAGACTCAAACATGTTGTATCTTGTCTCTGATAATATTCTCACATTGTAACTGGGCCACTCTCTCTTTTCAAATCCCATGCTTATGGGGTGTCTTAGTCAGGGTTTTTATTCCTGCACAAACATCATGACCAAGAAGCAAGTTGGGGAGGAAAGGGTTTATTTGGCTTACACTTCCATGCTGCTGTTCATCACCAAAGGAAGTCAGGACTGGAACTTAGACAGTTCAGGGATCAGGAGCTGATGCAGAGGCCATGGAGGGATGTTCTTTACTGGCTTGCCTCCCCTGGCTTGCTCAGCCTACTCTCTTATAGAACTCAAGACTACCAGCCCAGGGATGGTCCCATCCACAAGGGGCCTTTCCCCCTTGATCACTAATTGAGAAAATGCCTTACAGTTGGATCTCATGGAGGCATTTCCTCAACTGAAGCTCCTTAATCTGTGATAACTCCAGCTGTGTCAAGTTGACACAAAAATAGCCAGTACAATTGACCCCTTGTCAACTTGACACACAAACACATCACTAGTAAGCCTCAACCTTTACATTCATATTCATCCCCAAGATCTAAATAACTTTAAAAGTCCCACAGTCTTTACATGTTCTTAAATTTTCAATCTCTTTAAAATATCCATCTCTTTTAAAATCCAAAGTCTTTTTACAATTAAAAGTCTCTTAACTGTGGGCTCCACTAAAACAGTTTCTTCAAGAGGGAAAATATCAGGGCACAGTCACAATCAAAGCAAAAATCAATCTCCAACCATCCAATGTCTGGGATCCAACTCACAATCTTCTGGGCTCCTCCAAGGGCTTGGGTCACTTCTCCAGCCATGCCCATTGTAGCACACACATCGTCCTCTAGGCTCCAGATGCCTGTACTCCACTGCTGCTGCTGCTCTTGGTGGTCATCTCATGGTACTGGCATCTCCAAAACACTGCATGACCCCTTCAATCCTGGGCTGTCAATTGCAGCTGAGGCTGCACCTTCACCAATGGCCTTCCATGGCCTCTCACAGTGCCGAGCCTCAGCTGCTCTGTGTGACCCCTTCATGCCTTCAAAACCAGTACTACCTGGGTGACCCTTACACATTACCAAGTCCCACTGCAGAAGGAGTACAACCTTGCCTATCTCTGGAACACAGCCTCCTTGTGCTTTCAGAAAACACTTCCCAGAAGATGTCACCTCAATGATGCTGGTCTCTTCTTAATCACCGCTAATTTCTTAGCTCCAGCTAACCAGCATCAATAGTCCCAGTAATGCAAAGTTTTTGCTTTAGTAGTTCTGGTATCTTGTTAATCACAGCTGATTCTTCAGCCCCAGCTAACCAGAACTACAGAATTTTCACAATCAAAACAGCAATGGCCCTGAAAAGAGTCTTTAATTTTCCCTCTGAAAATTCACAAACCAGACCTCCATCTTCTGCACTGTTCTCAACATTATCTTCCAAGCTCCTACACAACATCTGACAGAGCTCTTAACAAGGAATGGATCTTCAAGCCCAAAGTTCCAAAGTCCTTCCACAGTCCTCCCCAAAACATGGTCAGGTTGTCACAGGAATACCCCACTCTGCTGGTACCAATTTGTCTTAGTCAGGGTTTCTATTCCTGCACAAACATCATGACCAAGAAGCAAGTTGGGGAGGAAAGGGTTTATTTGGCTTACACTTCCATGCTGCTGTTCATCACCAAAGGAAGTCAGGACTGGAACTTAGACAGTTCAGGGATCAGGAGCTGATGCAGAGGTCATGGAGGGATGTTCTTTACTGGCTTGCCTCCCCTGGCTTGCTCAGCTTACTCTCTTATAGAACTCAAGACTACCAGCCCAGGGATGGTCCCACCCACAAGGGGCCTTTCCCCCTTGATCACTAATTGAGAAAATGCCTTACAGTTGGATCTCATGGAGGCATTTCCTCAACTGAAGCTCCTTTCTCTGTGATAACTCCAGTTGTGTCAAGTTGACACAAAAATAGCCAGTATATGGGGTGAAACAAACTGTTCTTCCATTCACTGAGAAGAGCTGATGGCTGCCAGTCACAGAGCAAGAAAAGAGAAAATGAGAATATTTATGGGCATGGTGGGTACCTTGTAAGTGTTATCAGTCCTTCAAATTTGCAATATCCTTGAAATTGTTCATAATTTCTCTCTTTGACTCTCCACATAAGAACAACTTGAGGGATAAGTTTTTATATTCCACTGGTCCTAAAGTTTAGATGTGTCCCTCAAAGCCTGCATATTAAAAGCTCGATTGACAATATATGACACTATTGGAGAAGAGAACCCTCACTATTTTTTCTTCTCTCTTTGCTTTCTACCCACAACGAAGCAAGAGTTTGCTCCCCTATGCATTACCACCATGTTGTGCTGTCTTCCTACAGGATAGAAAATAATGGGCCAAATGAGGATGGACTGAGACCTAAAATGTGAACCCAGAGAAACACTTCCTTTCACATAATTTAGCTCTGCTATTTTGTTATATTCATGGAAGTTAATATAGCTGACTAATATAACCACTTTCAGCATTAGAGTCACTTTTGTTCAGGGCCATAGAACTTTGGGCCTAGAGTGATATATAAGCATTGAGTAACAGGATATATTTTGCTTAATATGAACACAGCAACATTCCTAGAAATATTAGGCAATGGCACAAAGAGTCATTGTCATGCCTAATAGGATGTGGACAGAGTAGCCATGGAAATAGAGCCTTCTATTCTTCTCCTTGAAGATATTTATAAGGAGGTAAGGTCTCACCCTGGGAGAAGTTTTTTTCCTCTTCTTTCCATCTAAGGCTATATGCTCCCATCTATTTTGATAGACACATGACTAACAGAATATCAAAACCACAGAGATATTAATGACACTGATGGGGGTCTTTTGCTGGGTACCAGTGCAAACAGATTTTTTTAAAATTTAAATGCACTTTGTTTTCAGACAACAACAAAATAATGCTTCCACTCCAAATAAATTACGGTCAAAATAAAATCTCAAGATGACATCAGTACCATTTGTCCTAAGTCCTGGTGTTGTATGAATGGTAAGCAGAAGCCAATTATGGTGACCGGTGATAGATCCAATTTGCTAACATTTTTCCATCTGTAAGCCATCCTTAAAGAAAATCATGAATGGAGTCACGCCATCTTCACGGTAGTCCAAGAGAGCAGACATACCATCTGGATTCATGTTTCACAAATAAAAAACTGGTAGTTATTGAAATTAGCAAGGATCTGCTTAATTTGCTGCACAGCTGCAGTCATAAAAGACTTTACTCTTTCTGGTTTCTGTTCTTCAAGTTTGCTTTTGAGTGATTTCATGTATTCTCTGCTGTACTTTTTGTGGGCCTCTTTTGTGTAGCTGGTTTCTTGTAAGTAATGGTTCATGACAATGTCAACACAGGTGACTATTGTGCTTTTGGAACCTTGCCCTCCGGACTCTCAGAGGAAGCATTTCCACCCATGAGAGAGTCATTGATGACACCTTCTGTTCTACTGACCATCTTGTCCTCTACCTCCATGCACAGCCCGTTCACGATCTCCTGAATCTTGTAAATGTCAGAGAACAGCTCGTCATGGCTGATGAGGTTCCAGTAGATGATCATGGTGGTGGCTGGGGTCAGCAGCGCTAGTCTGACAGTGCAGAGTGAGTGCTGTGTTACCAGACCAGTGTTCAGGGAGAGTGGGGAGCAGGTGGAAAAGTGCAGGTAGCATTGTTGATCAGATTTCTGTTACCATAAGAAAAATATTGAAAACAGTTAATTTATAAAGGAGAGTTTATTCTGATGTAGGGTGGGGAGTTTGTAGCTCATGACCTATTGGCCTTTTTGCTTTGTGGACTTGTGACAACACAGGTCCAGAAAATGCTTATTCTTGGTCAAGATGCAAGAGCGAGAGAAAGATGAAGGATTGGATTTGTATTCTCCTCTTCAAGGAACACACAGTGATCTAAGACTCTAGGGACCATGTTTTAGAGATTCTATAACCACTAATAGCACCAAACTGGGCTTTGTAAAGCATCTGGATATAAACTGTAGCACTAGATATCCATCTTGCCCTTTTAATACTACTTCTCCCTGTTGTAGAGAAGATTATTGTGTAACAACATAGACTTTCTTTACCAAATGAATATATCTTAAGAACATAACATTGAAAATGAATCCTTGATATGTATCATGAGAAAAACTGAAAAAAATAGTTAAGTACACATAATTGAAACCTTTAAGTACCTTTCAGTATTAAGTACCTGAAGAATCTGGTCAAAACCCAGAAAAATTCATCATTACCTCTGCTTTGTTTCCAGTTTTACTATCTGGTGTTTTATTGTATTGATTTTCATTTGCTATAAAGAGAAACTTCTTTGATGAAGGGTGGTAGGTAGCTTATCTTTGAATGTAAAGATAAGATTTAAAATATAATTAGGAATGATGCTGCTCTTGAGAAGTAGATTCTCCTCAATGATTCGTAATGTTTATGACTTAGGTTGGCCCAGGAAACTCGTTAGATTTTGTTTGTTTGTTTGTTTGTTTGTTTGTTTGCCATTTTTATTAGATATTTTCTTCATTTACATTTCTATTTATATTATTCATGCTATCCACTTTCCTAGTTTCCTCTCTGAAAGTCCCCTATACTCTCCCCTGCCCCATACTGCTCTCAAACCCACCCACTCCTGCTTCCTGACCCTGGCATTTCCTTGTACTGGGGCATAGGTTTTTCTAAGTCCAGACATGGTTTGCTTCCTATTGAGTGGGCTTTATGCTTAACTAGACAGCTGTTGCTTACTGTGACACTTACTGAACTTTTATGAATATTTTGCCATTTTGGTCATTGCTGTGGTTCATAGGTTTGTAGCTTGGTATTTTCTGATGAAACTAAAGCTAGTGACAGGTAGCAGGATATCAGGTTAGATGCAGTTAGAATAATTCAAGTTCTGTGTCATTAGTATCTGGTGTCTACAACAATAACAACTTATCTTGAACTCCTGAGTAACAACCAAGGACAGCAGCCATAGTCTATATTGTTTTGGGAGTTACTTGGACTACCCTGACCAACCATTCTAAAGGATATTCCTCATGCCTGATACTGGTTAGTCTATAATTCTTAGGGAAGCATTGCCAGATCTAGTGGTGTGCATGTGTGTGTGTGTGTGTGTGTGTGTGTGTGTGTGTGTAACTTAGAGTCACTCCTGGAAATTTACATCAATGACTGTAATTCAACATACTTTCATGGAGATAATTGCAAAGTTCTACATCTATAGTTCTATAGTTTTTGAGGAACATCACACTAATTTCAATAATTGGCACTAACCTATATTCTCAGAAACAACATCCTCCACTGCTACATCTTTGCTACAACTTACTAGCACTTGTTTTCTAAATAACAGCCACTATGACCAGGTAAGAAACAATCTCAGTGTAACTTTAATTTGCATTTCTCAGGTAGCTAAACACAATGAACTTTTACATCACTAACTTCATCTTTTGCTAAGAAACTAAGCACCAGTAACAAAAGTCTCTTAATTGTCAGGTCATTGCTTGGCCATTTAAGGTCACAGGACCCTTCTTTGCAGTTTTAGATCATGCTTTCTTAAAGACAGTCATTATGATCTGCCACACAGCTTTTGTTGCTCACATAGCATTGCTTTTAGGATTAACTCCTTCCCCCTCTTCACCCATTGATCCTGGACACTTAAATGTGGGACTTTCTATCATTTATTGTCCCAGTTTGCTTTCTATTACTGTGACAAAACAAACAAACAAACAAAAAGCCCAAAACATGACCAAAAGCAACTTGGACAGAAATGAGTTTAATTCATCTTCCAGGTACCAACAATCACTGAGGGATGTCAGGACAGGAACTCAAGCAGAGTGGAAACTTGGAGGCAGGAAATGAAGCAGAGGCATGGGAGAATGCTCCTTACTGGCTTCCTTTCTATGTATTTCTCAGTATGTTTTCTTATAGACTTCAGAATCACCTTACCAGGGATAGAGCTAACTGCAGTGGGCTGGAACCTTTTACATCAACCATCCATTAAGAAAATGCTCCATATGCTTACTTACAGGCTAATCAGATGCAGACATTCTCTTAACTGACGTTTCCTCTTCTCAGATAACTCCAGATTTCATGACGCTAACAACAGCAGCAGCAACAACAACACAACCAAATTCCAAATTTAATCATAATTGTGATTCTTGGTCATATCTTCTTCAGGATTCTATTTCTTTTTGCAGATAGAGATGTTATTGTAGCTAGAAAACAGTGAAGAGCAAATAATGGGAACATTTAATAGAATGTTCCCTACGTGTATATCTGCCAAAATCTAAACTCATCTTTATTAAATAAACATTCATTTGTTTCAACTATCAAACAAATGCCATGATATGTAGAGGTTTTATGATGTATATATTCTCCATGAGAAAACCATGTTTCACATACATACACAGAGATATACACATTTATACAACACAGAGAGGCATTGTCACATGTATCCTCTGCACTGTGAGAAAAGAATATATATATATATATATATATATATATATATATATATATATATATATATTCAGTGACCCTAAGTGGTAAACTCCATTGGACTATCAGTCTATCAGGCCAGGTCCTGTCTCAGTCACCACCCCAATGGCCCTACTCTCTGCTGCCACCTTCAGCCTACCCTCAACTTAACATTGAGTGGATGACAGTTTTGACCTTGAATGCATTCTGTTATCTCCAGATGTCTTAACCTTATTCTAGTTCAGCCTGATGGTCTCTATGAGGTTGGTTTGCTCAGCTAATGAGGCCATAGTTTTGTTCTTTGCCAGACTCTACACAGTCACATATGCTTAAGGCAAATGCAGTTTAACATATCAGAAGGTATACACGTTTTTCAAATCATATATTTCTCTGCAACTTTCCTCCTTATATAACTCTGTAAATGTATAAACAAGGCTCCTTGGGACAGTTACAAATCATAGAACACAGTCTTAAGCAGGATCATCTTCAACTTTATCCTATTAATGTCAGGAAGCATTAGCAGATGAAAATAAAGCCATCTATATATGGAGGGTAGATTGCACACAGAATGTACACACATGATCTCTCTCTCGCTCTCTCTCTCTTTCTCTCTCTTTTCCTCTCTCTCTCTCTATATATATATATGTGTGTGTGTGTGTGTGTGTATATATATATATATATTCAGTATATAACACTTCATTCTCTTATACTTAGTCCTACTTTTATTATAACATGAACCTCATTGGCTCCTCAAGTCTGAAAAATAACCTAAAGTTTTAAACACCAAAATGATACCTCATACAGAAAATTTCACTGAAATTGATTTCATGCATACCACAATTGAAACTATTCTGTAAATTTACCTTCCATGGTTCTGTATAAACTATGTTGTACAGTTTATTTAATAAACAAACATGGTTTGTTGATACAAACTATGTTTTGTGTTTGTGTGGATTCTAACTCCAAGGTATAGCATTTTCTATATATAAAAAAAATGCCAAATATCTGGAGAATATCTGAGACCCCAAATAATCCTGGTTCACCAGATTTCAGATAACCCATATCAATGTGTAAGTTAAAAACTATTGCTCATTTTCTAAACCCCACTTATATCCTTTCTCCCAGGTAAGACGGAATCAAAATTTGGTTTGGTGTACGTAGAAAAATTAATTATATCTATTAGGAAATAGAAACCACTCTAACATTTTTACTGATACTCTCTAAAGAAATATGTGCAGATTGCGGTGAGAAAAGACAAGGAGCTTAAAAGGAAACAGGGAGCATAGGACTTCCCACGTGGTGTGTGCTGCCATGGCAACAACAACAAAAAATTTCTGTTAAGATTGCACTAGCTGGGTACAATCAGAGCCAGAATGTCTAGGTCACAACTCAGAAGACTGAGAATGAACAAAATCATAGGACTAATAGAGCTGGGTCATGGGAAGAAGGGGTGGGTACCAGAGGCACTTACTAGTAATAACTATAGGAGCACAATGTATGGCAGTGGCTGTCTTAAATTCTTGATTGGGTAGGCTTCAGAGGGCCCAAATCGTCTACATTTGTAATAAGGCCTCAGGTCTCTTCTTATGCTATTGGTAATTATCTTATCTATGAGGTTCCTGTTCTCACATTGATGGAGACTGTTCTGTTTTCCACATATTTCCTCTCTGGAAAAAAATCTGTTCATAGTCCATGAAATTTATTGTGATAGACCATCAACATTTCTCACAAAAATACACTTGATATTGATCATGATGTAATGTTGTTATTTTAATCATGTTCTATGTCCACATTGTATTGAATTTCAGACTCAAAGGGATGCATACTACAAAGCCTATAGCCATGTCTACTTATGGAAATAAATTTATTTGAGAATCTAATACAAAGTACGTTGACATGAGATATAAAAAGGAAGACAAGAAAGTTTAAAAACTACAAAGTATAATCTTCCCTGGCTTTTCCTGGCCTAAGGCAGAGACATGAGTGATAGACCCTCCTGTTGCTTTTCTAAGCCAGGAGAACAGAAGTATGATAAAATGGTTCTGGATACTCAGCATTTTGAGGGAATCCTCTCTTTAGGATTTCTTAGCCTCCTGCTTATTCATAGTCTTCTGTGGTCTGGGGCTTGGGAACTGTGTCTGAGGTTCTCTTCTACATTATCTAGTACTCCATTCTTGCCTCTGTTCCCTGAGCCACTCATTGGAGCAGAAGAGTCACATGCACACACATACATGCACACATGCTTGTGCCTGCCACGTCTGAAACAAAGGTAGAGGAATGGTGGGCCAATATACTTTCTGACTGTGAGGTAGGTGGAGCTTATGTTAGGGTACACTGTGTCAAGTTGTGTCTCTATATTCATTTATTGTGTACTGGTAGAGAGCTAAATATTGGCAGAATCTTGGTATTGTTATTTCCATGGTCCATCACTGGTCTCATATTTTGTAAATATTCATTTTTTTCTCACCTGCTTAAAGCAATCTAGAATTGTACATGATTGACTGTAATAAGGATCTGATGCCCAATATCTGGGCTGGAAGTAGAGGGTGGAACTTCTGGACAGAGAGAGGGAGAAGGAATAAGACACAGGAAGTTTGCCTGGGACACAAAGGTAAATGGATGGACCAGAGCAGAACAGAGAAGTAGTGCTGCTCATGTGGATAGATGTAGTGTCAGGATTAGTAGGGGCAAGTTTCAGGTATCAGGGACACTGCCCAGAAAAGGCTTGTGCATAAAAACATCATTGTTAATATGTTAATATGTTATGTAGCTATAGATAATGTAATTGAGCCTCTGTGTCATTATTTATATTGCTGGTGGGTCTGAGCTAGTCCTGCTATAAGCCACAAGTCAAAGTCACTTAAAAAGTCCCTGAGCCCTAACTTCTTTTCAGGGCTTCTGTCATACTGGAGCAAAACTATAGAGAAGCCAATGACTTTTGAGGATGCTGACCTCAGTGGGAGTCAGTGGGTCAGGTCCATAGCTGTATGTTGTGTTACAGACAGTTTTGTATTGCTCCCCCACTGGTTTCACAACAGAGTCCCTTAAGTAACTTAAAACACATCAGTGAGTCATGTATTTCCCTTCTCAGAGATTCTAATGTGATTGTTTATGGTTGGCAGGGTCATCTTGTTGATGGCATTCAGCTGCACAGATGATTCCTAACATAGCTGGAAGCTTTGATGATTCTTGAGGCCTGGCCACTGGATCAACAGCTGCACACTCACTTGGTAAATTGGTATAAATACAAATGCTGGTGCCCACCAAAACGAAAATCTCTGATGTAGAGCTAGCCTTCTTCTGTTTCTCAGTGTCATCATGGGATTGTGCTGTGGGATTTTGAGAATGACTACTCTAGACAAATGAAAGGCCTAGTGGAAAAAGAACAGTGTGAAGCCCAAGGAGTCAGAAAAACACACCAGAGCCCTCTGAATAAAGAGTAACTTATCTAAATTTTTAAAAATCTACCTATTTTTATGTGTATGGGGCGTTTTGCCTGCATATAGGTCTATGTACAATGTGCATGTCTGGTTCCCATCCAGGCCAGAAGAGGGTTCCAGATCCCCTGGGACTAGAGGTACAGACTGTTTTAGGCCATCATGTGGGTGCTGGGAATCAAATTTAGGTCCTCTAGAAGAGCAGACAATGTTCTTAATTGCTGAGCCATTTCTCCAACCAGAGAAAAAAACTTAATTTTGATACTAACATTCCCTGCTTGCTTCACATAGAAGCATGATGTGTGTAACTTTTTCATCATCTGCAGTGACACTGCCTGGACACCTTTGAATGGACAGGCAGTGGAATGAGTGGGCAGGAGAGATGCATGGTTACCTTAGCCAGTTGGATATACCTGTAGGGTAGGTACAGTCACAATTTTGTTGAGCTGTAAAAAAAACATCCTCCACCTATTCCACATTGCTGCCATTCTCTCTAGGTGCATTCAAATCCAAAGCTACTCAGAGATCAGGGTCAGAGTTGAAATTCCTAGAAGAGTTAGGTTGGAAATAACATAAGAGAAATCTACTTAGGAGAGCCTTTTCAAATCGTGGGCCCATTTGTCTGAGGTGCTTCTTAGAGAATTTGAGTTAAACAGTGAAGATTACTGAAGCTAAGAAAAGTATCACGTAGGTGAGAAAAGTGAAGGCAAATGTGAGTAGAGTGTATGGTATCAGCTCAAGGAGAGAGAATGACAGCCAGGAATCCATCCTTCTTTTTTGCAGTATGCTTAGGACCTTGTGTGCCACAGGACTCACAGGTAACCATATGTACCTGGATCTCTCAACATGACACATATCAGGTCTTACAACACACAGGCACCTTAGGATTTCCTTATAACCATCTCCTCCAGCTCTCAAGCCAACGTAGCTTCCAATGCTATCGCATGATTTTTTTTTTTAATTTATTCTCTAGAAAAAAAGGGAAAGACCTTACTCAGAAAGCAAGTTTTTTTTTTTTTGGCAGGGGGAGAAAATTGGGTTCAACCTAGGTATAAATAGAGGCATAATTAACTTGCCCACTGAAGGTCCTACAGTAATCCCCTTACCTAGCTGGGTTTTGCAAAACTGGTCTGAACTAATGTCTGTGGTGTGGCCAGTGTTTTCTGTAAAATGAAGCAGAATGTCAGTGCTTTCTGTCAAATAATAAAATATAGTTTCTGCTTGACCAGGCAGCGCAGAAAAACTGTTTACTGGACCTTTCAAATGTCACTAGGCACTCCTATGCTTCCCACAGTTCAAGCAAGAATGTGTTAAGAAACTTTTTGCCTAGGAAGTGGGGATGTGAGGTACTCAAGGCAGAAAGTCCAGCTTGTGTGGCTTTCTCCTCTTCAGGCATATTTCTTTATGGTGAGCAAAGTCTTCTCAGGCCATCCGGCAGTTGCCCTTGGTAGCCGGTAGGCATTTTTGGGACTGAGGAGAGATGTGAAGCAGGCTGACAGTTGCTAGGGATGAGTGTGAGTGGAAAAAGATAAGATATATTTCCTGATGTTGTTATGGCAATCATGGAGCCAGGCCCTTTACTTCCATCATCTTGATTCTTAAAGCAGCTTTGACAGGTAAGTGCAGTTTTCTCTATGTAAGAAACCAAGAGATCACTGTGTTCTTCATGTATTCAACTTGCCAAGGCCACTCATTTGCATCAAAGGCTCATAGCTCAAGCAGTGGCGACTCATTTGTATTGAAGGCTCATATAGTTCAGTTCGTTCCCAGATACATCTGAAGGCTCCCACTAACTGAAGAGTCCTGGGAAACACAAAAGAGGAGGAGAGAGACTCCTCTTACTGCCCATCCTTTATGGCTCACCTGTGTAGTGTATGTCTTTAGATTTCCTAGGGGCTGGAGGCCTCATGTGAGCTGGGTATTGCTAGCTAGGCCACAGGTTCAAACACATGCTTTTAAAATCTGTGTTCAACAAACCAACAGTCTTTGTGAGCTTTAAAGCCCTCAAAGCAACTTAAAATTGGGTGGCCATAGACAATATCTTGGGGTCTGTATCTAATATACAGCTGACAGAATCAGCTGTCAATGTGGAAGGCAAAGTGGCCATACTCTTCATAATTCCTACCTCAGAAAGATGCAGTGTAGATTCATTTTATCATGAATCACAAATCTAATCTTGTTTCGAATTCAGGGCAGGCAAGATGCAATTTGTACCAGCGAAGGCTTAGTGAAAAGTCAGTTTCTTCCTATCCCAGCCTTCATTCTAACTCAGGGACATTGTGAACTTTATGATTGCAGTTTACTTAGAACCATAGCAGGAAGATAATATGGTTCTCACCTTCCTGTGCCATTCTAGTCTAAGAAACACACACAGTGCTATGGAGCCTGTAGTTCTTAGTGAGCCCAGACCCTTCCTCATGGCAGAAAACAGGGCTGTGGCACTCAAAACACATGCCTGTGAAGACTGAATTAGTACCAGTAACAGAGCTTCTCTACAAATGGATCACCAAAAAATCGATAGCTCCTCAGCCACTTAAAATGACGAAAAGCTCTTCTTGAAGAGAGCCAGGAATCTCTGACAGGTTTTCACAACCCCGAAAGTTAGAGTGGAGTTTCCAACTGCATCCATGATATTGATTCCTTGTGTACAGGGCAGCTACAGGAGCATGGACCCACCATACATTGAGGAGGGTAAAGCAGCCCATCTTTTGAGACCTGCCTCTTGCCTCTGCCCTTACTGGAGTGTGGAAAGCCGCTCCCACATTCGCCATTACAAGATGGCACATGAGCTGGGTGTTTGAACAAGTAAAAAGGCTTACTGCACATGTCTCTGGATAGTCCCTGTTCGCGAGGACATACATCCGTTAAGTACGTTATCTTGTCCGTTTGGAAATGGCCCTGTGAGGATGCGCCACGTCAGAGGCGGGACAAAAATTCTATATAAGGCACAGGGCTGGGTTCCTCAGAGTCTTCGCATCCGTGTGTAAGCTTATGCTCTCCCTCTCAAGATGCATTAAAGCTTGGCTGCAGAAGGATCCTACTTGTGTGCCGTGTCGTTCTTGCTGGTCTAGTCGGATGCACGCGCAAGAAGTGGTGCCGAAAACCCGGGATTTCGAGACATTGTTCGCACCACCGGAGACCCCTCAGCGTTGAGGTGGATTCAGAACTGCAGTGGACTCCGCCCGGAGAGGTGTGTCGGATTTTTTCTAATCTTGGTCTTCAACTGTCTCCACCTTGGGAGGGCGGCGGTGTTAGTGATCGGAGTCTTCTTCCTTTTCTTCCTGGTGTTGTATTGTTGAGGGTTGCGGATAAATCCGACGTAGATAAGCGGCCCTGCGACCATTGACATTTCGGCTGTTGATCTCCTGTCAGATCTCCTGTCAGATCTCCTGTCAGATCTCCTGTCAGACGGACGTAGATAAGCCGCGAGGAGGTAGAAATCTGCCGTGCTACATAAGTCGGGTGTAGATAAACCGCAGGCACCATCCACAATGGGTTCGTCCCAATCTGTGGTTCAAGCCCTTGATAACCTTCTTAAACAAAGGGACATTAAGATTGCACCCCGCACACTTAAAAATTTTGTGAAGGAAGTTGACCGTGTGGCGCCATGGTATGCCTGCTCCGGATCACTTTCCCGCGCCTCGTGGAAAAAATTGGGAAAAGATCTAGATAGAAAACTGTTAGAGAACGATCTTCGCCCTGGGACCAAGGCCATTTGGAAGATGGTTAATAACTGTCTAGAGGATGAAACCTGCGGTCCAGTAAGACAGGAAGGCCAGCACGCGTTAGAATCAGTCCAAGATAGCATGTCAGAAACCGAGCGGAGTGAGAGGTTGGGTGCTCGAGCACATACAAAAGGGATATCCAAGAAAAGAGAAAAGGGACCCCCCGGAAAAGGTAAAAAAGGGGGAGAGAAGCCTGATCAACCTATAAGGTTGGATCACCCTTCTAATGATGATAAGAAAAAAGGGGAGAGTATCTACCCAGTAAGGGAACTTCAAGAACTGAAAATTAGCTCAAGTTCGAGCAACGAACTTGACTCCTCTGAGGAAGAGGACTTAGAGGAAACTGCAGCTAGATATGAAGAAGAGAGGTATCACCCTGATGAAAGGATCCCAAGGTATAAAAATAAAAAACAGCCCCCACTCCAACAACGCATGCAGCTTACCCCTACTGCCCCACCCCCTTATGGGGCACGACCCGCATCTTCTTCACTTCTTTCTGAAAAAACCTGCCATAAAGTGACACAAGCCTTCCCCGTTTTCGATAATGGGGAAGGAGATAGGGTTTATGCACCCGTAGAATACAATCAAATTAAGGAACTTGCGGAGTCAGTAAGGAAATATGGGGTGACGGGGAGCTTTACATTGATGCAACTAGATAGATTGGCCATAAATCCGCTCACTCCTTCAGATTGGCAGATGATTACCAAAGCTGTTTTACCAACCATGGGACAGTATATGGAATGGAAAGCCCTATGGCATGAGGCAGCCCAAAATCTAGCTAGGTTTAATGCGGCAGCACTCACCCCGGAACAACGCGATTGGACCTTCGACCTGTTAACAGGGCAGGGCCTGTATGCGGCTGATCAAAACAACTATGCATGGGGAGCTTATGCGCAAGTTGCACATTCTGCTATTAGGGCATGGAAAGCTCTATCAAACAAGGGTGAGGCCAATCAACAATTATCAAAAATTATTCAGGGCCCCCAAGAGCCCTTCTCCAATTTTGTGGCAAGAATGACAGAAGCGGCTGAGAGAATTTTTGGGGACTCTGAGGCCGCAAACCCCTTAATAGAACAGTTAATTTTTGAACAAGCCACACAGGAGTGCCGAGCAGCTATCGCCCCTAGAAAGAGCAAAGGCTTACAGGATTGGCTTAGAGTTTGCCGTGAGTTGGGGGGACCCCTTACTGGCGGCTGCAATTCTTCAGTCGCAAAAGCAAGCAACAGGACAAAAGGGACATAAAACATGTTATAATTGTGGCAAGCCTGGCCATCTCAAAAGAGACTGCAGGGCCCCTCCTCGTGAGAGGAGGGTCCTTACCCTATGCACCAAGTGCGGTAAGGGTTATCATAGGGCAGATCAATGTCGGTCTGTCAGAGATATCAATGGCAGGCTACTTGCATCACAGGAGGCTAATGATACTAAGGAGTTTCCTCGTGTAACAAAAAACGGGAAACCGGGCCCCCGGTCCCAGGGCCCCCAAAGATATGGGAACCGATTTGTCAGGACCCAGGAAGCAACCAGAGAGGAGGCCCAGGAAGACCCTCAAGGGTGGACCTGCGTGCCGCCACCGACTTCCTACTAATGCCCCAAATGAACATTCAACCGGTCCCGGTGGAGTCTGTATTATCTTTGCCCCCGGGGACCATGGGCCTTATTCTTGGTCGAGGTTCGCTCATCTTACAAGGCTTGGTGGTACACCCAGGAGTGGTGGATCGCCAACACTCTCCTGAGATTCAAGTCCTATGTTCCAGCCCTCGGGGCGTCTTCTCTATTAACAAAGGGGACAGGATTGCCCAGCTATTGCTCCTCCCTGATAACGCCAGAGAGGAGCCTGTGGGACAGGATGTGAAGAAAATGGGTTCCTCCGGAAGTGATTCGGCCTACTTAGTGGTATCGTTAAATAGCAGACCTAAGCTTCGCCTTAAGATAAATGGGAAAGAATTCAAGGGCATTCTAGATACCGGAGCAGATAAAAGTATAATTTCCACACATTGGTGGCCCAAAACTTGGCCCACCACAGAATCATCTCATTCGTTACAAGGTCTGGGATACCAATCCTGTTCCACTATAAGTTCTGTTGCTTTAACCTGGAGATCCCCCGAAGGTCAGCAGGGAAAATTTGTACCCTATGTGCTCCCGCTCCCGGTTAACCTCTGGGGAAGGGATATCATGCAGCACATGAGTCTCGTCTTGTCTAATGAGACAGTTTCCTTAGAAGGCAACTATTCAGATAGAGCAAAGCATATCATGACCAAGATGGGTTATAGAGATGGGGAGGGACTGGGTGCACAAGGACAGGGACGAATAACGCCTATTGCACCAAAGGAAAATTATAGAAAACAGGGACTGGGTTTTTCCTAGGGGCCGCTGAGATAGCACAACCTATACCATGGAAAACAGAGGACCCGGTGTGGGTTCCTCAGTGGCCTTTATCCTCTGAAAAATTAGAGGCAGTAACACAATTAATAAAAGAACAGTTAAATTTAGGACACATCGAGCCGTCTGTCTCTCCTTGGAATACTCCCATATTTGTTATTAAAAAGAAATCTGGAAAATGGAGGTTGCTTCATGATTTAAGGGCCATTAATGCACAAATGAAGTTATTTGGCCCCATGCAACGTGGTTTGCCAGCGTTATCTGCCCTGCCGCGAAAATGGAATTTAATTATTATAGATATTAAGGATTGCTTTTTTTTATACCATTATGCCCTGAGGATAGGCCTCGTTTTGCCTTCACAGTTCCCTCATTCAATCATATGGAACCAGATAGAAGATATCAATGGAAAGTTTTGCCCCAGGGCATGTCCAACAGTCCCACCATGTGTCAGCTTTATGTACAAAGGGCTCTTAGCCCAATAAAGGAACAATTTCCTTCTTTAATTTTAATACATTATATGGATGATGTTCTTTTGTGTCACAAAGACCTGAGCCTATTAAAAAGGGCATACCCCTGTTTGTTGGACACTCTTCAACGGTGGGGTTTGCAAATAGCTGCAGAAAAGGTGCAGGTTTCTGATACAGGACAGTTTCTAGGGTCGATAATTACCCCAGACAGGATTGCACCCCAGAAAATAGAAATACGGAGGGACCATCTTCATACTTTAAATGATTTTCAAAAGTTGCTGGGAGATATTAATTGGCTTAGACCCTTTTTGAAAATCCCCTCGGCGGAGTTGAAACCTTTATTTGAAATATTGGAAGGGGATTCTCATATTTCCTCCCCTAGAGCCCTTACTTCAGCTGCTGACCAGGCGTTGCGAGCAGTTGAGGGGGCTTTGCAGGAGGCCCAATTGCATCGCATTAATGATACTCAACCTTTTGATTTGTGTGTTTTTAAGACAGCCCAATTGCCGACTGCAGTTTTATGGCAGGGTGGACCTCTACTGTGGGCCCACCCAAATGCTTCCCCTGCTAAAATAATAGAATGGTATCCTAATGCAGTTGCACAGCTTGCCCTTAGGGGCCTGAAAGCAGCTATTACCCACTTTGGAAAAAACCCAGATACCCTAATTGTGCCTTACACCGCTGTACAAGTTCAAACTCTGGCAGCCACCTCCAATGACTGGGCAGTCTTGGTTACCTCCTTTGAAGGACAGATAGATAATCATTATCCCAAGCATCCCATCTTACAGTTTGCCCAGAATCATCCTGTTGTGTTTCCACGTGTGACATCTAAATCCCCACTTGAAGATGGGGCTGTGGTATATACTGATGGGTCAAAAACCGGCATAGGTGCCTATGTCCACAATGGGGAGGTCACCTCTAAACAGTTTGGTGAGAATTCTCCTCAAGTAGTGGAGTGTCTTGTGGTCCTGGAGGTTTTAAAAACCTTTTCAGGAGCCTTTAATATTGTGTCTGACTCTCATTATGTGGTTAATGCTGTAAATCTTTTAGAAGTGGCTGGGGTGATTAGGTCATCTAGCAAGGTTGCCCATATTTTTCAGCAAATACAGCTAGTCCTGTTAGCCAGAAAATTTCCAGTCTATATTACTCATGTCAGGGCCCACTCGGGCCTGCCTGGGCCCATGGCTCAGGGAAATGATATGGCAGACAAAGCTACAAAAATGGTGGCTGCAGCTTTATCGTCTCCAATAGAAGCTGCCAGGAGGTTTCACAACAAATTTCATGTGACGGCTGAAACTCTGCGTTGTCACTTCTCCTTGACAAGAAAGGAGGCCCGTGACATTGTCATTCAGTGTCAAAACTGTTGTGAGTTTCTGCCAGTCCCCCACGTAGGAATTAACCCACGTGGCATTCGACCCCTACAGGTCTGGCAGATGGACGTTACCCATGTCCCCTCCTTTGGCAAACTTCAGTACCTCCACGTGTCCATTGACACGTGCTCGGGTATCATGTCTGCTTCTCCCCTAACTGGAGAAAAGGCCTCACATGTGATTCAACATTGCTTTGAGGCATGGAGTGCTTGGGGGAAACCCAAACTCCTTAAGACTGATAATGGTCCAGCTTATACATCTCAAAAATTCCAACAGTTCTGTTGTCAGATGGACGTGACCCACTTGACTGGACTTCCATACAACCCTCAAGGACAGGGTATTGTTGAGCGGGTGCACCGCACCCTCAAATCCTATCTAATAAAACAGAAAGGGGGAGTCGAGGAGGCTCTACCCCGAGTACCAAGAGTGTCTGTGTCTATGGCACTCTTTACACTCAATTTTTTAAATCTTGATGCTCATGGCCATACTGCGGCTGAACGTCATTACTCAGAGCCAGATAGGCCCAAAGAAAGGGTTAAATGGAAAGATGTTTTGAATAACAAATGGAAGGGCCCGGATCCCATATTGATCAGATCCAGGGGAGCCGTATGTGTCTTTCCACAGGATGAAGCCAACCCTTTTTGGATCCCTGCCCGCCTTACGAGAACAATCCATCAGGCAGAAGAAGAACCCATTGCGACGGAGCTGGACATGGATGATCCTACTTCTGGAAATGATGACACTGGGAGGAACTCAAAGATCAGGGAGTAACCCACATCAGATCTATAATGTGACTTGGACTAGTTCTAATTTGTTAACAGGAGTTGTTGCTAATAAGACTGTTTTGCAGGGTGCCCTAAAAGAGGCTTTTCCAACCCTTTATGTAGATTTGTGTGATCTGGTTGGTAATGAATGGGATCCCTCTGATCATGATCCATCTGGAGATTATGGATGCCAATATATTAATCAAAGAGAATTTACCAGAGAATTTGACATCTATGTTTGCCCTGGTCATAAGGTGTCACCTCATTGTGGGGTCCGGCAGAGGGCTATAGTAAAGTATGGGGGTGTGAGACCACGGGGCATGCCTATTGGAATCCCTCATCTACATGGGATTTCATTACTGTTAAGAGAGGAAATACACCTGGCTATAATTATGGGGGGAGAGGAAAATGGAAATGCACAAAGGATGGAAGGAGGGTTGATTGTGGCCCCTGCTATGATTCTTTAAAAACTAGCCATATCGGAGCCACCCCTGGGGGCCGATGTAATCCATTGGTGATTACCTTTACTGAGGCAGGAAAGAAAGCTAACTGGGATGGCCCAAAAAGTTGGGGTCTGAGATTGTACCGTACCGGTCATGATCCGGTCGCCATTTTTTCTATAAGTAGAAGTTATACAAATATATCTTCTCATTCCCAGTCCTCTGGCTATCTTGTCCCGCCAGAAGGGACTTATTGGGCCTGTAGTGCTGGCCTTACCCCCTGCGTTTCCCTTGCTACCTTAAATTTTACCAGTATTTTTTGTGTTATGGTAACCCTATGGCCTAGGATTATTTATCATCCCATAAGTCATGTTGTAGAAGCCTATGAGAATGCCGGCCCCCGACGTCTTAAGAGAGATCCCGCCTCTATTACCTTAGCGGTGTTATTGGGAGGCCTGGCCACAGGCGGCATCACTGCTGGTATAGGCACAGGGGCAGAAGCGCTTAATAATATTCATCAGCTTAAAATTTTGCAACAAGCTATGCATGAGGATATAAAGGAAACTGAAAAATCAATTACTAATTTAGAGACGAGTTTATCCTCTTTGGAAGTGTGCCGCCCTAAAAGAAGAATGCTGTTTCTGGGTCGATAAGACCGGATTAGTGCGATACAGCATGGCAAAATTGAGAACTCGCCTTGCACAGAGACAAAAAATCTTTGATGCCCATAAAGAATGGTTTGAGGGCTGGTTCAGTCAGTCCCCCTGGATGACAACTTTGATTTCCACACTCGTGGGATCAGTTGTGATGCTTCTTTTGATACTTATGATAGGATCTTGCCTGTTTAAAAAGGTGGTGTCTCTCCTGCGGGAACGTGTACAAGTGCTTGAGATAATGGCTATGTATGAACGCCTTTAAATGATGCTGTTTTATTTGTTGCTAAAATAGGATTGCTGCCTATGAGAGAGAGGATATTAAGAATAACCAGCATTGATTGCGAAATTGCTTGAGGCTGCAGAAACCTGGAATTACCTCAGAATGAAGACAGGAAAAACGAAGAAAGGGATTGTGGGAGGCAGGGTGGATTGAATAGGATTGTCCCGGTGGTTGAGTGTGGCCAATACTCACAGGGCATTCAAAATTTCAAGATTTGTCAGGAAAGAAAGAAAGATATTATTACCATATCTTATGAGGCTTGGATGGGGACCTTCTAGAGAAGTGTGGAGCCGAACTTGGACCCAGTATGTATAGTAAAAGGTCGCTGGCCACTCAGCTCTTGCACCCCACGAGGCTAGTCTCATTGCACGGGACAGAGTGAGTGCGCTTCAGCAGCCCAAGGAGAGTTGCGAGGCTAAGCACTGCAGTGGAAGGGGCAAAGCGGCTGTTAAAACCTCTTCCAGTAGGGCGTGTCATCTATACGAAGGTTATATGTCCAAGTTTCCTTCTCCCAGGAAAAACGACATGGGGTCAGGCCAGGGTTCCTTTGGGCGAAGAGTCTAAGGGGAGGACCCTGTGTAAGACCTATCTTGCACACTGGGAATTTGACCTCCACCCTCACTCTCGATCGCTTGGGTGGCCTTAAAATTAAAACAAAAGGAGGAGATGTGGAAAGCCGCTCCCACATTCGCCATTACAAGATGGCACATGAGCTGGGTGTTTGAACAAGTAAAAAGGCTTACTGCACATGTCTCTGGATAGTCCCTGTCCGCGAGGACATACATCCGTTAAGTATGTTATCTTGTCCGTTTGGAAATGGCCCTGTGAGGATGCGCCACGTCAGAGGCGGGACAAAAATTCTATATAAGGCACAGGGCTGGGTTCCTCAGAGTCTTCGCATCCGTGTGTAAGCTTATGCCCTCCCTCTCAAGATGCATTAAAGCTTGGCTGCAGAAGGATCCTACTTGTGTGCCGTGTCGTTCTTGCTGGTCGAGTCGGACGCGCGCAAGACTGAAGTCATACTGATAAGATGGAAATGTACATGGAAAAGTTGTGGCTAGAGATCTAGGGATTGACAAAGAAGATGCCCAGCATGTATGAGGCTGACCTTATCCATACAGTGATATACCAAGCAGCCATTAAAGGAAATACAGAAGCTTTTCAAACACTTGCAAAAAAAAAAAAAAGTACAAAAGATTTGCTGTTAAAATAATGACAAATGGGGCCAGAGGGTAGGTAAGGGAGCCGAGCTTCTTCATTTGCTCATTACTAATGACTTTTGTGAGTGGTTGGGTCTGAAGGACAGATGTGGAATTTAAAGTCCACTGCTTCTTTTCATGACTATTTTTAATTTTGTACCATGTGACACAAATGCAAAAGGAAACTGAGAACATTTTAACTTTGTAGTAACTTGGTTGTTGAAAAGTAGCAGGTAGGGAAGGCCTAGGACTGGGAGGAATTGGTACTAGATCCTTAAAGTGTAGCTTGGGTTGCAAGGAAACAAAGTAAAATCTCTATTGTCTCTCTGAGGCTGTGTGTATAATTGAGGGACAATCATGACAAGAATTGGCTTGGAAAATTTGAGCACTGTTTTAAAATAGTGGATCTGGGATAGTCAGCAGATTTTATTGAGCCTGATTTGCACATAATCTGGAAGCTAGATATTTTTTCCCAGAAATCTTTTAAGAGTTCTCATTGCATCTGTTTTCATAGGATATTAGTGATAGGAGGAAATGACATAGATTTGGAATAACTCAGAAAAGGAAGTCAAATGTAAGATTCAGCATGAATTAAGCACAGTATAGAATCAGCTGATAGACACTGAGAGTGGATTGTTTCTGAAAACTCACTGAAATAGAACCATGGATTTTTTTCATTACAGAATAGTTATTATTTTTCATTTGTTCTCTCTAGCTGAGCAAACTACATTTCTATCCTCTTTTCACTGGATACTTCCAAAATCCACTTAGCAGTTGTAATTGAAATTGATCAATCAGATGGCACAGTATACAAATGCTGCTTTTCTAACGTGGCTAAGGAAACACTTTGGGGTCATATGTTCTTCACAACCTTCCCTTTTGCTTCTTAAGACTAAGCCCTGATGTGCCTGGGTGGCCTTGAGACCCAGAAGTGTCCTCCAAAATTGGGTCGAGGCAGGGTCTAGGTTTCACCTGGTTTGTATTCTTGCTCTCTCCGTCTCTGTCTCCATTTTGTGTCATTCTCTTCTCCCCCACTCTGCATGTGTGTTTGCACACGTGGCCATGCACATATGGTATCTTCCTCTTTTGTATGTTTTCCTGTATGTCTGGCCCTCTTTGGATATTCAGTCCGTCAAGCTGACAACCCCGTTTTGATTTATTTGAAGACCCACAGGCCACAGGAGAGATCATAGATAGATGTTCCTAGCAACAGCTTTGGCTGACTTAATTAGAAATAACCATAATAATCACTGGGATATGAATGAGGAGAAGGCCCATCTCACCCTTCAGCCATTCCAAGATCATCAAATGTATCAGGGATTCGCTGTGACTTCAGTAAAGCTCAGAATGCTGACTCATAGACAAAACCAATGTTGTTGATTTGACTGGACCACAGAAAACTGGCTGCACTGTGTGGGACAGGGGCTGAAGAGGGAATAGAGCACTGTAGTAGGGTCTAGGGAAGTACTGTTAAACTGCCCCTTTTACTTCTGGAGGACTAGGGAAACCACAAACCCTTGTTATGCACGGGGGCTGGGGGTAGCTGTGCTGATGTATGGTGAGCTTCTCTGGGTTTAAGGCAGCTAAGTGGCTTCATCCATCATATAAAGTATTCTGTGCCTATACTTTATAGAAGGCTCAATTGCAGCACTTTCAAGCACTGCAGAAGAATATAAAGCCATAGATAATTTTAATTGTCTTTGTTTACTTGCAGTAAGTCAGGCTATCGAGTATGGTCCCTAGCCCTTAATCATTTTTAAGCACTTACATAACATGCATGTGAGGACCCTTTCCAGACAGGCTCAAGGTTCCGAGTCTTCTCCCTCAGGCTTCCCCCTTCCCTGGCCTACACAGTGACTTGTATTTTTCACACACGTTTTTCACTTTTCATGGTAGTTCGGAATCTTAAGAGCAGGAGTTCACTCCTGGCCACTCTCCGGGACACTATACTCTTAGGTTGATGATTCTCACAGAAGACACAGACATGAAAGCAACAAGGCTTTCTTGGTCACCTGGGAGCCTGTCTTTAGGGAGTTTTGCCTGTAGGTGGCAGTGCGGCCTTGTCTTGCTCCCTGCTGGTAACTCCTGCTTTAACTCAAAAAGGGATCCAATAGATTTTCCTCCCTGAAATCTTTATGGTTTTCCCACCTTCGCAGAGTCAGGGCTGATTCTTATCTCTCAGTATTAGAGCTCTGCCAGACACTACAGGAGTTCTGGGTGTGGGAGAAAGCAGGCATAGCCTGGCAGAGAAGAGAATTGTGGTGTGGAATCTGATGTGGAATGAGAGAGAAGAGCGTGGGTTGGGAAAGTGCTGTTACTTTCCCAGTCTGTGGGAGCTGAACAAGGAGCTGAAACAAAAGCCAGGGTGGAGTTAGTGAACCCAGGCTCACTCTCAACTGCCTAGCTCTGTTCTAGCTGAGTCAGTAGTGGCCACAGTAGACCCAACTTTAACAGTTACATCAAGGATCCCAACAAAGGAACCAGACTGGGAGGAGAAGGTCCAGCCACCATGTCAGCTTCCTCCTCTCATGGGGAGTGTCTCTCTGTTCTGGGATGGGGGTGGAGTTTGGGTAGGTGTTCCAAGCAATTGACAGTCCACATCAAGATCTAGCCACACTGTGTACACAAACTCTGCTCCTGGAAGTACTTCTTTTCTGGGCAATAACTTTCCCATAAGAACTTTGAAACTCAAACATCATCTTGACCTAGTGAGAGCTAAACTTACCTTGACTTTAAAGGCATAGTATTTTTCTTGAAATTGGGCAGGACAAGGAAAAGAACAAAAAAATAACTGAATTGTAACATGGGTAATTTGAAAAAGCTCATGATGTGTGGTTTACTAGAAAGATCCTACTGACCTAGTGGGGGGACCAGGCATGCAGATGACTCAGGCAACACTTTTCTAATATTTGCATACACACAGTTAGGGTGTGGCCACTCGTAGGGAAGGTGTCCTTCCATTCTGCCTTTAGAAAGGTTACCAGAAAGCAAAAAAGAAACAGCTGTTGGACAAGAAGCAACCAATTTAAATTCCTTCTTAAGTAAAAGTAAATATTCTAGGAACCTCATGCATACTTATGTTTGTGGAGGACAGCTGAGGAGTGGCCATCTCACAGTGGCTGAAAGGCTTTTGTAGTTTTTGTGATCATTGAATTGGTTAAGTTGAGCATATTGGTTATACCCAGCAGCCCTGCTTAGGCATCTTTGAGTCATACTAAGTCCTTGTGGGAGGCTATTACCAAGTGCTAATGCATCTGTCCTGACATCAACTCCCACAGCATGAGCTGACAAATGGCCACATCACCACATCTTTCCCTCCCTCTCACTAAAGGCTGCTAAGAAGCATGAGACTCGGAGAATGTTGCTTGTTATTTTCTTTGTCTATCTTGGTAGCTAACCATTTATTTTTTTTTTCTTAGACCCTTTGGATTTTTCAGAGTGCACACCTCTCTGATGTCCAGAGATATTGTAAGCCACTGATTTTTGCATTGGCACAGTTAGGCTCTGAGTCTGTAAGCTACAGTTGCTAGACTGAGTCCAGCTTCATGTCACAAAGAACTCTGTGAAAGCTTAAGTAAACACTATTAAGTCCCAAATGGATGATGACAATGAAATAGGCTTTAAGTTGTTAATAATGGGGTGATATATTTATTGTGCTGTATGAGAACCAGGACAAAAAACTGGACACATGCAATGGGTCATGGGCAATTGGTATTATGCAAACACTGCATGGAATACGAAATGGGCTTTGCCTTCTTCTTAGAGGCATGATGACAGGGCGGTGGAATTTGATGGCATCTTGTAGAGGCAGGACAGCAGCCTGTGGTATAGTGATCTTGAGTTCTGCTTCTTCCACTTTTCTTGTGTTTGGAGTACAGAATACCCATGGGAATCAGAGGAAAGTACTGGGGACCATAGGCAATGTTGGGGATTTCTAAGCTTGCCAGTGGAGATTCACAGGCCTGTTTTATCTTTCTCAGTGTGGGATGTGTGGAACTATTTTAAAAACACATTAAGTATTGAAAATTTAAAAAGTATTTCAGTTGGGTATAGAAAGAAAGCTTTGCTCCCATTGAGAGCCAACTAGGCCATACTCTGCTACCTATGCAGCTAGAGACACCAGTCCCACTATGCGTTTTCTTTGATTAGTGGTTTAGTCCCAGGGAGTTCTGCAGATACTGGTTAATTCATATTGTTGTTCCTCCTATAGGGCTGCAGACTCCATTACATCCTTGGGTACTTTCTCTAGCTCCTTCATTGGGGAACCTGTGCTCTGTCTAATGGATGACTGTGAGTATTCACTTGGTCTTGCAAAGATTCTATGCCCCAGTATAGGGGAATGTCAGAATCAGGAAATGGGAGTGGGTGGGTTAGGGAGCAGGAGGAGAGGGGAGGGTATGGGGAATTATCAGAGAGGAAACTAGGAAAGGGGGTAGCATTTGAAATGTAAATAAAGAAAATATCCAATAAAAAAGAAAAAAATATAGACCTTCTCTCCATCTTAAATGAAAAATCCTGTTGGATAGAGTATTGAATTCAGTAAAGAAATAACTACAATCTTAGAAGAATTTATACTGTGGAGTGTGATTATTTGCATAACTAATAAAATTATGAGAAAAAATCTGGTGTAATAAAACAAAATTTACAATGTTAAAAAATAAATTTAAAATAACTGAAAATAAAAGAAAAAAATCTTTGTCATATTTTCTTTGGATGGACTTGGTGAGCATTTTAGAATGGTCAGAGGACTATACACAAAGAACCATCCAGAATGCATGAGACTGACTGATAGGAAAGAGCTCCATCAAGCCTTGGTAATTAGAAGAAAATGAATTACTGATTGAGATAATTAGCATTAATTGTCAGCTTGTCAGAATCTGTAATCACTGGGGAAATGGGCTTCTGAGTATGTCTGCAGAGGGATTATTTTGATGCATTGGTTTGGGAAGGCCAATCTTGACTGTGGGTAGAACTATTCTGTAGACCTGGGGTCCTTGACTATTTAGATGAATGGAGAAAGCAAGTTGAGCAACAATGTACATTTCCACCTCTGTTTCTTATGGTGGACATGATGTGACCAGTTGCTTCAAGTTTCCACTCTCTTGACTTTCATGTCTTAGTGGACTATACCTAAAACTGTAAACTAAAGTCTCGCTTCTGAAAGGTACTTTTGTCAGGGAACTTTATTCCAAAGGGAAAAGAAACTAAGACACATCCTTTATCTTTTTACTTATAACTGAATAACTGCACCTGTTACATGCCTTCTGCAGCCTTGTTTGCACAATGGCTTGTTCTCATGTGTAAAATGGGGTTGGGTATGAGAACAATGTGGGATCTTAGGGAAAGCTCCCTCAACCCATGGTGTGGGAGATGTATTTTTGAGGGTTAGGTATATGCATGTAAAAATGTTCCTTCTGGCCCTAAATTCTAAGACCAAGGCATCTTCGACAACAATTATCAACCATGAATTTTGGATATATGATTCCTGATAGACAGGAGGTAGAAATATAATGGTAGGTTGCATAATGATATTTTAGTTAAACTGGGTTGCCCATTTGATAGTGGATGTATAATCTAGCCTACATATATAGCAGGGCAGTCACACAGCTTTGTGTGTGTATACTTTATTGGATTTTTACAAAAGGGAAGTTACCTAACAATGCATTTCCTAAAACCTGTCCCCAAACACTAGTGATACATGACAGTGATAGTTAAAGATCTCATATTATCTTGTATGTGTGGCTGGAGTAATGCCCTAAGATCAGAATATATGGAGTTTCCTTTCAACTCTATGGTTCTTTATTGCCACCTGGTTGAAGCCTTCACCGCTGAGGCCCTCCTTCATGATATAGTCTTTAGAATTTGTAACTACTTATATATTTGAAAAATGTTCCAGGAACTATGAAGTCATTTTGTGTTTCATATATTCCACTGTTTGCCTGTTTTCATGTATCTATGATGATATTGGTACCTACTTCTGGAACATAGCCTATCTTTGGCCATCTCTGAGTCCCATTTTGTCCTGAGTATAAATATATTCTCTAGTAGTCCTCTTCCTGGTCCAAAGGATAGTACAGCTCGAACTGAGATGGGAGAGTAATTATGTTTGCCAAATTGCTTGGATGATGTGAATCTGGGTATAACCTTAAGGGAATTTGTTGTCTTCTCTAATCCTTACTTTTTCTTTACATGGTGATTAAGTAAGTCTGTAAGCAAAGAGCATCAGGGACTATGTTAAATGATTGGTCCACAGTTGGAATGTTACAAATATGACCTGTCATCCTTCCAATCCATTTGCCTCACATGGCTAAAGGATGGTTTCTCTTGTAATCCAGTCTACAAGCTGCAGAGCTGGGGGAATAGTCAATGTTATTCTACAAAACTTGAAGTCTAAGTAGAGAAGGCATTGATCATGAGACAGGAAAGGACACTTCTATATGTATCATGATGGTGTGTCCAGAACCAGTGATGTGTGGATTAGTTACTGGGTGTGGCTCCCCCAATGTGGTTGGGGCTATCAAATAGGATAGAACAAAACCCGGAAGAAAGGTCACATGTACGAAGTAGACATTTCTTTGATATTCTTTAAAATATTTTTCTGTGGTCATTGCCTGTGGATACCAGACTCTAGATTCTTTAGTCTTTGAACTGGAACTAGGGTTGTTTAGATAATCAGTTCCTTTTCTTCTGAGACTTGCAGTCCCTAGGGCTAAACATTGGCTATTTCCCCAGCTCTTCAGCCTGTACACTGCTATGGTGGGACAATTCATCCTTTAGTAATGTGAGATAATCTAAAAACTCCTCATTTTACAATCATCTGTATTCTAGGTTTGTGTAATCTGTTCTTAAGAGTCCAACACATTTCTTCTACATATTTATATATACCTTCTTTTGGAGGTCATACAAAAATCAAAGAAAATGTGTCTAAAAAAACAACCTGCTAATTATTTTATCTCATTTGTAATGTCTGTCACAGGCAGGCAACATTTCAAACAACTCAGGTTTCTTGATGGAACTCCTATGGATTTCTGGGCATAAACTTCCAATTCCAAATCTTCTTTCCTCTTACAACACTTGTGTTTTAGCATCAGGAAGATATTAAGTGTAGCCCTTTGGACCCATGGGTTAGAAAGTGACTTTCAGAGTCTTTTTTGCAAAACTACTGTGCACTCTTAAAGGACACAGTTATTGTGACCTCAAAGATAATTAATAAACAGTGAATACTGTGAGAAAAAGCTCCTAGAAGACAGCCATAGTGGAGTTCCCTGCAACACTGTTTTTCTCTCTCTCAGCACAAATTCTGTGATTCTTCAAAGGTAGAACAGATGGAGCTTCTCTTACCATTATAATTTCCCTGAACTTGTCACAGCTTGTCTGTGTATCACCATGAAAATGTGGAATACCAAAGTGAACAGAAAGATCGCCCAGGGAGTGCCTAATATGTCTTGAAGTTTCATGTAAGCTGTCTTTCACTGGTATGCCATTGCAGTAAAGTAGTAAATTATGATATTACCACCTAACACTTCACATCTACTATAAAGGAGGAAAGACACAAACTGAGAAATTGTACAACAGGAATCTACAATGTGAGAAATGGTGGTGGTGAGAGCATGGTGGGAGGCAAATGGGTGTTAGAATAGCTCTGCAGAATATTCTGTTCTGATAGGACTATGGGAATTTAGGTTTGCCAGTTCTCAACTGTAGGCCAATCATTAAACTTAGTCCTTGGTGCCTTTAGTTTACAGACTTAATTAACCACACTGTTAGTGGGCTATGGATATCTCATTTTGCCAGGAGGAAGAGAAGTTTAGAGGAGAGAATGAATTCTCCTAACATTAGAGTCAAGATTCATACTATGTTGCTATGAAACAAGGTTTTTTTTTTTTTTTTGCAGGTGTAGGAAATGTAACTTAGTAGTGGAGAACTTATATAGAAGGTACAAACCTCTGAAGCTTTGAAAGACTCCACAAAATTATGTTTGGTTGGTAGAGATTTTGGAATAGGTAGGAAGATACAGTGAGAAATTTAAAATGTTTGGGTCATCATGGAACTATTTTTCTCCCTAGGTTCTACAGCATTCCAATGACATCCTCTTAGTTACATCTTTAGAAAGCTATGGTGAGCATCTTCTTGCAGAGAGAAAGGAGCCTCCATTTTTTTTTTTCTCTAAAGCAATGGATCCTGGAAGCTGTTTCTCAAAATAGACTTCTGGTTTTCCCTCAATTATTTTATACTGCCTTTCTCATCCCCTTTCTGTAACTGCACTCCCATCATGGGTCAGTTCTCTCCACTTGAACTCAGCAAAAAGATTATCAGGGAGTATGATGTGTAGAATATTTCCTGCTGAAGACACTTCCTGCACTGGATGTGGTGCAGGAGTTCTATTCCCATAAAATGACAAAACACACTGACAGGCCACTGTCAGAGGCCTGCCAGCTCCTTGCTTCTGACAATTCTTCCTAGCTGTGTTTTCTCTTTCAAACCATGTCTCCATTCCTTTTCCATAAAGGAACTCTCTTGTCATCATTCCTGTGAGTACCATGTAGATGTATATATACATACGCTTCTTTAAAGAACAAGAGTCCACAAAGTATAAGTAATAAAGTATATCTCTTAGAGATCAAAAGGGTACATATGTGAACTTCTGACTGTTTCATATACCGTATCCTTCCTAATTCTTTATGAATATTTATTGCCTTTATTGCAAGAAGGAAAGAAAATGAAGTTTTATTTTTGTTTTGTTTTTGTTTCTTTTTTAGTTTAAAAAGGACTCATGTAAAGGACTTGTTTCGAGGGAACCTAAGCCAAGGCTTGTCTCTTACTTTGCTGTTCACTGCTGACTTTTCCTGCTTCAAAGCATCCCACAATTCAATCTTCTTTCTTTTAATGTTTGAAGAGAGTAATCTGGCAGGAGGCCTGATAAAAGATTTTAAAATGGATTCTTCATATGTGAAACTTGACACAGTCCTGGAACAGAATCATGACTGTGTAGTTAGTAATTGCTCCTGACTTCAGGAAAGGAGAGATTTCCCACTCAGAGAGACAAATGGCTCCACAATTGTAAAACCCATTTCAATAACTAATTAGTGTTTAGAACTGGGGAATTTTTCTATCTTCCTTTAAAACTAACTAACTCCTGTGAGGGTTCAGGATCCCTGATTCTATGCTCACGAGATTACAGCAGAGCCTGATTTCTTTCTGTTTTTCTTTTTAATATCTGATATACATATTGCACGATAAAGCCACCCTTCTTGGATTTCAACCCACTCAAAGCTATCCCTGCACTTGTACCAAGCTCCTGACTGACTGGGAGGAGGCCTCTGAGACCGTTTTGTAGCAGCTGAAATAGCCCTTGTTGGATGTTGGCTGTGCAATCTTGTGTCCAGTAAGCACTTGTTCTGTGGTTCTCTCTGCTCTTTCTGTAGACTGCTCCTGCTATTGTTCTACCAAGGAGGCTTGGTTTAATTGCTTCATCTCAGGTCTGTAGAGGCAACACCAACAAACTGGGAAAATCCCAGAAGAGGCAAAGAACCTAGAATTCAAATTTAGCGTAATTATCAATTAATAGGTGAAAACCAACCCTTGACACACTTGAGATTCACATCTTTAACGTAATTTCCTAGTTACTATGAAAAACACACAGCACATTAGTTACACTAGAATGAAACAGGCAGGGTTCCTTGTCATTAAATCAGTTTCCATGAACTAATTAATTAATTAATTTTACATCCCAATCCAAGATTCTCCTCCCTACTCTTCTCCCACTCCCTGTCTCTCACTTCAACTCTCCAATTTCCCCTTCCATTGCTCCTCAGAAAAGGGGAGGCCTTCTATGGATATCCACTCAGTTTGGCATATCAAGTTGCAATTTGACTCGGCATTTCTTCTATTGAGGCTAGACAAAGCAGCCCAGTTAGGGGAAAGAAATCCAAAGGCAGGCAGCAGAGTCAGAGACAGCCTGTGTTCCAGTTGTCAGAGGCCCCATATAAATTAGGGGCCCCACATAAAGAGCAAACTGTACATCTGTTACAAATGTGTCAGGATCCTAGGTCCATCACATGAAAGCTCTTTGGTGGTTCAGGTTTTGTGAGTCTCTATGGGTCCAATTTAGTTAATTTTGTAGGTTTTCTTGTGGGTGGGGAGGATAGCAGCTTCCAGGGCAGGCATGGCACTAGAGGAGCTGAGAGTTCTACATCTTGATCTGAAGGCCTCTAGAAGAAGACTGTTTCTTCCTCACTGGGAAAAGTTGAAAAACCCACCCCACAATGACACACTTCCTCCAACAAGGCCCTAGCCTTCTAATAATACCACTTCCTATGGAATAAGCCTTTTCAAACCACCACAACAAATATAGAAAAATACCATTAAAATGTCAGGGGTTGGCTCTCTCTCATGGGATGATCTTAAGTTGGGGTAGTCATTGGTTTGCCACTATCTCAATTTCTGCTCCCTCTTTATCCATGCACATCTTGTAGGCAGGACAAGATGTGAGTCTAAGATTTTGTAGCTGGGTTGATGATCCCATCCCTTCTTTCTATTCTCATTCCCAATCTTTCCCTACCTAACCCCTTTTCTACATCCACCCACAATATCTAATCTATTTCACCTTCTCAGTGAGATTCAAGCACCAATCCATTCCTCTTCGTTATATAGCTTCACGGGGACTGTGGATTATAGCAAGTTTATCCTGTACTTTTTGGCTAATATCCACTTATAAGTAAGTGAGTATATACCATACATGTTTTTCTGGGTCTGGGTTACCTCACTCAGGATGAAAAATTTCAATTCCATCCATTGAGCTCTCAATTTTTTCTATTTTCGTATATCTTTGATAGATTGTTCTGTGCGTGTTATAGGAAACATACTCTTGAATCTTGTTTTCTAGCTTCTGCCTCTACCATCCTACTCAGGATCCATAAATATCAGATTGCTATTGTGACATTTATGACTTTTCAAGTTTGGCCATGGGGTGCTATAAGACTGAAGGAAGTCATGAGACCTTTTGGATTGGGGCATAGTAATAAAGGGATTTGTCCTCTTTTTCTATTTAAGATTAAATGTAGGAAGAGGTACCACTGATGGTTTTGTGAAGGAATACAAATTTTAATTATTAGGAAAAGAAGAAAAATAGAGCTGCACACATCTTTTAGCCAGTAAATTATCTTCCTGTAGGGAGAGGCACATGGAGAGCCTTATCCTGGTTGGAAAGGATCATGGTGAGAACCACATTATTTCTTCATGCACTAGCTGAGACATTAGTTAATTTTGTCAGAAGTTATTACAACAAAATATCTTCTTTATGAAACCAGGCAGGTTTTCTTTTTCTTTTAATTTTTAATATTTTTATTACATATTTTCCTCAATTACATTTCCAATGCTATCCCAAAAGTCCCCCATAGCGCCCCCCACTTCCCTACCCACCAATTCCCATTCTTTTGGCCCTGGCATTCCCCTATATTGGGGCATATAAAGTTTGCAAGTCCAATGGGCCTCTCTTTCCATTGATGGCCGACTAGGCCATCTTTCGATACATATGCAGCTAGAGACAAGAGCTCCGGGGTACTGGTTAGTTCATCATGTTGTTCCAACTATAGGGTGGCAGATCCCTTTAGCTCCTTGGGTACTTTCTCTAGCTTCTCCATTGGGAGCCCTGTGATACATCCAATAGTTAGTTGACTGTGAGCATCCACTCCTCTGTTTGCTAGGCCCCTGCATAGTCTCACAAGAGACAGCTATATTTGGGTCCTTTCAGCAAAATCTTGCTAGTGTATGCAATGGTGTCCGCGTTTAGAAGCTGATTATGGGATGGATCCCTGGATACGGCAGTCTCTAGATGGTCCATCCTTTCATCACAGCTCCAAACTTTGTCTCTGTAACTCCTTCCATGAGTGTTTTTTTCCCAATTCTAAGAAGGGGCACAGTGTCCACATTTTGGTCTTCATTCTTCTTGAGTTTCATGCGTTTAGCAAATTGTGTCTTATATCTTGGGTATCCTAAGTTTTGGGCTAATATCCACTTATCAGTGAATACATATTGTGTGAGTTCCTTTGTGATTGTGTTACCTCACTCAAGATGATGCCCTCCAGGTTCATCCATTTGGCTAGGAATTTCATAAATTCATTCTTTTTAATAGCTGAGTAGTACTCCATTGTGTAAATGTACAATAATTTCTGTATCCATTTCTCTGTTGAGGGACATCTGGGTTCTTTCCAGCTTCTGGCTATTATAAATAGGGCTGCTATGAACATAGTGGAGCATGTGTCCTTTTTACCGGTTGGGACATCTTCTGGATATATGCCCAGGAGAGGTATTGCTGGATCCTCCTTTTGTACTATGTCAAATTTTCTGAGGAACCTCCAGACTGATTTCCAGAGTGGTTGTACAAGCTTGCAATCCCACCAACAATGGAGGAGTGTTTCTCTTTCTCCACATCCTTGCCAGCATCTGCTGTCACCTGAATTTTTGATCTTAGCCATTCTGACTGGTGTGAGGTGGAATCTCAGGGTTGTTTTGATTTGCATTTCCCTGATGATTAAGGATGTTGAACATTTTTTCAGGTGCTTCTCTGCCATTCTGTATTCTTCAGGTGAGAATTCTTCGTTCAGTTCTGAGCCCCATTTTTTAAAGGGGTTATTTGACTTTCTGGAGTCCACCTTCTTGAGTTCTTTATATATATTGGATATTAGTCCCTTATCTGATTTAGGATAGGTAAAGATCCTTTCCCAATCTGTTGGTGGTTTTTTTGTCTTATTGATGGTGTCTTTTGCCTTGCAGAAGCTTTGCAGTTTCATGACAATTGAGAATTGTCAATTCTTGATCTTACAGCACAAGCCATTGCTGTTCTATTCAGGAATTTTTCCCCTGTGCCCATATCTTCAAGGTTTTTCCCCACTTTCTCCTCTATAAGTTTCAGTGTCTCTGGTTTTATGTGAAGTTCCTTGATCCACTTATACTTGACCTTAGTACAAGGAGATAGGAATGGATCGATTCGCATTCTTCTACATGTTAACAACCAGTTGTGCCGCACCATTTGTTGAAAATGCTGTCTTTCTTCCACTGGATGTTTTTAGCTCCCTTGTCGAAGATCAAGTGACCGTAGGTGTGTGGGTTCATTTCTGGGTCTTCAATTCTATTCCATTGGTCTATTTGTCTGTCACTATACCAGTACCACGCAGTTTTTATCACAATTGCTCTGTAGTAAAGCTTTAGGTCGGGCATGGTGATTCCACCAGAGGTTCTTTTATCCTTGAGAAGAGTTTTTGCTATCCTAGGTTTTTTGTTGTTCCAGATGAATTTGCAGATTGCACTTTCTAATTCGTTGAAGAATTGAGTTGGAATTTTGATGGGGATTGCATTGAATCTGTAGATTGCTTTTGGCAAGATAGCCATTTTTACAATGTTGATCCTGCCAATCCATGAGCATGGGAGATCTTTCCATCTTCTGAGATCTATAATTTCTGTCTTCAGAGACTTGAAGTTTTTATTATACGGATCTTTCACTTCCTTAGTTGGAGTCACGCCAAGATATTTTATATTATCTGTGACTATTGAGAAGGGTGTTGTTTCCCTAATTTCCTTCTCGGCCTGTTTATTCTTTGTGTAGAGAAAGGCCATTGATTTTTTTGAGTTAATTTTATATCCAGCTACTTCACCGAAGCTGTTTATCAGGTTTAGGAGTTCTCTGGTGGAATTTTTAGGGTCACTTATATATACTATCATATCATCTGCAAAAAGTGATATTTTGACTTCATCTTTTCCAATTTGTATCCCTTTGATCTCCTTTTGTTGTCGAATTGCTCTGGCTAGGACTTTAAGTACAATGTTGAATAGGTATGGAGAAAGTGGACAGCCTTGTCTAGTCCCTGATTTTAGAGGGATTGATTCAAGCTTCTCACTATTTACTTTGATGTTGGCTACTGGTTTGCTGTAGATTGCTTTTATCATGTTTAGGTATGGGCCTTGAATTCTTGATCTTTCCAAGACTTTTATCATGAATGGGTGTTGGATCTTGTCAAATGCTTTTTCCGCATCTAACAAGATGACCATGTGGTTTTTGTCTTTGAGTTTGTTTATATACTGGATTACGTTGATGGATTTCCATATATTGAACCATCCCTGCATCCCTGGGATGAAACCTACTTGGTCAGGATGGATGATTGTTTTGATGTGTTCTTGGATTCGGTTAGCAAGAACTTTATTGAGGATTTTTGCATCAATATTCATAAGGGATATTGGTCTGAAGTTTTCTATCTTTGTTGGTTCTTTTTGTGGTTTAGGTATCAGAGTAATTGTGGCTTCATCGAATGAGTTGGGTAGAGTTCCTTCTGTTTCTATTTTGTGGAATAGTTTGTGAAGAACTGGGATTAGATCTTTTTTGAAGGTCTGATAGAACTCTGCACTAAACCCATCTGGTCCTGGGCTTTTTTTGGTTGGGAGACTATTAATGACTGCTTCTATTTCTTTGGGGGATATAGGGCTGTTTAGATCATTAACCTGATCTTGATTCAACTTTGGTACCTGGTATCTGTCTAGGAACTTCTCCATTTCATCCAGGTTCTCCAGTTTTGTTGAGTATAGCCTTTGGTAGAAGGATCTGATGGTGTTTTGGATGTCTTCAGGATCTGTTGTTATGTTTCCTTTTTCATTTCTGATTTTAATTAGGATGCTTTCCCTGTGCCCTCTAGTGAGTCTGGCTAAGGGTTTATCTATCGTGTTGATTTTCTCAAAGAACCAGCTCCTTGATTGGTTGATTCTTTGAATAGTTCTTCTTGTTTCCACTTGGTTGATTTCGCCCCTGAGTTTGATTATTTCCTGCTGTCTACTCCTCTTGGGTGAGTTTGCTTCCTTTTGTTCTAGTGCTTTTAGGTGTGTTGTCAAGTTGCTAATGTGTGCTCTCTCTAGTTTCTTTTTGGAGGCACTCAGAGCTATGAGTTTTCCTCTTAGAAATGCTTTCATTGCGTCCCATAAGTTTGGGTATGTTGTGGCTTCATGTAAGGAGCCGTCCTCACATTCGCCATTATAAGATGGCACTGACACCTGTGTTCTAAGTAATAAACAAACCATCTGCACATGCACTGGGGTAGTTTCCCACCCCATGTGCTCTGCCTTTCTGGTGATGACAACTCTGGCTGATGGGCTGCAGCCAATCAGGGAGTGACACGTCCGAGGCGGAGGACAGTCCTCCATAAAAGGGAGGGGGCTCCGCCATCTCTCTCTCTCTCTGGCTCTCTTCTCCACTGGCTCCTGATGGGGTAAGCAATAAAGCTTGTGCTGCAGAAGATTCCTGTTGCCCTGAGTGTGTTCTTACCAGGGGGAACAAAAGCGGCGGGCAATAAATGGCGCCGAAACCCGCGAGCTACTACATCACGGGGAAGGATCCGGTGTGGATTCAGAACTCTTCAGCTGGGGAACTGTGGTAATGAATTGTTCGCACAAAACAGACTGTTGAGAAGGATCCGGCGTGGGTTCAGAACTCTTCAGCTGGGGAACGGATGCGCGTTCGTTACAGCTTTACAAGGTATGTCTGGTCTTGAACTTTCTCTAGTGTTAAAAGCCCTTTTATTTCTTTTCACATGTCAACAAGTGGTTAAGGCAGGATGGAGAATTCTGGACAAAATTCAAGACAGTCTATCAGAAGTAAAGCGGGGAGAGAGAGCAGGAAAAAAGAGAAAACATGGTGCACCAAATAAGTACACAGGCCTTTCCACGGGTCTTGAACCCAAGGAAAAGTTAATGTCAGGGAAAAATACCTGGGGAGAGATTAGAAGGAAAGAGGAGAAAAGAGATGAATTTAAAGAGCCAGTTCTTAGTAGCTGCGAATCAGATAAAGAAATTAGCCCTTCTGAGAAAACAGACTTAGAGGAGGGAGCAGCTCGTTATGAGAGAAAAATGCGAGCTTATAGGTCAAGAAAAAAGCCAAAAGCAGCTGGCAAAGGCCAGCTTGCTGCTTGGCCTCAAGGTCATAGTGCACCTCCGCCCTATGCAAGCCCCCTCCCTGCGTAGTGCGTCAGCCCTGTGCAGAGAGGCAGTGCGTGGACTCGTTCATTTCAAGAGAGGCACAAAGGAAGATACAACAGGCATTTCCGGTCTTTGAAGGAGCTGAGGGTGGGTGTGTCCACGCTCCAGTAGAGTATATACAGATGCAAGAGCTTGCTGAATTGGTTCGTAAATATGGAGCCAATGCTAATTTCACCTTGGTGCAGTTAGGCAGGCTTGCTGGCGAGGCATTAACTCCTGCTGTCTGGCAAATGATTGCAAAAGCCGCTCTCCCCAGTGCGGGCAAATATATGGAATGGAGAGCTCTATGGCAAGAGGCTGCACAAACGCAGGCCCGAGCAAATGCTGCCGCTTTGACTCCAGAGCAGAGAGATTGGACCTTTGACCTGTTAACGGGTCAGGGAGCTTATACCGCTGATCAAACAAATTATCACTGGGGAGCTTTTGCCCAAATTTCCTCCACGGCTATTAAGGCCTGGAAGGCGCTCTCCCGAACAGGTGAAGCCACTGGACAATTAACAAAGATACAGCGGCTGAACGTCATTGTTCAGAGCCAGATAGTCCCAAAGAGATGGTTAAATGGAAAGATGTTTTAAATAACAAATGGAAAGGCCCGGATCCTATTTTGATAAGATCCAGGGGAGCTGTTTGTGTTTTTCCACAGAATGAAGACAACCCATTTTGGATACCAGAAAGACTCACCCGAAAAATCCAGACTGACCAAGGGAATACTGATATCCCTCATCTTGGTGATGTCCAGTGCGATAACAACAAAGGGAGAGCAGCGTTGGGAGATACAGAATTGGACGGCTAAATTTGAACAGACCCTTTGAAAATTGAGACTTGCCCCACGCACTTGGACCTGTCCCTGACCTAAGGACTATCTTTTCAACATTTTCCTTCTTTAAAGAATGGGTGGGGGTGGAATTATTTGGAACTGTTCTTTGCTGTGGATTAGTGTTGCTTCTCTGATTGTTCTGTAAGCTTAAGGCTTACAGGAGAGACATGGTGGTTATTTCCCAGGCGCTTGCAGCACTAGAACATAGTGTTTCCCCTGATATATGGTTATCTATGCTTAAGCAATAGGTCGCTGGCCACTCAGCTCTTGCACCCCACGAGGCTAGTCTCATTGCACGGGATAGAGTGAGTGTGCTTCAGCAGCCCGAGAGAGTTGCACGGCTAAGCACTGCAGTAGAAGGGCTCTGTGGCATTTATGAGCCTATTCTAGGGAGACATGTCATCTTTCAAGAAGGTTGAGTGTCCAAGTGTCCTTCCCCCAGGAAAAACGACACGGGAGCAGACCAAGACCCCTTCGGGTGATGAGCCTGGGAGGAGGTTTTGTGTAAAGCCCCTATTTTACACACTGGGGATTTGACCTCTATCTCCACTCTCATTATTATGGGTGGCCTATTGCTCTTAAATAAAAGAAAAGGGGGAGATGTAAGGAGCCGTCCTCACATTCGCCATTATAAGATGGCACTGACACCTGTGTTCTAAGTAATAAACAAACCATCTGCACATGCGCTGGGGTAGTTTCCCACCCCATGTGCTCTGCCTTTCCCGTGATGACAACTCTGGCTGATGGGCTGCAGCCAATCAGGGAGTGACACGTCCGAGGCAGAGGACAGTCTTCCATAAAAGGGAGGGGGCTCCGCCATCTCTCTCTCTCTCTGGCTCTCTTCTCCACTGGCTCCTGATGGGGTAAGCAATAAAGCTTGTGCCGCAGAAGATTCCGGTTGCCCTGAGTGTGTTCTTACCAGGGGGAACAAAAGCGACGGGCAACAGCTTCATGTTCATTGAACTCTAAAAAGTCCTTAATTTCTTTCTTTATTCCTTTCTTGACCAAGGTATCATTGAAAGGAGTGTTGTTCAGTTTCCACGTGAATGTTGGCTTTCTATTATTTATTTTGTTATTGAAGATCAGCCTTAGTCCATGATGATCTGATAGGATGCATGGGACAATTTCAATATTATTGTATCTGTTGAGGCCTGTTTTGTGACCAATTATGTGGTCAATTTTGGAGAAGGTACCATGAGGTGCTGAGAAGAAGGTATATCCTTTTGTTTTAGGATAGAATGTTCTATAGATATCTGCCAGATCCATTTGATTCATAACTTCTGTTAGTTTCACTGTGTCCCTGTTTAGTTTCTGTTTCCATGATCTGTCCATTGGTGAAAGAGGTGTGTTGAAGTCTCCCACTATTATTGTATGAGGTGCAATGTTTGCTTTGAGATTTACTAAAGTTTCTTTAATGAATGTGGCTGCCTTTGTATTTGGAGCATAGATATTCAGGATTGATAATTCCTCTTGGAGGATTTTACCTTTGATGAGTATGAAGTGCCCCTCCCTGTCTTTTTTGATGACTTTGGGTTGGAAGTCAATCTTATCAGATATTAGAATGGCTACTCCAGCTTGTTTCTTCATACCATTTGCTTGGAAAATTGTTTTCCAGCCTTTCATTCTGAGGTAGTGTCTATCTTTTTCTCTGAGATGAGTTTCCTGTAAGCAGCAAAATGTTGGGTCTTGTATGTGTAGCCAGTTTGTTAGTCTATGTCTTTTTATCGGGGAGTTGAGTCCATTGATATTAAGAGATATTAAGGAAAAGTAATTGTTGTTTCCTGTTATTTTTGTTGTTAAAGTTGGCATTCTGTTCTTGTGGCTGTCTTCTTTTAGGTTTGTTGAGGGATTACCTTCTTGTTGTTTCTAGGGCGTGGTTCCCGTCCTTGTATTGGTTTTTTCCTGTTATTATCCTTTGAAGGGCTGGATTCGTGGAGAAATAATGTGTGAATTTGGTTTTGTCGTGGAATACTTTGGTTTCTCCATCTATATTAATTGAGAGTTTGGCTGGGTATAGTAGCCTGGGCTGGAATTTGTGTTCTTTTAGTGTCTGTATAACATCTGTCTAGGATCTTCTGGCTTTCATAGTCTCTGGTGAAAAATCTGGTGTAATTCTGATAGGCTTGCCTTTATATGTTACTTGGCCTTTTTCTCTTACTGCTTTTAGTATTCTATCTTTATTTAGTGCATTTGTTGTTCTGATTATTATGTGGCGGGAGGTATTTCTTTTCTGGTCCAGTCTATTTGGAGTTCTGTAGGCTTCTTGTATGTTCATGGGCATCTCTTTCTTTAGGTTTGGGAAATTTTCTTCTATAATTTTGTTGAAGATGTTTGTTGGTCCTTTGAGTTGAAAATCTTCATTCTCATCCACTCCTATTATCCGTAGGTTTGGTCTTCTCATTGTGTCCTGTATTTCTTGGATGTTTTGAGTTAGGATCTTTTTGCGTTTTACATTTTCCTTGATTGTTGTGCCGATGTTCTCTGTAGAATCTTCTGCACCTGAGATTTTCTCTTCCATCTCTTGTATTCTGTTGCTGATGCTCGTATCTATGGTTCCAGATTTCTTTCCTAGGGTTTCTATCTCCAGTTTTGCCTCATTTTGTGTTTTCTTTATTGTGTCTACTTCCCTTTTTAGGTCTAGTATGGTTTTGTTCATTTCCATCATCTGTTTGGATGTATTTTCCTGTTTTTCTTTAAGGACTTCTACCTGTTTGATTGTGTTATCCTGTTTTTCTTTAAGGACTTGTAACTCTTTAGCAATGTTCTCCTGTAATTCTTTAAGTGAGTTATTAAAGTCCTTCTTGATGTCCTCTACCATCATCATGAGATATGCTTTTAACTCTAGGTCTAGCTTTCCAGGTGTGTTGGGGTGCCCTGGACTGGGCGAAGTGGGAGTGCTGGGTTCTGATGATGGTGAGTGGTCTTGGTTTCTGTTAGTATGATTATTACGTTTACCTTTCGCCATCTGGTAATCTCTGGAGTTGTTATAGTTGTCTCTGTTTAGAGATTGTTCTTCTGGTGATTCTGATTACCGTCTATCAGCAGACCTGGGAGACAGGCTCTCTCCTCTGAGTTTCAGTGGTTAGAGCACTCTTTGCTGACAAGTTCTCCTCTTACAGGGAAGGTACATAGATTTCTTCTGAAGAAGAAGGCACAAAACAGGACCTTTCCCAGATGCTGTTTTGCTTTGGCAGGTCACAGAAGCTGTCAGCTTCTGTGGTGCACACTCTCACCTGTGCAGACTAAGTTCCTAAGTTCAGTGGAGTCCAGGATCCAAGATGGTGCTCCCTTCTCCTGAGGTAGAGGGCTCCGTGCAGGGTGGGACCACTGTCCTCTGGTTGGGAGGGTGCTGGATGTCTGCGGCCCCAAAAGGGTGCTGCCTCAGAGGCTCTGTGGCTCCCGTCTGTCCCAGAAGCTGTCTGCCTCTGTGGTGCACACTCTCACCTATGCAGACTAAGTTCCTAAGTTCAGCGGAGTCCCAGCACCAAGATGGCACTCCCTTCTCCTCACGCAGAGGGCTCCCGTGCAGGGCGGGCCACTGTCCTCCGGCTGGGAGGGTGCTGGATGTCTGAGGCCCCAAAAGGGTGCTGCCTCAGTGGCTCTGTGGCTCCCGCCTGTCCCAGAAGCTGTCTGCCTCTGTGGTGCACACTCTCACCTGTGCAGACTAAGTTCCTAAGTTCGGTGGAGTCCTGGCACCAAGATCGATTTCTCTTGTCTTAAAGATGATTTCTTCCATGGATTTTGTGCCTCAGAAACTCCACACAGATCAGGGGATAGTTTTTAGAAACTTATTTATGACAAAATGTATGCTGAAGCCTCAGAGATGTGACTTTTGAAGGGTAGAAGAAATCCAGAGAATGAGAGAAAATTGTCATTGTCAGTCATAGCCTGAGTTGTGAAGCCTGAATCTAGCATTAAGTTTTTTTTTCATTCTGTTGACAGTCATTTAATTGTGACTATGTATTCTGTGCCAGTTCTGTCAACATATCCATATAATCCACTTTTCCTCCACATAGGTTAGTGGTTAAGATGAAGACTGTACCAGTATGTCAAGTAGTATCCTCTGGGAATGACAAAAGGGGGTATCTAATTTGAGAGTAGGATATTTTCATACTAAAACTTGTACAATGAGTAGGGATTGGAAGGTAAAGACCATGAACGAGGAAGGGCATATATCATGGCCACAGATCCTGCATATAAAGGATCCCTGTGAATAGCTGTCCAGCCCCCCAAAAGAAGGTCACATAAAATAAACAGAGGTAAGTGTTTTGAACTAGATCACCAGCCCAGTCTTACATGATAAAACTCACCAAATACAGTATCATTGGAAATACAAGATATTTTCAGAATCACCAGGATCACTAAATCAGCACAATCTGTGACTATATCCCAAACATCTGTTGCTATACCTACAGATAAATGTGGTCTCCACCCTTTATCAAGGAAACTTCTTCTCAAAACAGATGGAGACCAAACAGGAAAACCATAACCAACCAAAATGCAGAGTGTAGTTCCAAGGTATATATCTACAACACTCCTGAACTGAGGGCTGAGGGGATATTTTGGATAAGGGAGTAGAAAGATATTCAGAGTCAGAGGGTCAGGAGTTTGCTGTGACACTGTGTCTCCTAGTAAAGTCAGAAGCCATACTCACGAAGTGTCGCTGATATGACTGTCTAAACAGTGCTGAAACAAAGATAATAGCAATAGACTCACCAAAGTAGATAGGAGAAAGCCAATGAGGACTCAACTATACACAAAGAATCACAGACACTAAGGAATGTTGAGAGTAAAAGAAATAGTCTTCTCCAGGAAGAGCACATCAGTTGATTATCTAATACAAAGTGGTCAGCATGGAAAATACACATGCAATGACATTATATAGATGGAGTAAGTTATGTTTAGAAAAAAGATATGATTGTGACAACAGTTAATGAAAAATAGGCTATGAATTTAAAAGAGAGAAAGGAGGGTTGTATGGGAGATGGGAGAACTCACAGTAAGGAAAGAAAAGGATGACATGATATAATTATAGCCTCAAAAAAACCCATCCCATATTACTATTTAGGAAATTTGCTATGTATAGAACAGAAGAGCATAAACAAAATGATATAAAATAAACAATATTTTGTAAAGATAAAAATGTTCTATGGGAAATCATTACTCATAGAAAAATTAATCAGAATGACTCATCATTACAGCAAAGAATCTCACGGTGAAAATGAATTGTAACATCTTATCTCAGTGAGGATTGTGCTGAACAATAAAAGGAAAATAATATAATATATACTCTATTTTTCTGTCTAGAATTCTGAAGATGCTGATAATATTCACCTTGTCCTTGGCCTGAAGATTGGCCTCTTTCTTTCTCATTAAGAATTATTTCTGCTGTTCTGCATGTAACAGAGAGAACACCTCTTCATATGAATCATAAGTGGTCCCTTTGCTCTTACAGCATAACCAGATAGGCAGTGTTTATCAAGATTACTAGCACGAAGATTATTTGATATCCTTGTTAAGGATACAAATTGCAGGACCCCAATACAACTTACTGAATATAAGTGGCTGAGGCCTTAAAGTCTTTTGCTCAGTAAATTCCTGAATGCTCCATGGGGCTACAGATTGTTGGAAATGTTTATTGAGGTTTCAGTGTACATATTTATATGGAAGTATAGGACAAGAAGAAAAAACAGGTCATGATAGCACCACTGTTATGGGTTATCATGGGGTATTTCTGAGTTAATTGGTGAGAAAGACATCATTTTTAAGGTACTGACATGTAGCATGAGCTCTGGTGACTGAATATACCTGTGTGCAAAACCACAAGGAACTTAAGCTAGAATATAATCTAGTTTCCTCAATTAAATCATTATTTCATTAAACTAAAAAAAATCAAAACTTTACCATGAGGGAAGAGGATGTTGACTTACATTTGGAGCAAGTGAATTATCACAGGAGAAGCGGCCATCTATTTAGCTCTGGGCAATGGTAAAATAATCCACTGCTATTTCAAAGTCTTCAGAAAATTGCTCAGAATGGTGTAAAGAAATTTCAGAATCAAAGTTAATCATTTAACTACCTGTGAAGTATAACAGTTGATCTTCTGGCTAGTTGTAATTCAGTACCTACAACTATGTCAATTATAGTTATACAGTAAGGTGGGGATAGTTAAATATATTTGCAATTTTATTTTAGTGCTGGTGACCAGACCTACACATAGGTCCTTAGGTATATAGAACACTGTTCTTCTTTGATATATACCCAAACCATGCTATGTCTGGGAGATGACAATGGAATAGGCCACGGTTCTGTTTCCCATAGGTGATGAACACATCTGATGTATGTTCCCCTGGTCTGGATTTGAAAAACCTGTGGCTTTATAATGTATGTGTAAAATGGAACTTTTCCTCTGGAGTTTGCTCATACTCCTTTGGGAAGCACAAGTATAAGACGTGTGTCAAGTGAAGAATAGCTGGTAACTAGAGGCCGCAGGGAAGCAACAAGATGATAGTGAGTATGAGTGTGGAACATTCCACAGAGGGGGAGAAGAGGCATTTGGAGAGGAGACTGGACAGAGACCACTATAGCATATGGCCTAGGACCTGTTATATGGACCCAAGCATCACAAATAATAATTACTGTGCACTGTATAAACACACACACACACACACACACACACACAGACACACACACACACACTCTTCTGAGAAACTTTACATTCACTGCTTGGTGTAGTTCTTCCAAAAGTCTGGTATTTTATGTTGCACCACCAACCTCATTTCATTGATGGGGCAAACACAACTAAATGTATATCCTCATTCCCTCATTCATTCAGGGCTTCCCCAGCTGCTGTGAAGTGCTTTGGCCTTGGATATGCCTCATTGGAGATCCCTAAATTACAGCCATTTGGTCACACCTCAGGCTCTGATACACATGCCATTACTTTTTTACCATCAGGACTTTCTATCTAAAAAGCAACTGTGACATTTTTTCAAAGCTACTCTAAAGGAGCAGTGGGAGGAGCATGGAGTGGGTTGGCAGTACATTTTATGTAGGATTGGATTGTACCCTTTAGAGATCAGACATCTGAGCACCACATTTTCAGGGTTGCATGCCATCTTACAGAAAGTTGTGCTCATGTGTATATTTTTCAGAGACTTGGTGAATTTATTAATGGGTTACTTTGTGTTAAAGCTTTGAGTTCTATATGAATTAACTTTTTGGAAATAGACAAAATAATAGTTGAATATCAAATTTATGATCAGACTTATAACTCTGTCCAGGAGGTTCCCCCTCCCTCTATTTTAGATAGCAGAGCTAACTTAAAATGTCATATACCCATAGGCAGCTACACAGTTCAGTTTGAGAAAGGCACAGGAATGAATGTGACATTCATTAGTTATTGTCTCCAGGTAAAGCATTTTATTCTAGAGAGCTATTGTTAAAAGTTGACAGATGTCTCTGTCCTCCAAGCTATTAACTCAAAACATTAATCACTGGTCTCAGTCTCTAGACTTGTAAACAACACTGTAGAAATATAAGTTTTAAATCTTAATTACATGTCTTGGTTAGGAGTTCTGGTAACAGAATGTGTGCTGAGTTTGTAAGGTGTTTTCTCAGAAGCAAATGGAATCATATAGAATTGTAAGCTCCAAACTCATCTCTTGTGTGTTGTTTTGTGACTGAAATTGATTTTCACATGAATATTTAGAAAGTAGATTGATATAGAATTTCTAAAGAGCAGTGTACACCTAACTATTTTTTTTGAGAATTTCATACATGGGTACAGCATGAATATATCATCTACACTCTTCTTATTCCACATTCCTTCATGTTCCCCACTTCACTCCCTGCAGAAGTAATTTGCTGTCATATCTTTTACACTATATAATGTTGTATCTGATACATAGACTTCACAGTATAACTATTCCTTTGGTGTAAGCAATTTTGAAGGTTTCCATTTGTATAGTATGTAGAATATATTAGCAGTTTGTATGATCTCCAAAATTGAAGTTTGCTTGTATCATTTCATGGGTACCAGAGGACAGAGAGATGAACATTGGCCCAAGACTCTAGGCCAATGACTTGGTATAGATAGCTTCAGAGTTGAGATCAATTTGGGGGTCTCCCAATTAGAGTTTCCATTCTGCAGACAGCCTCAGGCCTCCATACTTGAGGTACTTTGTAGGAATGATTAGGTTTATTTGGCAAGTTAGAAAATGCAGAGGTATCTTTTAGGTTATAGCATACCTGTAATTTTAAAACAATTCAACTTTTATAGTAAAGAAAAAAAAGTAAAAGCTGTCAATTATAGAAAGCACCAGAAAGCATTCCACATTCTAAGAATGAAGATGAGGGAAATGGAAGAAAATATGTAAGGAAAGTAAATGTGGGTGAGGGAAGGCCTTTTACCTGCCTTTTACCTTGCAAACATATACAGAAAACAATGAGAACCCACCCTGTTATGTGAAAGGATTAGTAAGGTGTACCCAAAAAAAAATATGAAGAGGAACCAGGCATTTGTCTGTAGAGACACCTCCCAAAGCCAGTTTAGGACACTAGGCTCAGAAGGGGAGATCAGATATACCAGACAAGCAGCATACCCCCTAGGTAGAGAGTCTAACTATGACAAGCCAAACAGACTCCATTGCCTTGTAGAAAGGATGCTTGGAGCATCTGATCACTCAGTGCTCCAAGGGGAAGTGACTCAGGATATCAATTTTGGCACTGCTGAAGTTGTTGACTACTCAGGAAACCCAATGATATCTAGTATTATGAGAGTCTCCCTGCTGACAAACTTAAATATATCCTATGAAGAAAAATACTGTTTGAAGTGCCATAGATAAAAGACCTCAAACATTCAACACGATTTTGATTCATGCTATTTTTTGACATTTTGCTCGAAAGTATCTTTCTGCCTCAATAGTTTATGTCTCTGTGCTAGGAAAACAAGTTTCATAAAAAATGTAACTGAGTATATAAATAGGACAATCTTATATAGGCAATGAAATATGTTTTAAAAGGTAGAACACTTTAAAATGTTGAGTTTTGATGTAAACTGTGGGAGTCCAAGGACAATGCTTTTAGGGTTAACGTGCCCAGACGATCATAGGTCCAGGAATGTAAAAGAATTAATCATTCAAAGATGTCAATGGTTTTGATTGGATTTAACTCCATTCTCAAGTTGGTTGGATTTATGGTCGTTTTTTTTTTTTCCAATTGTATTTTTTTTCCTCAAGAGCAAAATATCTACTGTTTCTTCATTATCAAGGCTTCAGGGTCAGTTGGTTCTACCCACTGGACATCATAACTAAGGCTCCCTAAGCTAGCACATGCTCCCTTCCAGAACCTGTTTTAGACTGTGAACAAGGAAAGAAAGTATGATCATGTTCTGGATCTTTTACTATTACAATAGAGGTTGTTGGCAGGAAACTGAACAGAGAATAATTTATATGCATGGTAATAAGTCATGCTTCCTTTTGCACATTTAGGTTATGGAACATATCAAATCTTAAGGCAACTGTTAGGTCATTTGAAACAATAGGAAGAAAATGGAATCATGTAAGTATAGCCTGTGGCTAAGTTTAATGAAGCCAGGCTACACAATTCAATGAGCTGAGTGTTTAGGGAGTTGGATCCTTGAGATCTCTGAGTACTAGATTATAATATACATGAGCCCGTCTAAGGTTAGGTTTGTAATGGACAAGATTTGTTTAAGGTCATTTTCTTAGAGGGGATAACTAGAGTAGGGGCTGTTGGAATGTGATGGGTGTGGTCCTGAAAGGCCAGCTGTTAAGTGGTCATTGTTTAGGGCCTACTATTTTCCTAGAGTCTTGTCCTAAGGGCAGGTTTTGCTGGCAGAACTGCAGAAACAGGGACAGCTCTTCTAGAGGGTCTCTGAAGGCCTCTGAAAAAGACAATGTGGCCCTTACCTACTAAATTAAGTGCCTGTGCATCACTAGAGCCTCTTAAAAATCCTAGGATGTTTCATGCTGGAGGAAACAGGTGCAGGAGAGTTAAAATACTGACAGGCTTGGGCACCTTTGAGAACTTTCCATTTTACTCATAGTACCCATGTGGGTCTGGCTGGTAGAGGAAAGTTCCTGTTTTGGATGCCTGATAGCCACAGATTCTACAACACCTCCTTTGGCCATCATGTTGAAGTCTTACTGTCATTTGATAAAGTGCTCTAATCAGTACTCTGAAAGCTACAACTGCTGGTGGATGACATGTTGTTCCATGTCAGAATAACTTGGCTCTATACTTTACCTATCACTAAAATGACAACTTTTTGTTTCATTCTTCTTGGAGGTATCACTCCATTAGAGAAAATACATCATTATGAGAGCCTGAAAAATGTAGACAAAACAAATGCAAAAACAATTCTCAAATGGTTAGAGGACAAGAATGGATATAGTGAATGTGATACATATACGCAATGGAGTATATGCAGCAATTAAAAACAATGAGTTCATGAACTTTGCAGGCAAATGGATGGAACTAGAAAATATCATCCTGAGTTATATAACCCAGACACAAAATAACACACATGGTATGTGCTCACTAATAAGTGAATATTAGCCCGAAAGCTCACAATGCCCATGATACAACCTACAGACCATATGGAGCTTAGAAGGAAGGAAGACCAGTGTGTGGATGCTTCAGTCTTGCATTGAGGGGGGAAACAAGAGGACTGTGATTGTGGGAGGTAGAGGGAGAGAGGATCTCGGCAGGGAGGGGGAGGGAATAAGGAGAGCGGTATCAGGAACTAGAGGAGATGTCAGAGGTACAGAGGGTCAGGAAATAGCATAAAATATGTAGGGGGGGGGGGGGATGAGGAACTGGGGATAGCCACTGGAGGGTCCCAGACACCAGAGAAATGTGAGACTCCCAGAACCTAACGGGGATGACTTTAGTGGAAATGTACAGAGAAGGGGGAACCTGTTGAGACTACTTCTAGTAGATACACATCCCCTGGTCAAGTGATGGGGCCACCCACCCATCTCAAAGTTTTTAACCCAGACATGTTCCTGTCCAAAGGAAGAACAAAAACAGAACAGAGACTGAAGGAAGGGCCAAGCAGGGACTGTCCCACCTGGGGATCCATCATGCCACCAAACCCAACACTATTGTCATGGTCATTAGGAGCTTGATGACAGGCACCTAGTGTGGAGGTTCTTTGGGAGGTTCGGCCTGCAACTGACTAATGCAGATGTGGATGCTTAGAGCCAACCATCAGACTGAGCTAAGAGAACCTGGTAGGGGAACTGGCAGAAGGACTGGAGGAGCAGAGGGAATTACAATCCCATTGGAAGAACAACATAGGCTGGCCTGACCACCCAGTTCTCCCAGAGTCTAGACCACCAAACAAGGAGAGAATCTGGAGGGATCCATGGCTCCAGATATGTAAGTAGCAGAGGATGGCCATGTCTGACAGCAATGGGAGGGGAGGCCCTTGGTCCAGGGAGGGAGAGTATAGGTGGATGGGGAAGCTCTCTCATACAGGCAAGGGGAAGGGGAAGGACAGATGTGGAATGTGGATTTTGTGGAGAGGTAATTGATAAGTGGGATATCATTTAAGATGTAAACAAATGGAATGATACAAAAAAATTGTAAGCAGCAAAATGTTGGGTCCTGAATCATCAGGGAAATGCAAATCAAAACAACCCTGAGATTCCACCTCACACCAGTCAGAATGGCTAAGATAAAAAATTCAGGTGACAGCAGATGCTGGTGAGGATATGGAGAAAGAGGAACACTCTTCCATTGTTGGTGGAATTGCAAGCTGGTACAACCACTCTGGCAAACGGTCTGGCAGTTCCTCAGAAAATTGGACATAGTACTACTGGAGGATCCAGAAATACCTCTCCTGGGCATATATACAGAAGATGTTCCAACTGGTAAGAAGGACACATGCTCTACTATGTTCACAGCAGCCTTATTTATAATAGCCAGAAGCTGGAAAGAACCCAGATGCCCCTCAACAGAGTAATGGATACAGAAAATGTGGTACATTTACACAATGGAGTACTACTCAGCTATTAAGAAAAATGAATTTATGAAATTCCTAGGCAAATGGATGGACCTGCAGGGTATCATCCTGAGAGAGGTAACCCAATCACAAAAGAACTCACATGATATGTACTCACTGATAAGTGGATATTAACCCAGAAACTTAGAATACCCAAGACACAAGTTGCAAAACACATGAAACTCAAGAAGAACGAAGACCAAAGTATGGTCACTTTGCCCCTTCTTAGAATTGGGAACAAAACACCCATGGAAGGAGTTACAGAGACAAAGTTTGGAGATGAGATGAAAGGATGGACCATCTAGAGACTGCCATACCCAGGGATCCATCCCATAATCAGCCTCCACACGCAGACGCCATTGCATACACTAGCAAGATTTTGCTGAAAGGACTCTAGATATAGCTGTCTCTTGTGAGGCTATGCTGGTGCCTGGCAAACACAGAAGTGGATGCTCACAGTCAGTTATTGGATGAAACACAGGGCCCCCAATGGAGGAGCTAGAGAAAGTACCCAAGGAGCTAAAGGGGTCTGCAACCCTATTGGTGGAACAACAATATGAACTAACCAGTACCCCCCGGAGTTCATGTCTCTAGCTGCATATGTATCAGAAGATGGTCTAGTTGGCCATCATTGGGAAGAGAAGCCCCTTGGTCTTGCAAACTTTATATGCCTCAGTATAGGGGAACACCAGGGCCAAGAAGTGGGAGTGGGTGGGTAGGGGAGTGGGGGTTGGGAGGGTATGGGGGACTTTTTAAATAGCATTTGAAATGTAAAAAAAGAAAAAAATCTAATAAAAAAGGGTTAGAGGACAGCCATAAAGTCCCAAAGAGAAGCTACCTGACACTCCATGTTGAAGAAAGCATATGGCAGAATACACAGCAGAAGGAAAGCTCCTGAATCCTCCTTCCCCTCTTCTATGATTTTAGTTGATGGGTAGATGCTCATATTCCTTCTTAAATTTATAAAACAACAGTACTTCTGAGAAGATATTGTAAGTGTTGACTTTTTCAAGCCCATGGAGTCAATACTCACAAGATGACTGCTTTAACAAAGTATCATAGGCTGGTAGAACAGAGACATATCTATCTATGTATCTACGTACTTATGTATCTATGTATCTGTGTATCTGTGTATCTATGTATCTATGTATCTCTTTCTCGCTCTCTCTCTCTCTCTCTCTCTCTCTCATACACACACACACACACACACACACACACAAACACACACACACACACACACACACACACACACACACACAGAGTTATGAAGGCTGAAAGTCTAAAGTCAAGGCATGGTCAGTATAGGTTCTTCCTGACACTTTGAAGAACTTGTTTCTTGATTCCCCAAGTCTTGCAGGACTTGCTGGTAATTAATAGTATTCCCTGCCCCGTAGAAGCATCTCTCTAACCCTCCCAAACCTTACCTACATGTTCATATAATGTCCTTCCTCTGTGTTCCATTCTATGAGCCCATTTCTTGGGCATCATGGATTAGGGATCCACTCCAGTCCAGTGGAACTGTACCTTAATTATATCCACATGACTATGTTTTCAAATGAGGTCTTAGCTGCGATATCATCTATTAGGAGTTTGTTATATGAATTTTTAGAAAGGTTGGAGAATAGTTAGCCATTTAACCTATAACAATTACTTACAGTAGAAGTTATATTAAGACCACTGCATATCACAAGGAAAAGTATACAATGTTTGTCTCTTAGCCAAATGGAAATGTCTCTAGCTTAAGTGTGATCTTGAATCAACTGGAATTTTTCTTACAATGTAGGTTCAGGCCCAATACTCTGACTGGACCCTGGGATTCTGTATTGTCAATAAGCTCCAGGGAAAGACCAAGATGGTAGGTCCAGGAGCAACTCTGAGCCAGAAAGTCCTATCTTCTCTGAATAACTGCTGGTATGCATACTGAGTGTCAACTGGCAGGGAATCCTTTTCCCAGCTGGAGTCTTGAGGGGCTTGGGCATGACCAGGACAAGCAAAGTATTACAGCACTCTGAAGGAAAGCAGGAGCAAGGCAGGTTGCCAGGCCTCTCCCATTGCTGCTGCTGCTGCTGATTTGGTGACAGGCAGCTAGATGCAGCATGCAGCTACAAGCCAAGGTTGGGGCAGGCCCCAGAGTGGGAAGTGGCTGCAGTCAAAGGCATGGACCCAGATAATTGGGCCAGGTTGAGATCCAGAGAAGAGAGCTTCAGGAGAGAAAACTCTTCCCTGGAGTGTTACAGCTCAAAGAGACAGGCACTCTCAGACAATCTTTGGTGAAATAACTGCCCTTTATCGCTTGTGGATAGGAACTTATATACATTTGGGGGTTAGGTGGGATATAGAGACAGATGATTTCTATTGGCACAGTCAGAAATGTTAGGGATGCCTCATCTGCATGGGAAAGACTTGAGGTACTGTCCCTATATGTTTGCTTGTCACAGTCCTCTCAATGGGGTATCATGGTCATCTGTTCCAGTACAGGAACCTGGGCGGGAGTAGATGTAAATGCCTAACATTTTCAATTATGAGAATTGATGGGGTTCCTGAATCTGCTAGACCTTACCAGTTTTCTGTCTGGTGGCATGATCCACTGCCCTACAAATAACATCTATGAGATGGGGAGAGAGATTTGTGAAAGTATTTGAAGTATAATAGCAGGGGTAAGACAGTGTGGTAGCTCATGTGTTTGCTCAGGTTTATGATAGACAGGATTCTGTGTGGCCCTTGATATCCTAGCTATAGGGAAAGAAACACTGGCTGATGCCATGTCCAACCAAAGCAGGTACACAGCTGCAGGCACATATGCTAATGATCACTAATAAGCCCACTCATGGCCTGAGTTCTTTGCCCATCTCCCATAACATCATGAGCCACACAGATGGTAGCAGAGTGGGCTGCTGTTTCTAATTAGTGTGTTAGTTCATCTTGATGAGTTGTGGACAGTTCAGAGCTATCAAGGGCTGCAAGTCAACAGAGGCCAGCTCTCTCTTCCTGGTGGGCTCCTGGGTTCTAGGATGTAACAATCAGGATTGGCCCTATGCTATGATGATCAGCATGGCTTCTTCATCAGGGAGCAGAGACAGAATGCCTGCTTCAATGTCACTGAAAATAGAGACTGAATTTTAATCCATGAAAACTAAAGAACTCAGTAAGACTAAAGAATAAAGCCTTGGCTCTGGGACTGTTTGCCTGGTGGTAATTCTGACTGCTAGCTTGAGGTTCTGTGAGCAGGACTTGGGTTCCATTTCTTTGTAGTTTTTTGTTGTTGTTGTTGTTGTTATAAACTACAGTGTCTCTATTGGAAATCCATATGGTAAAGGATGATCATTATGACACCCAAAATGTAGCAGAAGGTGATGATATCTAGAGTTCTCTGATGACTTTTAAAAGAATCCAGGATATGAATTGTGGCAGAGCCTATAGGGTCGGAATTTTTCTGCAACTCTGTTCATTTAGCTTTTTTCCACACTAGCACTAAAGTAATGATTCTCAGGCAGGGTGGCTCAACATCTCTCCTTAGGGCATATGTGGCAATATCTGAAAACAGCTGTTGGTAGTTTGGCACAAATGGAGTGGTGCTGCTGCCTTCTGGTAGATGAAAGCTAAATGAATATAAATGCATAGGTCAAACACCAAATTAGTTGCTTTTTTTCTGTATGATCCAATACCTGCCAAGAAGCAAACTTAGGGAGACAAGACTTATTTTAGTTTACAGTTTTAAGGGGTGTAGTCAGTCATGCTGGGGCCAACATGGTGATAGGAACATTTTGATGGATCTGATCATACTGCATCATCTTCAGTAAGGAGGCTAAGAAAAATTTAGAAGCAGTGTTAGGTAATAGAACTACAAGGCCCATTTTTACTCATTCATTTCTCCAGTGAGGCTCTTGTTTCAAGAAATATTAAAAATCAAACCAGCATGTTCCCGTGCTTGTGCCTCTGCCCCAGTGGCCTGGCCAGTTATGCACTGGTGGGCACTGATGGAACTGTTTTCATCTCTTGAAGACTGACTCAGAACTCTACAATCTTTCCACCCTGCTTTCTAGGTTCCCACTGGTAGGTCACTACCATGCCAACCCTGTGCTTCAAATCCCCCACAGCCTTCCTGGTACAGCTCAGGCAAACCCAGGCAAACCCATGCTTTGCCACCATACCTTTCTCTCTTGAACCCAGATGAGCCACTGCATGAAGGAAAACACAACACAAACTTAATTCAGAAACAACAGTAATTCAATCTCTGGGTGCAACAACTAAAATTCTAATCTTTTGAGCCTTTTTAAATCTAAATCCTCTGGTGACCAATCCTGACTGATCCACCATTGAAACCAGGAGATACTTGTGGCTACATCTTGTCCTCATACTATCTCTGTCTAAAAGGACCTAACTCTCTCCTGCTTCTTCTCATCCTCTGTCAAACCCGGAAGTCCCTCCTACTCGCCCAGTGATTGGTTCCTTTATTCATTAGGGGATCGCTTCACCTTAGGGAAGTCACCTTAGTATGTGACTCACTCCCTGTCCACAACTTCTACCAGGAGAGTGGAATTAGCATCAAAATATATACAGCACCAGCCTATCCACAAACGAACTAGTATGGTCTGGCTTAAAATGTCAATATTGCGACAGTGTTGAAAATGTCTGAATTTATCAAAAGACAGAATTATCTAATTTTTCTAAATGAATAGGAGACAAATCAATAAACCTACGAAATTATTCTAATAAGGTTTATCTATATAAATGTATGAAATAGTACCTACATTTTAGTCTATATGTAATCCTATGACTGTAACCATATGCTGTATGCCCTTCAAAAATGAGTAAAATAGTAAAATATATATTGTATGACAAAGGACTTTTATTAGCTGCAAACAAAAGAATGGATAGATTAAATGTTTTTTTTTTTTAAGCAGGGTGGCAGTTACTAATAGATATATACCAAGATATATAACTTAAACACAGGATTAGTAGAAAGGAACACTCAGGAGAGAAGTAAGAACACCCTAAGAGAACAAGTATGGACTTCTTAAAGAGATAATAGCTAAGTGTAGTTCTAGTGCTATATATATTTGCTTTTTGGGGTTTCTGAAGATACATCTGGAAGAGAATGACTTAGGGGCTTAAGAAGATCATAGGGTGGTTCTTATATGCTGGCTAGGATTATTATATCCATGTCAGTAGTCATCAGAGTGTTATAAACTGTTACAGTTTGTAAGCATCCTGGCTATATTAACTATAGAGCCAGTTTGGGATTTTAGATGAGCACCTCTAATGTCATATCTTGTCATTTTGATTCATGTAAGGAAAAACATATTTTCTTGGTTTTTTTTTGGGGGGGGGGTGTTGAGACAGGGTTTCTCTGTATAGCCCTGGCTATCCTGGAGCTCACTTTGTAGACCAGGCTGGCCTTGAACTCAGAAATCCGCCTGCCTCTGCCTCCGGGAGTGCTGAGATTAAAGGCAGGTGCCACCACTCGCCCTGCTGAAAAACAGATGTTCTAAATCTAAATCTGATAAGAGAAGCTTCCTAGGTTTTTTTTTGACATTTTCATCAACAATAATTGTTACAAAGATGTGTTTTGAAAAGGGTCCTTGTATTTTTTTTCTTTTATTGACATATATTTCCCATATTGGAAAGACAACCAACATCACTCTCCTCACTGGAGGTGCCTCAATACTCATCTGTGTTATCTAAGTAGGTCTTTTATGGAGGAATTTTGGGCAGCCTAAATCTTCAAGGACCATCATCCCTAGAGCAGAGAGCTTTATGTCTTTTGGAATACAAGACATCATCTCATACAGTGATTTACCTTGTATAGTGAGCTAATGCCCTGAATTTTAGAACTCCAATCAGGGCATTTCTTCCCAGAGCCCTGGTTTTCCAAAGCCCTAGCAATATTTTGATCATTTAGAATTATAATGAGCAGATTTTGCTTCTAGTTATGTTGAAGACAGATTGACCAGACCTTCAAAACAACCTGAGATACTGCTTCCTTTATATTCTGTGTTTGTCATGATGATTGGAAGAAAACTTGCATGAAGTAGGAAATATGGCCCTTCTAGGACCTGGGCATTACATTGGTAGCTTTCGTCCAGAAACTGAGATCAAATTAGTAACTTGCAAAATACCATAGACATCTGGAGTGGTTTCTGAGAAGACAGAATTTTAACACTAGAAACCACTGCATTAGAACAACTCTTGAAGAGAATTTGAAAAATTGCAGTATCTCTTAGGAGAAATAATTTGAACTAAAGAGTCAGCCAGCATCACATACTGGTTTGTATAGTTCTGGTTTGTATAGCCATATAGGCTACTTTGTATTGTGATAAATTTCAAGGATATTAAAATCTAGTTATGGATAAAAGCAAAGCTAAAGCAAGGGAATTGGGAGATGATTCAGCAGTTAGGCATGCATGTTTATGCAGAGGACAGGAGTTCACCCAGGTTAGGCAGTTCATAACCACTTGTAACAACACTCCAGGGAGAACTAATGCCTCTGACTTCAGCACTCACCAGTTCATATACCCTCATATGAATAATTAAATATAAAACAAATCTTTAAAGGATCCAACTAGAAGGCAGAGTACTTGATAAACTAAATGTATTGTTTGCTTTACAGGAATGAGCTCACCTTACACTCAACCCTCATTGTTTCTTGCTCTCTCCTGTCCAGTTTCCATCCCAGCAGGGCATCCTGATGTAGTAGTTGCAATTGCAAGTGTGAGATGAGCTCTGTGGGATGCTCCCTGTGAAAGCATGACAGAGGGGTATCCTAAGCTATTACTTGATTCTTCCACATGGAAGATGTAGGCTGAGTGTACTGAGAATAGAAGGGATATTATTACCATCAAATGAAGGCTAAGCCATTATCAAAGTTAGATGTGGTTACAGTGGGACATATTTGTATATTGTGAGTAAAATTGGCTAGAGAAAGAATAATTTTTAACTTTAATTTTAATGGATTTTATACACAAGTACTATATTTACACTATATTTTGTTCCCATATCCATCTCTTTTCATGTTTCCCTACTCACTCTCAAATTCGTGACATTTTATAATTTTTGATACACATATTTACATATATATGCACATATATTTCCCATTGAATCCATGCAATGTTGTAGTTATGAGCATGCTTTTAGGGTGACAACTTGTGAATGGAAAACCTAATAAGGAGCTCATCCCTGGAGAAGGTAAATTCTTTTCCTTGCAGCCGTTGGTTGCCTGTAGCTGTTCGTATGGAGACAGGGCTTTGTGAAATTTCCCTTATTTGATTTGCTATGTCAACTGGCAATAATTTTAATGAGGATCCAACTGAAAAATAAGGTAAGTTATTTCAGGAAAACCAAATCCCATGAAATAAACCTGAAGCATGCTACTGTGTAATTTAATTGATTCTTTTTTCTGACCCCGGTTGTGGTCTTAAATTGTCAGGCACCATTATTGTTTATCACAGAGAAATCAAGAGAAATCAGATGTGAGTTGTGGCTTGGTTTCACCAGAGAGGCATGGCATTTGCACTGTCATCTTAATTCAAGAAGGTTAGGTTGACACTGGATCTGTCTTTTCTCTGGGGATGTAAGTAGCTATATCAAGACTTACTTAGGCAATAAGCTAAATTTATTTTCTAAATTTAGGGACATGTCTTATTTTTCCCTAAGATGTTATGAGAATTTCCAAGCAGCCTCATTGTTCAAGGACCAGATGAAAGCAGCAGTTTGCCAGAATTTGAATTTCCCTACACAGCAGCCAGTGGCAGGCATGTGCTACAGCCTTTTGTGGCTGCAAAGACATTTTTAAAATAGAATGAGAATGTTTTCAAGGCAGCTTTAGAGGAAAAAAATCAGAGCTAAAAGTGACCTAAACATCTTGTGAATAATTCTATCTTTTTATGTTCAGTGATTGGCATTTGGTAGTGGTGACATTCTCAGGAATTAATGATCCAGAGGAAGAATTGAAAGCAAAGCTATCCTCCCGTGCTATCTCTGAGAACTTCTGACTATCCCTTCAAAGATTTTCCCCATAAGCTGAGAGATAAGATGACAGAGATAGACTTTTAGGTTTTCCTGCCTGCCTGCTGGTAAGTAGGCAGATGTATGTGAGAGCTGATATCCAGAAGCAATTGATTCATCTTTTATTTGAATCCTTATCAAGAGCTCAATTAATAGCCTGCTAAATCTTAACATGCTCCATTATATTTCCTGGACCATTGCTAAACACTTAAGGAGTTTCAATTATTTTTTATAGGAAAACCTGAATAATATAAGTATTGACTCACTTAGATTTAAATTTTGGTTATTGGAAATAGTAAGGCATCCAGGCACTTCCAATTTTGCTTGTGAGTGGCTGCTGAATCATCATGAGATGGCTTTTTAAAGATATCCTATAAAAAGTTTCTAGCACTGTTATATGAGGTAGCACTAAAAGCCATGCTATCCTGTAATTGTGAGTAAAACAGTTTAAATCTCTTTCAATGTGGGCCTCATAAAGGAAAGAGAAAAACTAAGACTTGTGTTCTCCTTGATACTTTGACCTTGAACAATACCCTACTCCTTGTTTCAGAACCCAAGAATCTTTGAGACAGAAGTCCATACAATTTGCAGAACTGGTTGGATGCTGCAACCTGTCATGATGCCAGTCAGAGTCTCACAGAGGTGACACCTGTACAAAATAGTGACTGACAGCTAAAACTCCTGTATGAGCCAGCCTGGCTATTCTTGCTGCTGCTTGTTATCTGAATTGCTGCAGCCGTTCAGCAGTCTAATCTATCCTCAGGACCCAATGTCTTGTGTAGGATACAGGAAGAATGTTTTGCAGTTCTAAATTGGAGTAGACTCCTATACGTTCAGATCTGGCCTTCAAAGATGATTAATGACTACCATAAGATACTTAAACTTTCTATCTAGCCACTATAACCCCTTCGCTGTTTTTTTCTACTTCTAAAGCATTTCAGTAATCTCTGATAGAATGCACACTGTTCGACAATATCACTCACTATAGAAATATTTTTCTAAAGAAATTATGCATTTATCTTAAGTACAAATATATTCTTAGCTTACAAAAAATATTATTGCATTTAAAGTCATGGTTACAAAATAAGGTCTCTCTGGGAATCAGACAGTCTAGGCTCTGGTCTGCCCTGAAGAGGAAGGGTGGGCACAGAGTGCTTTAATAAACAGGCCTTTCCCTTCTCAGATTGCTTCTCTCTCTCTCTCTTTCTCAAGGCTGCACACACATTATTTCTCTGAAGATGGAGCCAGAGATATTTCAGAAAGACAGCAGAGTTTATGAGAAAAGCCAGGGAGATAAACTCCTATCTTTTCTGGGTAGAACCGATAAGCCATGTTTTTCTGCTTGCCATTTTGGAGTAGGCCATCTGCAGCTCATTAGCTATCCACAGCTATCATTCACTTCAATTAATTGAAAGAATTAAAGTACATCTTAAAGATAAAAATACACCAACTTTGGCCCCTGTATTCTCGAGAATCAGCATCATATTGAGCTGCATTCAAATACAAAGACACATGACTTTATTTAAAATCTTTTGTCTTGATGGTATCATCATTCTTTTATTTCCCAGTGTTTTATTGAGACTGAAAAATGTGAGTTCTTCTTGCCACCCCTATTCTTCCTCCTATCTCCTTCTCTGTCTCTGTGTGTGTCTGTCTTTCTTCTTAGATTGCTTCCTCCAGCTCCCTCAGAACTGATGTCAATCATATTGTTGTTTTGGGTCATCATCAAGTACAGTGGATAACATTGCTTATATGTTGAATATTATAAATTGAATTCCTAAAAAAAAAGTAGATTCCTTGTAGCACCAAGGAAAATAAAGTGATACCTTAAATATTTGTAGCAGTTTTAAATAGCTTAGCTTTTATTTTGAATTGGTCCAACTTCTGACACTTTTGTAGCACACTTCTCTACTTTCACTATTAACTGAATATTAGAATTATGTAGTTCTCTGCATTGGCAGAAATCAACACAACCTTTTTCTATAGGAGAGGCAGGAGTGGATGGGTGGGTGGGTGAGCACCCTCATAGAAGCAGGGGTAGGGAGGATGGGATAGGGGGATTCCAGAAGTGGAACTAGGAAAGGAGATAACAATTGAAATGTAAATAAATAAAATGTCCAATAAAAAAAGAAAAAGAAAAAGAAAAAAATGTAAGAGTCATAACATGCTAAAGAAAAGGAATATAACTGCCAGACATGGTGGTACATGCCCTTAATTCCAACACTGACGAAGTAGAAGCAGGCAGCAGATATCTGTGAGTTTGTGACTAGCTTGGTCTATATAGTAATATAGTAAATTCCAGGACAACCAGGAATACATGCATATATATATATATATATATATATATATATATATATATATCCCAATTCCCCCCAAAGAAAGGAAAACAAAAGAAATGCAAAAGACTTTTATTAAGCATATTTAATCTCTTATTTGTGAGATTGACAATTTATCCCAAAGGTTTTCATTGGATACCAACTGTGATCTAGATATTTAATAAGACCTTTCTTGGAGATCCAAAACAAAACAAAACAAAAAAAACCCAAACCTACCTTGGTAAGTGGTATGGAAAGGACATCAAATTCTGAGAAGAAGTCCATCTGGTTGTTAACATTCTACATAACCACTGATATGAGAACATATCCATAAACTCATAACTATAAAATTATGTATTAAAACAGATGCTTCAGAAACATGAAGGATCAAAAAGACCAATACGTACTATTATATGCAAATAAATATGAAATGGATCAATTCTTAGGAATATAAATCCTGGTTAGAAGAGTGGGTGGGTAGGGGAACACCATCATAGAAGCAGGAGGGAGGGGGAGAGGATAGGGGGTCTGTGGAGGAGAAACTCGGAAGAGAGATAACATTTGAAATGTAAATAAATAAAATAATCAATAAAAAAGAGAAATCAACCAGAAACAGAAAACATGAAGAGACTGATAATGATCAAAGAGACTATAATACTGATAGGAACCTTTCCACAAATGAATGCCTAGACCAGATGACTTCATGGCTAAATTCTAACAAATGCTCACAGAAGTTTAATGCGAATTTTAAAATTCTTTAATATAATAGCATTAGTGGCCTCTATCTCTGCTCTACACACATGTCAGAAGTCTTCAGTGAAACACACTGGACCCAGTAATAAATGAAAAAATGTGCATACCATGGATTAGTTGGTTTATCCAAGAAATGTATTTGTTGATTTTTTTTTTGCTTTCTCTATCTCTTTTTTTTTAATTACATCTTTTCCTCAATTACATTTCCAATGCTATCCCAAAAGTCCCCCATACCCTCCCCCGTACTTCCCTACCCACCCATTCCCATTTTTTTGGCCCTGCCATTCCCCTGTACTGGGGCATATAAAGTTTGCATGTCCAATGGGCCTCTCTTTCCAGTGATGGCCGACTAGGCCATCTTTCGATACATATGCAGCTAGAGTCAAGAGCTCCGGGGTACTGGTTAGTTCATAATGTTGTTCCACCCATAGGGTTGCGGATCCCTTCAGCTCCTTGGGTACTTTCTCCAGCTCCTCCATTGGGGGCCCTGTGATCCATTCACGAGCTGACTGTGAGCATCCACTTCTGTGTTTGCTAGGCCCCGGCATAGTCTCACAAGAGACAGCTATATCTGGGTCCTTTCAGCAAAATCTTGCTAGTGAATGCAATGGTGTCAGCGTTTGGATGCTGATTATGGGATGGATCTCTGGATATGGCAGTCTCTAGATGGTCCATCCTTTTGTCACAGCTCCAAACTTTGTCTCTGTAACTCCTTCCATGGGTGTTCTGTTCCCAATTGTAAGGAGGAGCATAGTGTCCACACTTCAGTCTTCATTCTTCTTGAGTTTCATGTGTTTAGCAAACTGTATCTTATATCTTGGGTATCCTAAGTTTTGGGCTAATATCCACTTACCAGTGAGTACATATTGTGTGAGTTCCTTTGTGATTGTGTTACCTCACTCAGGATGATGCCCTCCAGGTCTATCCATTTGCCTAGGAATTTCATAAATTCATTCTTTTTAATAGCTGAGTAGTACTCCATTGTGTAAATGTACCACATTTTCTGTATCCATTCCTCTGTTGAGGGACATCTGGGTTCTTTCCAGCTTCTGGCTATTATAAATAAGGCTGCTATGAACATAGTGGAGCCTGTGCCCTTCTTGCCTATTGGGACATCTTCTGAATATATGCCCAGGAGAGGTATTGCTGTTGATTTTTATATATGAGAAATAAACAAATCACATGATCATCTTAACAGATACAAAAAGAGAATTTAATAAAGGTCAACATTCACTTATAGATGTTGAAATATAGATTTTTATATTTCAAAAATTATAAAAATATTTGTTCAATTAAATAAAAGTCATTAGCTAATGAAAAAGCCCACAGGTAATATAACCAATGGGAAGGAACTAAAGCTTTCTTACTAAGGTCTTGTACAAGGGACGGATTCTCTCTCCTTCATTCATTAGTTCATTCTCTCGCTAATTCTACTTAATCCAATATTAAAAGTGCCAACAGGAGCAACTGATGTAAAAATTTATCCAAGCTGTAAATGAAGCAGAAGGCAATATCTGTTTGCAGATGCTAGCACCATACACAGAGAAAACCCAAACGTTCTGTTTAAGTTTATAGTACAAAACTATTACAGTCTTTGTAGGGAAATTGGCATGGGGGAATAAAGGGAGTGGGAGAAAACAGGCAGATATGGGAGGACTGCCACATGCCTTCCATGTGTTCCCGGGGTGGGTGTGGGAAGCCACTGAACCCAGCCATCCAAGGGGTGGGCAAGGGGCATTCCAAGGTCTCTGGGCCTCACTGAGGCCAGAGATAACTGGTTCTCAGTCTTGGGTATCCCAGATGCCACTGGACACTGCAGAAGAGCTGGGAACAAAATGGGTGGATCATCCCCAGGGCTAAAGGGAAGAGAGGACAGGGAGAGAGGGAGCGCTGGGTGGTTCCCACGTGGGCAAGAGTCCTTGGTTAGGTCCAAGGCTGGAACTCAGAAATGCCTTCCAGTGGGAGGTTAGACACAGCTCTTTAGAGGCAAACCTTGATGAACAGAGGCAGTCTATGGTTTTAGAGCTTTATTGTACAAAAGCAGAGGGAAAGAGAGAAGGTAGAAAGGGGGAGACCGGCCATGGTCACATGGAGAGAATGGGGGAGGGAGGGAAAGAAGGAGGGCTAGATATGAGAGTATGAAAGGTGAGAGTTTAAGAGAGAGAGAGAAGGGGCCAAGAAGCTCCTTTTATAGTTGGCTGGGCTACTTTGCTGTTGCCAGGTAACTGTGGGAAGGAGCATACCTGGCTATAGTCAGGTAACTGTGAGGGTGGAGTCTAGCTAGAATGCCAGGAGCTTGGAGCTTTTTCTGCATGACTGATAGTCATAGAATTATGGAGCTTGGGGCTCTGTGGTGTCAGACACCTGTCTCTGGGAATGTGGTTCACTGTTCTGTCCATTGTAGAGTTTCCTACTTGGTCTCTGGAGCAAGCCTCATTCAACCAAAACAGGCTGCTTTCACGGCCCCACAGTCTTAATGATATAGCCTTGATGCCAAGACAGACAGGAGCAATAGAACAGAAAAGTAAGCCAGAAATAAACCCAAGCAGACCTGGTTAATCAATTTTGATGAGTACTGCATTCTTTAGTAAACAGGAAAGTGGAGATAGTGATAAAGAAGGGACTAAGGAGGTGGTAGTTAACAAATATAGTGGTTTCTTCTTATCTGTGGTTTCAAATCACAAGATTACTCATACTTTGGAAGCATTAAATAGATGCTTCTAGTAATAATATTGTACAAGATTCTGAATAAATGAAGAAATCTTTCACCATTCCATTTCATGAGGTAGGATGTCACTTGTCACTCTGCTCAGTGAACAAGCATAGTATATACTATCCACATGTTAATCAACTATTGACTTTCATGGTTACCAATGCCATGGTAGTGTGGAGCCTAAACCACCTTAGTTTTAATAAATTCCACTGTCCTAAACTGAGAATAGAAATGCTGGTAAACATGATGTATCAGAGAGAAGCCACAGGAACTAGGACTGGAACTAATCCCAAATCTGAGAAATTGTAAAGAAAGGAAAAATAGTTATATGCTAGTTTTTGAAAGATCATTCTTTGAAAAATTTTCTTACATATATGTAATGGACTCTGATTACTCTTGCTTTCCATTTTCATATACATATATAATACATTCTCAATATTATTAGCCTTTCTTTCTTATAAAGATGATCATGTGATTTGCTTGTTTTCATATACAGTTGACAGAGACAGCTCACTTTGTCAACCTCAACCTCCTCATCTTCACCAGATGTCACTTTTCCAGATTCATGGCTTTTTATTTTGTTTTGGAATTCATTGATTTTTATCCAGGGTCATTCTATGCGTCCCTTGGTTGGAGCTATTCAATGGAGCTATATCACCTTGTGGTGAGAACTACAATAAATGACTTTCACTCTATCCATCCATAGGCAAGAGACTACTAGTATTGCTAATGTACTTCATACAACACAAGGCATGAGCGTTACAGGCTTGGTATCATCTCCTTGTAGTCTTCTTGTCCATAGGCAAGAAGAAACAACTGTAATTTTATTGACATGGTTGGAATAGGTACTGTTGTGCATGGATGGCACTTCTCTTTTTCTCAAAAAGTTGGAGTCTGCCGAGTGTGAGTTTTCCCTGCTGGGTGAGTGAAAAAATATATTTGTGGCTAGTCCTGTGTTGGCTAGGTCACGTTCACATTGGGAATGAGCAAGGTTGACGCAGAGTTTACCGTGTAGCCTAGGGTAGCCTTTGTAGCCCGGCTTCACCTTGAAGTCACAGAAATTCTCCTGCTTCAGTTACCAAAAGCTGTGGTTACTGATATAAGCCATCGTACTTGGGCTGTGAATGGGAGGGAACTGTGGCTATGTGACAGAGGCCTGGTGCCAGGAGCAGATGAAGCTCCTAGTGTCACTCCAGGGTCTCTGGTGCTTCTAGCTCAATTTTACCAGGCTTCCTCTCATGGTAGACTGCCCCACAGATTACCATACTTCATACCACATGGACAGCCATAGGCAATATACTGCAATTCTAGGGCACCTTCCTGTAGAAATTCTCATTTCCCCAACATAGCTGAGAATCTCAGTGTATCATCATGTTCTCCTCTTTGAGCTTTGCATCACCATGTGGGGTGAGGTTGTATTGTGCTTGTCTGTTTAACCAACGTGGGAAATCATTCTCTGTTGTTGGGGGTATAGGAGCTCCAAATAACTGTAGAAAAAAATAGATTCCAAAAAAGTAGTCAAGATATCTAATTATAGTTAAAATTTAAAAACAAACAAAACAAAACAAGAGAAAGGCCAGAGGGAATGTGAGCCAGAAGAGAGGGAAGGATGTACTTTCCACCTAATGCAGTTTGGTTTATAAGCTCAGTATGAATGCTCACTTCTGTGGCTGTCTGCTTTTTATTGCCTCTCTCTTTCCACCTCCAGCTTTAATTCCTCTTAGCTTCTCAGGGGTAGATGTATGGAAACTTTTGCTTTCATTGCTCAGGCATAGGCAGATCCATCAGTATCTTCTTCCACAGCTGGTCTCTGCTCACTTCTCTGCTTCGATCTCAGCTGGTTGTGCCCTAAGAAAGAGATCCTTAATTGCACAACTCCCTGGACTCTTTTTACAGCAACCTTTGCATATGTATTTTTTCCCTTTGGGTTTGAATTTTCTGGTCTTCAACTTAAGTCTAAATCAATTGTGAGCCACCTAAAAGCAATGCTACCTATAGAACAGAGGAATACATTTAAATGTAAGCCTCAAGTCTCAGAATGAAGGTAAGTATAGCTATAAAGCAAATGTTTGGCACATGGAGGAGATCTGGCAAGCTGGAGTTTGTACAGCTATATTTGCCTTTGCCAGAGATGGATCCAAGTTGTTAGTTCACCAGTTACATTGGTTCTTTTTAGAGCCAACTTGCATTGGTCACTACAGTGTTCCTGTGTGAGGGTTTCTCCATCCTCTCCCTAGTTAGATAAATTTAAAACAATACTCAGATTTGGAACTTCAGACCTTCTGGAAGTGTATTACCCAAGGCCTCTTGCAGTTTGAAGCACCTAATTCCTGATTCCACCAAGGGGTCCAGTAAAGGACTGAAAACTGGACTTTACCTGGAATTCCAGCTGTGGTCTCTGCACTCCCAGGCATCTCTCTCTCCCAGCACTGTCCTCTCCATGAGCAGGAGATTATCCTCTGTTCTGCCTGGAGCTGTTCTGAAAAGGATGCAGGTGTCTGTCAGGCACAATGCCCAGTGCTCAGCCGACAAAATGCATGTGATACCCTATCGGACATAAAGAGATAGTAGAGAAAGACAGTGAGACTCCAGTTCTGTTAGGGAGAAAAATCCTTGGGTTTGATCTCCAGTATTTCTTGGTACTTTGAACCTAAAATGCAAGGGTTGACTGGAGCTGGTGTCCGTTTAGAGGGAACAAGCCACTGTAGGGTATGACAGCTTTGCAGTGTCACTAGCCACTTTAACTTTGGTAATAGCTTTTAATTATAACTTACTTTTCTATCTTGGAATTTGCCATCATGCTTAAATACCATTTTTTTTCAAGACAGGGAACTCTTTAACTTTCATATATTTAAATATCCAATATGAGTTGTCTTGACTAAGTCCCTTAGTTTTTTAACTTGTCATTGAATTAGTCTTATATTCCCAGAAACTTTGGAAGAAAGAAAAGGAGTGTCAGGAGTAGAAAGCTGTGCTAAGCATTCTAGGGGAATTCACTGTGGTGATCACTTGCCAATCTAGAAAAATTGATTCTGGCAACCTTGCTTGTAGGAAAGGGATTTATTATTATCTCTTTTTCCTTGTTTCTTAGTCACATTCTTAACTGCATAAGTGACTTTTCACTCAGCAACAGTTGACAATGGGGGTTTTATAAGAACTAGTAATTTCCCCACTGACAGATTTCAGGCCATACATGAGCTCCTGCAATTTTGCTTAAATGTGTCTTATACACTTAGTGCTAGTATTTTCAGTTGTAAGAGAAGGAGGCGTGCTGTCAATAAAGATTCATTTTGTAGATTGTAAAAGCTTTGAGAACATTAGGTACTAAATTGGTTCCTTTTCTCTGTGTATGTCTCTGAGCAGTTGCAGCAGACTGGCTTGGAGGCAGGTACACACGGTGCACACTATTGTGTTGAGGCTTCAGCACTGTGGGCACATTCTTGATTTTATGGAATTACAAAGCTGGAATAGAGCCTGTAGACCAGTGGCTTTCATCCTCCTTAACACTGTAACGTTTTAATACAGCTCCTCATGTTGTGATGCTACCCTGCCTCCCAACTCTAGAAGTATTTCCATTGCTATTTCATAAGTATAATTTTACTGTTATTATGAACTGTAATAAAAATATATGATATACAGGATGGCCTTAGGTGACCCCCAAAGGAACCTTGAGTGACAGGTTAAGAATCACTGCTTTAGGCTTACAGAGGGGTAGATTCTTCTGGAGTTCATTGACCACTGCACTGCTATGTAATCAGGTATGACTGAGTCTCATTTGGTTACTCCTCAGATTCACTGAGAGCTTAAGTATGAGCTTTAATTTCTAAACAAACTGTATTTTAGTTTTTGAAAATCACAGATTGTCTCAGCCGTGTAATTTGGGAAAGGAACTTTGAGCTTGAGTTGGCCTTGCACTTCACCTCAGTGGTGTTCTGCCATTTCACCAAACACCAGCTTCTTACTTAGCCCCCTGCCCCTGTATTTTTTATGTAGTGGTAATAATTAGGCCGATACATTTTTAGTTTATCCAATTTTTGATAATGTTTATTAAAAACATTTTCCTTTATGTGGCACAGTATTTAGAATAATCCTTCTTAGTTCTATTGAGCAAATATCACTGATTTGTTTCACCAGTCCTTTATTTATTTATTTTTTTAAATTTGTGGGTTTTGACTAATATATACAATGCTTAAATGAGGATATTGTGGTGCAATTGTTCTACATAATACAAGGCTCTTCTGGAAGGTGAAATGAATTATTCAAAGGTATGAATAATTTTGTTTTCTAGATATGAACTGACAGTGAATCATAGCAATTTTAATCAATTTAAGATAGTACCTACCTTCCATCTCATTATATATAACTTGTTCTGTGTTTATTTCATTTTTCTGTAGATCTCTATCTGTGTGAGAATGCACAAAAGGAAGACAAAGTTTTAAAGTTCATTATCATACTGTTTACATGTACACTTGAATTCACTTGGGTTTTCTTTCTTTCTTTTTAAAATCAGGATTAAACTAGCCAGTTTCTGTTTATTTCCTAACTTCTAAGCATCTCTGCCTAACATCTAACTCAGATTTCCACTTGGGTATTTCATAAGCATCTCAAACAGCACCAACCAATTTCAGAACACTTTCCCTAAACTCCTCCACTCAGTGCTGTGTTACTTCAAACGAACTCCATGTGAACTCACTTTGTAGACCAGGCTGGCCTCGAACTCAGAAATCCACCTGCCTCTGCCTCCCAAGTGCTGGGATTAAAGGTGTGTGCCACCACTGCCCGGTACTTTTTTTCCCAGACATTCTTTACTATAACTCCTCTAAACATGAGTCCTCAGCAATTTGAGTCAGCCTCACTGTGAAAACACATTCAGAACTGACACCTGTCTACAGGCTCTTCTAATGCCACCTCCTCCATGTAACTGCTGTCTTATGTCTGGATTCCTGGTTTTTTTTTTTTTTTTCTCTATCATTATTCCCCTAACAAAGTGCCAAAAAATTACCTTCAGGTACAATCCTACTGTGAGGAAGGCTGGGTCATGATATCCACAAGCTTGAGAACCTCTAATAGATATTTGTTTTATTTAGAAAACAAATGAAAGACCAAGCCTCAGAAACCTCTCCTCCTAATGTTCTTTTGCTGACTCCTTGGCCTCCTGTGTTCTCCCACACCTGGGGCAGTTTTCCTGAGTTTTCCATGACTATTCCACAGGTGACTACTGCCTAGACTCCATCCATAACTCCCATTCTCCAAATCCAGGATAAAGGGGATCTACATCATTCCTATACCCTCCCCCCAGAATGTACAGAGAAGGTACCAAATTAAAAACTGTTTACACAGATGATGAAAAACTATGCAAGTTAGGCAAATTACTCTGGAAACTTGACCTACCAGTGGGTCTGGAAACACAGCCTCGATCTGTCTCTCACACTCTGTGCATATCCAGATGATGTAAAATAATATGGAATATTCTTCTTTTATGAGTTTCTGAATTCATTCTTCATTGAAAGTTTTGGTAAATTCACTCACAAAAGTATTTGACTTAATATTTTAGTTCACAGGCTATGAAAACCTTTAAAATTTTATGCAGTTGTATGCTTATTCAGATTATCTGATTTGTTTTCTTAAATTTAGCTTTTCTACATTATAAAGTCTAAGAATTTACTTCATCTAAGCTTTCTTATTACTTGTCAAGAAATTGTTTATAATCAATTCACAGGTGCCAAGATTGCCCCTCTGAGCAGTGGTTCACTGGAAGCAATAATAACAAATCTTCCCTTACGGTCCTGTTCACCAGCATAACTTCTAGTCCATCAAAGCACAAAATATAGGCTGAACAATAGATTATACAAAAAAACAGAGACAGGAAGGTTGGTGCATGCTTCCAGGCATGCCTTCCCTATCAGGCTTCTAAGGTGTCTCCAGTCACAAATCACAGACATAGATTGAGAGACATCTATGAAAACTCTGGAATCTGTCAGCCTAGATTATTAAACAGTCCAGAGCAGTTGCATGATTTTGACCCCAGACAGGTACATATCATGGATATTTGTGTGTATGTGTGTGTGTGTGTGTGTGTTTTAATGCTATGAGCAGTCAAATACAAACTGACCCCCTGATTTTGGGATTCTTAATAGCATCTTAGTTGCTGTCTTTCTCAACATGGGAAGATTTAAGTTCTCAGAATTTCACCAAGCTTGTGTCAGGATTCCAGGTGTCTGCAAAGATAAGCAAAAATTCAGAGAAGCAGACATGTTGCTTCCCTCGTCTTCATATCTTCACCACTGCAGCCTGAGTTGTTCTATTCATAATTCTGTTTATTTGTACTCCAAATTTGGTTTAATCATGATTTCTAGTACTTCAACTGTAAAAATAGTTGCTTTCACTGATATCTTACATATATTCTATAATATTAGATAACTTATACCATGCCATTAAAACCATTTTGTAAAATGTAAATTTATGTAGCATAAATTATGTATTTGACATTATTATCAAATTTATATGTTGTTCGTTTTGTGTTATTATCAAATATGCTATTCTAATATATAAAATTCTGTATATTAAATTTTAGTCTTATTTTTTCTTCTATTAAATACTCTAAGACTATTTGATTTACATTCTGATGGTTGTCTGTACTTGTAGAACTATTGCATGTGTATTTGAAGATGATATTTTCTTTAACTTCTAGATACACTGTCATAAATATATGTTAGAAAAAGAAGTTGTTAATGTTTTCTAATCTTTCACAGCACTGTTTCTTTTCTGTTAGTTTTCTTGCTTGATTTATGAAATACTAAAAAAAAAAAAAAAAAGTGTTTTGAAATCTTTCCTCCTAGGTCAGTTTGTCAATTCCTTCATGGAGCTCTGTCACTTTTTTTGTATATTTTGATGATGTATCACCCTGTGCCCAAACGTGCAGAGACATCTTTCTAAGTGCTCCGTGAATCCTTTTTCATTATAGATTGACACTTCCGTTTAGGAGTGTACTTTATCTTAAATTATCTTTTGTTTGATATGATGTTATTGCAGATACATTCTTTTGGTTGTCTTTATTTAAATACTTCATCATTTTACCTTAAAATATATTTTTAGGGTACCACTTTTACAACTATATTTGTTAGTTTGATAACTGCTTTGTCTGGTTTTAGTTGAATATTTCTTCACCTATTTCTTTTGAAAGTTTCATCACAAATATTTTATATTTAATACTTCCAAAGTGTTCCATGAGGTGTTTGTGCCTGCTGACTTCATCACAGCAGTGCAAACACATTTGCATCTCTGTCTCTTCATGCCTCATGACATGAAGACTGTCCAGCTGTCTATAGTTTGTAATTATAATTTTGGTGTTGTTACTTACAGATTGATGTACTTTTTTTTAAATTACAGTTTTGGCAGCCTTCTGGGACTTGCTCCTGGACATGTTTTTCTCCTCCCTCCTGTAGATAAAAACCTTTGTATAAATTGTTATGGTTTTCGTTATACACATTGACTTTCATCCTGTTTACTGAAAGGCTTTTCTACAAAACTTTATAATACAATGTGCATTCTGTATAAACAATAGCTATAGTATGTTTATAAAGGATGGATAATATCAACCCAGAGTCTTTGGTCAATGGGTGGAAACTGCTGTAAAAATGATTTTGGTCTCCAGAGGGGTTAAATCTTGGGGTTAGAACTATTGGATGTGACTGGTTGGCTGATGTGTTCCACTGGAGAATCTGGTTCCATTTTGATTGACTTACAGGTTTGTTGTCCATGAATGATCTTCATATTCTTTATCTATTTTTAAATTAATTTTTGTTTCATTATTTACAATGTCTTATTGTCTATTCCAGATATTAACCCCCTGTATTTTGGATAATATAAATATACCCTACCAATCTGAAATTTTTTCTATAAAGTTTGTTGAATGATGAGCAAGTTATATGAATATTCTAAAGACTTGATCTATAGAATTTTTACATGACAAATTTCATGTGTTTTACATGTAAAATTAAATAATATATACCAATGTACATCACATACTTTCTTATAAAGTTGTTAAAGAATGAATAGTAAATGTGAAAATTTACATAATTAATTCTATCATAGTTTTGATCATGTGACACACTTCTGAACATTTATATTTTTTTTTTTCTGTTCAGAAAAGCTTTCTGTACCAATAGTCTCTATGTTTGAAATGCACTTTAATAACCAAGTCTTTAGTTTAGTTAGAATACATTTTTAATATTAGATAAGGATGATTTAATTTTTCTCTGCTGATGAAATGTATTTTCTTATGGCTGGGGAAAGGGCTTAATCGGTAATGAACTTGCTGCATAAGCAAGAGGACCTGAGTTTGACTCCACCCAACACATGTAAAGGCCTGGTGTGGTTTGTACTTGAAAGTCCAGGTGGTAGGGAAAGAAAGTGTTGGCCTCACTGGCTGGAAAGCTTCATCTAAACTGTAAACTTTAAGCCCTAGTAAGAGAAACCATCTCAAGTAATAAGGTGGACAGTTCCTGAGTAAGAACACTCACAGTTGACTTATGGCTAGCCTCTGCCTACATGCATACCTTCAGACACACAGGAACTCACATGTCTGCACATATCCACATAAATTTGCTTAAAATTGTCTTAAATCATTCTTCATTTATTTATTAAAATATGGTGCATATGTACCCAGTGTGAAGATCATATACATGAGGTCCAGTTAATCCATCATTTTACTGAGACTGTAATGTTTTAATACATGGTAGAGACTGTCTTTTTATGTTGACATTGATTTTCAGTATTGCTTTAGTGTATCTGCATTAATACAATTTTATTTTAATTTTAGCCGTTTCTCTGTATTTATTTCCTCTCTATAAAATTAGAGTTATATTATCACATATTTCAAACAAATTTATGTAATTCTCCCTGATCCATTTCCCAATTTCATTTTGTGTTCTTGCAAGTCTGCTAATCACTCTCTTGAATTTCATCATAGTTTATGTGTTTCATATTTTAAAAAACCAATTTCTTATTGGCAGCTATTTAGATTGTTTCCAATTTTTCACTATTATAAATTATGCTGCAAAGAAAAGCATTGCACATGCATCTTTTTAATCATCTGTGATTGATTCCTTAGGACAAATTTCTAGAAATAAAACTCCTTCATCAAAGTATGTGCTATTTTTGAAGTGTTCTCCTGTGCTGCCTAATTGCCCTCCAGGCAGCTTGCACTAAGTTATACTCTCATTGAAAGAATTTGAGAGTGCCCATTTCCTCTACCTTTTAGTCTATGAAACAGAATAATTATTATTTCAATTGTTAGAAAAGCTTTTACATGTGTGGGAAAATAGCATAGGAGACTAGCAGAATTATTACTGGTAGGTATTGAACACTTTGAGAATATTTATTGGCCACTTTCAAATTTATATGTTCAATCATTTTCTTTATACAGCTTCCTTCTGACTGCTTAAATTTTTCTAATTTACCTTTCCTTTTTGAGATTATAATTAAAACATTTCTTTTTCTCTTTCTTCCCTCCAGTCCTTCTCAAATACTGCTTCCTGATCTAAGGCAAACACACACACACACACACACACACACACACACACACACAATGGCAATTTGGTTGCTTGAAATTCTACTCAGTGATATGAACAAAATGCTTCTCATCTTGATGAATCTTCAGAATTTCTGTCCCTTGTCCTGTGAACAGTAGTTTACTCTTCTCTCTTCCCTGTTGAATTATGCTACTTTCCAGACATTATCTAATGCTGCTTTGAAAACAAAATTATGCTCACTGCAGAGGCAGTATTACAGAATAAAACAAGTTGCCTTGTCCCTAGGTTAGAGACATGAAGTAAGCAGCCCAATAGAATGGTTTGGTCTCTGGTATTGCCTGAGGAGACAGGTAGATAAGAATGGAGTAGTAGGGATCCTTGGGTACAGAAGTGTACGTGAAAGTAAGCATTCTTGAGTCTGAAGAGACCAACATGGCACAAAATGAGAAGCCAGAGTGTTGGTGGCTATGCCAGTGAAAGTGACATCACAGGAGGGCCCAGTGCTGGTCACAGAAGATGCTCCACAGTGCTCTGGGAACTTGGTGTACTTGAAGCTGGGCTGAGGAGGGGAGTTCATTCCTTGAGAGAAAATCTCCCGAATGGCCTTGGATTATGAAAGCCAGCCTGTTCTTCCCCAATCATCATCTTATACTCTGTTTCTTTCTGTCTTGTGTGGGTGGACGGCTTCTGTGGCTTGCTTGTTCTGTTTTTGTGGTGAAGTTCTGTGTGCTCACTTTCAGGAACTAAACATTTTTATTCCCCTCTTGATGTTTTAGGGTAATTTCTTTTATGTGTGCTCTACTTTCTTAATTCAGCTTCTGGGAATCTAATGCCATATTCTTTGTCCATAGTGCAGCTTTAAATTTTGACAACTGTACCTTTCTATTTCCTTTTGATCTATCTCTCCCACAAATTGCTTCTTCTTTGTGATTATCTGATGTGCAAGTATATGATACCCTGCAGGAAGGTGTAGAGTCTGTGGTTTGGACTTTGTCATATTTCCTTTTCTTTCTTTTAAGGAAAATCTATATAGAATTCTGTATTGATTTTCTAACATGTTCTTTTATTTCATTCTTAGCCATTTTAAATGTATATTTCTGGGAAAGAAAGTCTATGTTTTCAAAAATTAAACCCAAAGGATTCTTTTCCAGATTGGTTTTTGATAGAGGAAGGCTTAGATTTAATGTAAATGCTATTTTCTGTCTTAACTCTTCATGTTAGTGGGTCTCTTCTGTGTCTTGGGTACGGTCCCACAGAGTGAGAGAAGCATGCTGCCTTACCATTTCCACCTAAATTGTGAGAATGAATTGTGGTCTGGAGTGTGGCTGCCAGCTCCAGGCTCATATCTGTGTGCCAATTGACTACCATCATAATTTCATATGCATCAGAGGTGTTGCATAATCCTGACTTGCAACTCTACTAGCTGGCATCTACTGAATTTTTCTATTCCCTTCTCTAGGAAGGAATTTTATTTATATATTTTTTGCCTCTGTCAGTTATTGCTTCATGCCATTTGCAGTAGGTGTTTCTAGGTTTACTTATACAATGTCTTTTTGTTGTCTAAGGAGGGACTATGGGGATGTTTCTTTATATTGTGTTATGTTAATGGCTATCCTGGAGAGTAGAAAATAGAATTATCGCTACCTAGCTATCTAATCTGGAAATATATTTTTATCATAGCCAATTTATTTATTTGTGTTTATAAATTTCTATATCAAAATAGTAATAGAAAAATCATGTGTGTGAATGAGATTTGCTAGACATAGGAAAAATGACCAAGACTGGGAGGAGTTTTAGATACTACTAGCCTTATTACTATTTTGTGTGGCTGAGATAGCCTTTCTAGTCTTCTGTGAAGCCGTGTCCTCCTTTATTGTACTGTTTGGAGTGGTGTCTCCTCCTTCTTGCATGTTGCTTGTGCTTCTGAATAATAGAAATAAATTTGGAACCTTACTTAAATTTAGAAGTTAAAGTATGTGGCATGGTTGAGAAATTATATAGTTTTAAATTCATGTTTTCAGAGTTCTTTCCCAGTGTTAAGGGATGCCCTGAAGGTCATAGCATTCTACTTTTTTGCATACCCTCACCTCCCAGACTCATGTCTCATAGGTTGGTATGGTTAGAGTAAAGTATTTGGAACTTTAGAAGCAAATATGTATTCAGTGATTTATACATAATGTCCCTTTCAGATTCTTTTACTCTGTTGATATATACACCACATATATTACTATAGATAATGATTTTCTTCATGTGAGAAAAAAGTATTGCTAAGTCCTGTATGTCATAGAAGAGACGGTATGACATGATTCCCTTCCCTGGAACAGAGCCAGCAGGGCATAGGCCTCCATGAGTGTTGATGGTTGCTGGATCTGAGGCTGGTTCATATATGAAAATTATTTTTTACTTCCTGTTCCTCATTCAGGAAATATTCTTCTTGTCAAGGTTATTGAAAGTGTTCTCCCTGTCAAGGTAAATGACTCCATGATAATCAGACACAACATGAGTCTGGGAGGTGAGGGTATGCAAAAAAGTAGAATGCTATGACCTTCAGGGCATCCCTTAACACAGTGGGAAAGAACTCTGAAAACATGAATTTAAAACTATATAATTTCTCAACCATACCAAATATAAGGATACAATATGAATTATATGAGGGGCTTCAAGGACCTAAAAGAACACAGGTAGCTGGATTAATGAGCCAACTTGTCAGAAAGATACAGAGAAAGGAAGATTGCTGAGTTCAAGGTCAGTCTGGGACAGAGCAAATTTAGGCCTACGAATAATGGAATGGGTGATCTTAGAGCTGGATCACACCCAGGTAGCTTGTTGTCTGTGCTTACAAAGGCAGATTGATCTCTGAATTCATTTGCAATTTTAGGAAAAATGTGTTTGCTATCTTTTGTTAACAGAGAAAGGGAGAAAATAAATTAAAAAAAAAAGTTGATTGGTGGGATAATCAAAAGTGATCCTGGGAATTGAAGACCCAGAAATGGACCCACACACCTAAGGTCACTCGGTCTTTGTCAAAGGAGCTAAAACCATCCAGTGGAAAACAGACAGCATTTTCAACAAATGGTGATGGATCAATTGGCAGTTTATCATGTAGAAGAATGTGAATTGATCCATTCTTAACTCCTCGTACAAAGCTCGAGTCTAAGTGGATCAAGGAACTCCACATAAAACCAGATACACTGAAAATAGAAGAGAAAGTGGGGAAAAGCCTCGAACATATGGGCACAGGGAAAAAAATCCTGAACAGAACACCAATGCCTTGTGCTGTAAGGTCAAGAATCAACAAATAGGACCTCATAAAATTGCAAAGCTTCTGTAAGGCAAAGGACACTGTCAATAAGGTAAAAAGGCAATCAACAGATTGGGAAAAGATCTTTACCAGTCCTAAATCCAATAGGGGGCTAATATCCAATATATACAAAGAACTCAAGAAGTTAGACTCCAGAAAACCAAATAACCCCTATTAAAATATGGGGTACAGAGTGAAACAAAGAATTCTCAACTGAAGGATACTAAATGGCTGAGAAGCACTTAAAAATGTTCAACATCCTTAATCATCAGGGAAATGCAAATCAAAACAATCCTGAGATTCTACCTCACACCAGTCAGAATAGCTAAGATAAAAAACTCAGTGTGACAGCAGATGCTGGCAACGATGTGGAGAAAGAGGAACACTCCTCCATTGCTGGTGGGATTGCAAGCTGGTACAACCATTCTGGAAATCAGTTTGGCAGTTCCTCAAAAAAATTGGACCCAGCTATGTAACTCCTGGGCACATACCCAAAAGATGCTCCAACATATGCCAAGGACACATGCTCCACTATGTTCATTGCAGCCTCATTTATAATAACCAGCTATTTTTGTCCCTCAGTTGTCCCTCAACAGAGGAATGGATACAGAAAATGTGGTACATTTACACTATGGAGTACTACAAACCCATTAAAAACAATGAATTTATGAAATTCTTAGACAAATGGATGGATCTGGAGGATATCATCATAAGTGAGGTAACCCAGTTACCAAAGAACACACATGATATGCACTCACTCATAAGTGGATATTAGCCCAGAATCTCAGAATATACAAGATACAATCTGCAAAACACATAAAACTCAAGAGGAAGGAAGACCAAAGTGTGGATACTTCCATCCTTCTTAGAAGGTGGAACAAAATTCCCATGGAAGGAGTTACAGAGATAAAGTTCAGAGCAGAGACTGAAGGAATGGCCATCCAGAGACTGCCCCACCTGGGGATCCATCACATAAACTACCACCAAACCCAGACACTATGGCACATGCTAACAAGAGCTTGCTGACAGGAGCCTGATAAAGCTGTCTCTTGAGAGGCTATGTGAGTGCCTGGCAAGTACAGAAGTGGATGCTCACAGCTGTCCATTGGATGAAGCACAGTGTCTCCAAATTAAGGAGCAAGAGAAAGTACCTAAGGAGCTGAAGGTCTTTGCAGCCCCATAGAAGGAACAACAATACGAACTAACCAGTACTCCCAGAGCTCCCTAGGACTAAACCACTAATCAAAGAAAACACATGGTGTGACTCATGTGCATATGTAGCAGAGGTTTACCTAGTAGGTCATCAAGGGAAGGAGAGGCCTTTGGTCCTGTGCAGGTTCTATGCCAGGGCCAGAGAGTGGGAGTGGGTAGGTTGCAGAGCAGGTGGAGGGGGCAGAGGATAGGGCATTTTCAGAGGGGAAACTAAGAAAAGGGGTAACATCTGAAGTATAAATGAAGAAAATATTTAATTTAAAAGAAGGAAAAAAGTGATCCTGGGGTGAATGATTGAACTGATATATAAATAAAAGTCTGGGCTTTGGTCTATGAGTGTTGAGCTGTCTGGTGATCTTCACCAAGCTGTCTTGAGAAGCAAACAGTCAGTCAGCTTGCACCCATGATTTGATTTCAAGTCCTCCTTTTGCCACTCCTGAACACCCCTTCCTCAGAATCCCTCTCCAAGCTGTGGCTGATCCTTGGCAAAGCATTCATCAAAACCTCTGATATAGGAAACATTCTTTTTATTGGATTTCCTATCATTTATTTATTTTCATAATTCATTTTATTGATGTACCTAAAATTACTTACAATTATAACTTAAATAATAAATTTCTTTCTATATCTAATCTTATTCTATTTCATTTGCTACTTCTGTTATTTACCTTTTCATCTCTATAAAAATACTCAAGGCATTCACTTTAAGGAGAAAATCTTTGTCTAGGCTTACAGTTATAGAACTTTAGAAATAAATATTAGGCAGTATATCTGGCCCAAGGTTAACTCAGAGGCACTCGACCTAGATGCACAGATGTTGTCCTGGAGTTAGAAAGTGGCATTTGTAGTCACAGTTCATTCTGGCAACTGAATGTGCAAAGAGTTGGAGACCAGGCTTCTTTCAGTCTGTGGGATCATACCTGAGATGGGTGTGCTGCATTACAATGAAGAGTCGGAACTGAATATAACATTTATAATAAATCAAAGTCTCTTTGATTTTGTGCTTTGGGTTTTCTAGCTAGTATGACACATAATGACAGGAGAGAGTGTGGAGGAGGAGAAGTACCTTGAGCAGCACCTTGAGCTGGGGGCTAACCTTTAACACATGGACAATTTAGGGATGCTTAACCAGAGCACTACTCTAGGACATAGGATTCTAGGAGTAAAATTAAGTCTGCATGGATTTAATAACAAGCAAAAAACTAGTGTGTAGGGTCCTGAAGAGTTTTAAGTTCTTTAAATGTAGGTACAGACACAGTCTCCAGACTGGTTTTCTCTAGGATGACTTCTCAGGTGTTCTTCACTCCTGTTTTTGTCCTGTAGTCACACTAGAGGGAGAACTTTGGTAAGTATAGAAAACTCATCTAGTCATGTGATGTCATGATGGGGCAAACTACTGCGTAAGAATGTGTGGTTGAGAATAAGGGCATCAGGATGTGGGATTTGTGCTTCAATTATATATGAAGGGGAAATCAAAATCATACTTAGAGTTTCATGTGATTGAAATTATTCACTTAAAAGTCTTGTATTCCATGTATGCAATATCTGTCATGTGCCTCTTGTGTTCCCATGAAGCAGCATTGTTTAATAATTAAGGGCCATGCAATCACAAGTTTCTCAGAAGCTTCATGGTCTCTTTTTAGAAAGATGATCCTACATTCTCTCAAGAACTCAGGATCTTGATTAAGGAAACCCTTCCACCAATTGCGATGTAATGTGTCAGAGCCTCACCCAGTAGTCTCATTGTATCAGCTTTACCTGGTAAAATTGTGTAATTTCTTTCTAACTACTGAATGTGTTTTTGTTATTTACTATGTAAGAAAGCTTTCCCAATTTCCCCACTGGGCATCCTCAAGACTGCTCAGAGTACAGTCATGTCAGGTGGAATCAATTAGTGCTGAGTAGTAGACTTTCATTTTTTTAACCCATCTTATCAGATCAGATGAGATGTTTGAAGGTGTGAGAACTGTGATGAGCAGCCCTGTCATGGAAACTCCTCTGACTGCCAATTAGGGATGCTGCTAAGCTTTCCTTTCTGGTGACTTTCCATTTCCCTATTATTTCACAGAAACTCACTCTCATCAGGTTCCATGAACTGTATGGGTAGTTTGTTGCATCTGACTCTGTTTATGGTCTTATTGTTTGCTAGGTGATAGGTCAAGTGATTTTGGCTTTTTAATTTTTTTTTCCTAATGGTTAAAGATGATAAAAGAGGGAATTTGTTCAGTGGCAAAAATTTGAGAGCAGGGAGATATTGGGCTCTAGAAAATATTACTTAAAATGTCAACACATCAGGCTCTGGAGGAGATCCCAAGTTTACTGTGTCAATATAAATATGTGAGATTCAGAATGTATTGTATTTTTTCTCTGATGCATGTATTAAACAATGAGGGTTATGCATTGGTTGATTATTTTTAAGAAGAAAATGATTTATTGCAGCTTACAGTTGCCAGTCCATCATGGAAGGAAGTCTGGGCAGAGACTGACGTTTAGAGGATGACCCATAGTTTGTTCAACCTACTTACTTTCTTGTACACCCAGGACCACCTGCCAGAAGTAGTACTGTGCAAAATAGGTTGGGTTCTCTTACATCTGTCATGAATTGAAAAAAAATCCCAGTGAACAAAACAAAAAACAAAACAACAACAACAACAAAACACTAACTAGCACAGGTATAAACACTTAAATCTATCTCACAGAATTGAATTTATACTTAAGAATATAAAAATGTAAGTCCTTTGTTAATAGGCACTTTTCTCTTCAATGAGTGCCTTTTATTTTTCTATTAAATTTATTCATTAACTTTACAACCCAATATCAGCCTTTCCTCTATTCTCTGTATGCCCTCACATAAGTCCTCCCCCTATTCTCCTTAGAAGGGGAAACCCACCTCTGGATGTCAACCTCCCTATTACCACATTCCACCCCCCACCTCCTACCCCCCAAACACCCACCTTTCCACTCTGCACATCAAGTTACTGCATGATTAGGAAGATCATCTCTCACTGAGACCAGACAAAGTTGTTTATTTAGGTGTGTGCAATTCACAGACAGGCAGGGAACAGGCTCAGGGACAGACCCTGCTCCAATTGTTTGTGAGACCCACATGAAGAGATAGCTGTTCATCTGCTACATATGTGCAGTGGACTCAGGTCCAGGCAGTGCTCACTCTTTGTGTTGTGATTCAGTCTCTTGGAGCCCTCAAAGATCCAAGTTAGTTGACTCTATTGGTCTTTCTATAGAGTCCCTGTTCTCTTTGAAGTGCCTTCAGATATACTTTTAATTTGTTAGTATGAGAACATTCCAACTTCTCTATAGGGCATTTGGTACTGTGAGCTTTTCTCTTAGGCCTGCTTTCATAGTGTCCCCTAAGTTTGGGTATGTTGTGCTTTCATATTCATTGAATTCTAGAAAGTTTTTAATTTCTTTATTTTTTTACCTGACCCTAACCATTGAGTAGAGAGTTTTTCAGGTTCTCTGATTATATAGGCTTCTGTTATTTCTGTTGTTGAAGTCTGACTTTAATCCCTTGTGATTTTATAAGATTTATGGTGTTATTTCCATGTTCTTGTGTATGTTGAGGTTTACTTTGTATCTAATTACATGGTATGTGGTCAATTTTGGTGATGGTTTTATGGGGTGTTGAGAAGAAGTATATTCTTTTGTGTTGGGAAAAATGTCATATAGATATATGTTAGGTCCATTTGAATCACAACATTTGTTAGTTTTGATATTTCTCTGTTTAGCTTCTGTCTCAATGACCTGTCCATTGGTGAGAGAAACTAGAGTGTTGAGGTTTTCCCACTATGAACATGTGTTGTTTATCCTGTGCCTTTTGGTTACTTTTATTTGGAAGTCTATTTTATAGATACTAGAATACCTATTCCTGCTTGTCTCTTGGGTCCAAGTGCTTGAAAAGATGATTTATGCATCCAGTCCTTTTAGTCTGTGTGTGTTTTTTTTAATTGGGGGTATTGATTCCACAGATATAGAGAGATATTAACGGCCAATGATGTTACTTCCTGCTATTTTAATGTTGGTGTTGGTTGATTAAGTGTGTGTGTGTGTGTGTGTGTGTGTGTGTTTCTTCTATTGGTTTTAATGGTATGAAGTTATTTATTTTTCATGCTTTATTGATTATAGTTAGCCTCATTGGGTTGGAGTTTTCCTCCTAGTGTTGTTTGTAGAGCTGAATTAGTATAAAGTTATTGTTTAAATTTTATTTTGTCATGGAATATATTGGTTTCTACATCTATGGTGATTGAAAGTTTGGCTGGGAAAAGTAGTCTGGGCTGACATCTCTGGATTCTAGGATCTATAAGACCTCTGCCCAAGCCCTTCTAGATTTTAGAGTCTGATGTGAGATTTTGGGTGTAATTCAGATAGGTCTGATTTTATAGTACTTGGCTGTTTTCCCTTGCTGCTGTTAAAATTATTTCCTTGTTTTGTAAATGTACTGTTTTGATTGTTATATGATGGAACAATTTTCTTTTCTGGTCCAATCTATGTAGTGTTCTGTAAGGTTATTGCATATTTATAGGAATCTCTTTCTTAAGATTAGGGAAATTTCCCCTGTGCCCATATCTTCCAGGCTTTTCCTCACTTTCTCCTCTATAAGTTTCACTATCTCTGGTTTTACGTGGAGTTCCTTGATCCACTTAGATTTGACCTTAGTACAAGGAGATAGGAATGGATCAATTCACATTCTTCAACCTGATAACCGCCAGTTGTGCCAGCACCATTTGTTAAAAATGCTGTCTTTTTTCCACTGGATGGTTTTAGCTCCCTTGTCAAAGATCAAGTGACTGCAGGTGTGTGGGTTCATTTCTGGGTCTTCAATTCTATTCCATTGGTCTACTTGTCTGTCACTATACCAGTACCATGCAGTGTTTTTTTATTTTTTTATTTATTTATTTTTTTTAATCACAATTGCTCTGTAGTACAGCTTTGGTTCGAGAAGAGTTTTTGCTATCCTAGGTGTTTTTTTTTTTTTTTTTGTTATTCCAGATGAATTTGCAGATTGCCCTTTCTAATTCATTCAAGAATTGAGTTGGAATTTTGATGTGGATTGCATTGAATCTGTAGATTGCTTTTGGCAACTTAGCCATTTTTACTATATTGATCCTGCCAATCCATGAGCATGGGAGATCTTTCCATCTTCTGAGATCTTTAATTTCTTTCTTCAGAGACTTGAAGTTCTTATCATACAGATCTTTCACTTCCTTAGTTAGAGTCATGCCAAGGTATTTTGTATTATTTGTGACTATTGAGAAGGGTGTTTTTTCCCTAATATCTTTCTCAGCCTGTTTATCCTTTGTGTAGAGAAAGGCCATTGACTTGTCTAATTTTATATCCAGCTACTGCACTGAAGCTGTTTATCAGGTTTAGGAGTTCTCTGGTGGAATTTTTAGGGTCACTTATATATACTATCATATCATCTGCAAAAAGTAATATTTTGACTTCTTCCTTTCCAATTTGTATCCCTTTGATCTCCTTTTGTTGTCGAATGGCTCTGGCTAGGACTTCAAGAACTATGTTGAATAGGTAGGGAGAAAGTGGGCAGCCTTGTCTAGTCCCTGATTTTAGTGGGATTGCTTCCAGCTTCTCACCATTTACTTTGATGTTGGCTACTGGTTTGGTGTAGATTGCTTTTATCATGTTTAGGTATGGGCCTTGAATTCCTGATCTTTCCAAGACTTTTATCATGAATGGGTGTTGGATTTTGTCAAATGCTTTCTCTGCATCTAAGGAGATGATCATGTGGTTTTTGTCTTTGAGTTTGTTTATATAGTGGATTACGTTGATGGAGACACTGAAACTTATAGAGGAGAAAGTGGAGAAAAGCCTTGAAGATATGGGTACAAGTGAAAAATTCCTGAATAGAGCAGCAATGGCTTGTGCTGTAAGATCAAGAATAGACAAATGGGACCTCATAAAATTGCAAAGCTTCTGTAAGGCAAAAGACACTGTCAATAAGACAAAAAGGCCACCAACAGATTGGGAAAGGATCTTTACCTATCCTAAATCAGATAGGGGACTAATATCCAATATATACAAAGAGCTCAAGAAGCTGGACCCCAGAAAATTAAATAACCCCATTAAAATGGGGCTCAGACCTAAACAAAGAATTTTCACCTGAGGAATACCAAATGGCTGAGAAGCACCTGAAAAAATGTTCAGCATCCTTAATCATCAGGGAAATGCAAATCAATGCAACCCTGGGATCCCACCTCACACCAGTCAGAATGGCTAAGATCAAAAATTCAGGTGACAGCAGATGCTGTCGAGGATGTGGAGAAAGAGGAACACTCCTCAATTGTTGGTGGGATTGCAAGCTTATACAACCACTCTGAAAATCACTCTGGTGGATCCTCAGAAAATTGGACATAGTACTACAGGACGATCCCACAATACCACTCCTGGGCATATATCCAGAAGATGTTCCAACTGGTAAGAAGGACACATGCTCCACTATGTTCATTGCAGCCTTATTTATAATAGCCAGAAGCTAGAAAGAACCCAGATGTCCCTCAACAGAGGAATGGATACAGAAAATATGGTACGTTTACACAATGGGGCTATTTACACTATTCAGCTATTAAACAGAATGAATTTATGAAATTCCTAGGCAAATGGATGGACCTGGAGGGCATCATCCTGAGTGAGTTAATCCAATCACAAAAGAACTCACATGATATGTACTCACTGATAAGTAGATATTAGCCCAGAAACTTAGAATACCCAAGATACAAGATACAATCTGCAAAACACATGAAAGTGAAGAAGAACGAAGACCTAAGTGTGAACACTTTGCCCCTTCTTAGAATTGGGAACAAAACCCCCATGGAAGGAGTTACAGAGACAAAGTTTGGAGCAGAGACAAAAGGATGGACCATCTAGAGACTGCCATATCCAGGGATCCATTCCATAATCAGCCTCCAAACACTTACACCATTGCATACACTAGCAAGATTTTGCTGAAAGGACCCTGATATAGCTGTTTCTTGTGAGACTATGCCGGGGCCTAGCAAACACAGAAGTGGATGCTCACAGTCAGGTATTGGATGGATCACAGGGCCCCCAGTGGAGGAGCTAAAGAAAATACTGAAGGAGCTAAAGGGGTCTGCAACCCTATAGGTGGAACAACAATATGAACTAATCAAAATGCCCCCCCCCCCGAGCTTGTGCTTCTAGCTGCACATGTATCAGAAGATGACCTAGTTGGCCATCATTGGAAAGAGAGGCCCATTGGTCTTGCAAACTTTATATGCCTCAGTATAGGGGAATGCCAGAGCCAAGAAGTGGGAGTGTGTGTGTGGGGGGGGAGGGAAATGGGGGAGGGTATGGGGGGACTTTTGGGATAGCATTGGAAATGTAAATGAAGAAAATACCTAATTTAAAAAAGAAAGGGGATAACATTTGAAATGTAATTAAAGAATATATCCAATAGAAAAAGAGAGATTGAAAAAAAAAAGATTAGGGAAATTTTTTTTCTATTATTTTGTTGAATGTATTTTCTGGCTCTTTAAGTTTGGAATCTTCTTCTATTAGGATTATTGTTTTTTTTTTATTAGATATTTTCTTTATTTACATTTCAAATGTTAACCCCTTTCCTGGTTTTCCCTCTGAAAAACCCCTATTCCCCTTTCTCATCCTTCCTTCCCCTGCTCACCAACCCACCCATTCTCACTTCCCTGTCCTGGTATTCCCCTACACTGGGGCATTGAGCCTTCTCAGAACTAAGGGCCTCTCCTCCCATTGATGTCAAATAAGGCTATCTATCTTCTGCTACATATGCAGCTGGAGCCATGGTCCCTCCATGTGTCCTCTTTGGTTAGTGGTTTACTCCCTGGGAGCTCTGGGGGTGCTTGTTGGTTCATATTGTTGTTCATTATATGGGGCTACAAGCTCCTTCAGCTCTTCTGGTCCCTTTTCTAGCTCCTCCATTGGGAACCCTGTGCTCAGTCCGATGTGTTGGCTGAGAGCATCCACCTCTGTGTTTGTCATACACTGGCAGAGCCTCTCAAGAGACTATATCAGGATCCTGTCAGCAAGCACTTGTTGGCATGCACAGTAGTTTCTGAGTTTGGTGACTGTATATGGGATGGATCCCCAGGTGGGGCAGTCTCTGGATGGTCTTTCCTTCAGACTATTCTTATTATTCTTAGGTTTGGTCTTTTCATAATATCTTAAATTTCCTGGATGTTTTGTGTTATGAACTTTTTAGGTTTTTATATTTTCTTTAACTAATATTTGATTTCTTTTATTGTATCTTCTAAACCTGATAGTTTCTTATCCATCTCCTGTATTCTGTTGGTATTTATGTCTGCAGTTCCTGTTCTTTTTCCTCAGTTTTCCATCTACATGATTGTCTCAGTTTGTGTTTTCTTACATTTTCCCCTTTCAGATCTTGGGTAGTTTTATTCATATTCTTTATCTCTTTGATTATATTTTCCTGTAATGTATTTTCCTGCATTTCTGTAAGGGACTTATTCATGTTCTTTTTAAAGGCCTCTATCATCTTTATAAGATTGGAATTATGAACCTTGTTGTGCTTCAGTTTCATTATGATATCCAGTGTTTGTTGTAGCAGGAAAACTATGCTCTGGTGGTGCTGTATTGCCCTGTGTATTGTTGATTTTGTTCTTATGCTGTCCTTTAGGCATCTGGTTTTCCTTAGTGTTTTCTGGGTGATCTTAATGCAGCAGGACTTCTTGAGAGGGTATGGGAAGCTGTGGGCCAGACAATGGTTGTCAGAGAATCTCACTCTGTTAGCTGTGCCTCAGAAAGTCCTCACTCTGCAGTCTGTGTCATGGGTGGAGCATATTCTGCAGGCTGTGTCCAAGTCAGACCCATCTGGGCTGGCAGACAAACTAGGATGGGTGGTCAGGCAGGATTCCCAGCTCATTAGTTTGGGGGCTCCTGAAAATTTCCACAGTGAGGTAGAATCTTCTTGGAGTCTGGCAAGTCACCAAATTGAGGAGCAAGGTCATATCTAGACAATGAACCTCAGGAAACCTCACATAGTTCCAATCCCCTCTGCATCCTGTCCCAGGCAGACCAGCTGGAGTATCAGGCAGATCCAACTAGGTTTGCTGTTCATGCAGGCTTCCAAGCTGTTTAGTTTGGGACTCCTGAAGGTTTCCATGGGGAGGCAGGATGCTCTTGGGGGTCCAGCGAGTATCCTCTGAACTGATTAGCAAGGCCAGGTCTAGACAATGGGTGCACTGGTTGATTTAATATAACAGATAATTTCCTTATATAAAAAATGCAAAGATCAATCATGTATGTTAAAGAGAAAAGTGAAACCTTTAACAATTTTAATAACATTCTTATACCAATGTTTGGATTGTGTCTCTCCTGTATCTCCCAGAGAGCATATCTGTTATCTGTTTACTGGGGAAAAAGTAGGAATATCTGTAAATAGAAACAAATTCTTGGGTCATTTGCCCATTCCCTTTATTTTTCACATTATATAACCATTTTATCAGCAAATGGAATGATGATATTTCTTATACGGCTACATGTACAAAACTTTTCTGGGGAAATAAAGAATACTCTGAAGGTCATCTACAAACCATACCATGGCTAGTGTGGTAGGAGTACTTTAATCAGGCTCACTTTTGAAATACTGTATAAAGTCACTAACTGCTTTCCTGATTGAGACCTTCTCCACGATGGAGATTTTACCTGACACTGTGAACATAGTCAACATCCCAGTTAAGGATATCATAGGCCATATGGGAAAGCCTATTGATTTTTTTTCTAAATAGTCAGGTGGTCCAACTACTTCCTCGTGGGACCATAAAATATATCTTGGTTCCTAGAGACCTTGAAGGGAGGTTAGCCATTTCACCAGCTCCTGGGCACCAGGACTCTGTCACTATCAGCCACAGGTCCCCATAGATTTGTGGCCTTCAGTCATGTGATAGCAATGCCTCAAACCCCTCTCCAGGTAGAAGATGTGACCTATGGTCACTAAGGCTCAAGACAAATCTCCATTTTAATGAGGTACCTAAAGGCCTGAAGGGCTAGCCAATAAGCTTTCTTTCCTAGACATTCCTCCCTGCAAAATGTATTTAACCTCAGGCCTACCCTGAGAAGGGGGTATGGTTTTATTCATTCACTTTCTGCCATGGCAATAAATGTCTTAGAACCATGGACTGTCTTTTTTCATTGGGATCCACTGTGTGGGGGCATGAAAAAAAGTTTTTGCCTATAGAGCCATTCTCCAATCTCCAGTTTAAGGTCTCTTTTCGCTTTCAACCATGACCACCACCAAGTTCAATCTCAAGCAATTAGCTTTTTCCTCCTTTATTGACACAATCAAAAACCAATTAGGGAATCAACACCTCCTTCTACATAAAACTTCATGTGCTTCAATTTAACTATAACAATAAACAGACTAAACACAGTAATTCAAATATACTTATTTAAAGACAGTTAACAAATGTATTAAACAAAGAAACAAACAAATAAAAGAGCCATATATATTTCATATCTAGAAGAAATCCACTATAAATATAATGGCTTAAATAAGCTGAATGTAGGTTAGAGATAGCCAGAACTAATGAAATAAAGAACATGGGAATATTGGTTTTAGTCAGAATAGATAACAGGCCAGGGGAAATAATTAGGGATACATACATTGCATACGGAGAGAGATTGAGTTCTTTCCAAACACATAGCAACCTACTTCATGACTAGTCATCAAAATGTAAGAGGGAAAGGTGATAGGAGTTTGTGGTGGCTTGAATATGCTTGTTCCACAGAGAGTGGTACTGTTATGAGGTGTGGCCTTGTTGAAAGAAGTATATCACTATGGGGAGGGGCTTTGGGGGTCTTCTCCTATGCTCACACTCCACCCATTGTAGAAAAGAGACTCCTAACTTCATGAGGATGACAGTCTCTCCATGGTTGCCTTAAGATCAAGATGCTGAACTCTTAGCTCCTTCTCTAGCACCATGCCTGCCTGCGTGCTACGATGCTTCCATCTATGATGATAATAGACTAAACCTCTGAATATGTAAACCAGCCCCTATTAAATGTTTTCCTTTATAAGAGCTGCCTTGGTCATGATGCGTTTTCATAGCCATTGAAACCCTAATTAAGTCAGTGGTGAAGCAAATGAATCTGCTATTACAGTTGTAGACTAAGTGTTCTTCTCTTTGTAGTTGACAAAGTGCAGATAGCCAGGACACAGTTAAACCAAATGGAAATACCAATCAATTGGAACTGATTGGTAATTAAATAAGCAAATACATATTTATAATGCATGACTATATTCTGAGCCAGAAAACATACCTAAACAAATATAAAAGATGAACAGTTATATGGAATATAGTCACAGACTCTAGAACTTTAAAGCTAGAAAATACATAAATGAACAAAACCCCCAAATCCTGGAAGAGTACCTTTCTAAATACATTTGGATGAAAGAAGAATTTTCACAGGAAACAGAGGAAAGTTTTAAACTTAATGAAACATCCATCTACCCAAATATTCAGGGTGCAGTGCAAAACAGCATAGATAGGGGATAGTATAGTGATTGCTATACTTGTCTGGAAAGAAATCAAATTTAAAGTCAGTAATTTAGTTTCACCTTTGAACACTAGGCAAAAAAGGGGGATTCCATCCAAATTAAGGAGAAGGAAATAAAATATAAAGTCCATAGAGAGATCAAAAGAATTGAAGAAACAACATGATGCAGAAAATCCATAAAGGCTGAAGTGCTGTCTTCAAGGAATAAACTGGTTAAAAAAAATAGACATTGTGACTGCTAACATCTGAACATGAAATGTCTTACTGTGGCTCATGACGTTTTTGTTCATTCACCAACTCAACCTGTCATTGTATGGCACTTGCAGACTCAAAGGTTGGGGCTGGTTGGTGGGAAGGAGAAAAGTAGCAGTGGGCTTTTGAGGGTTATAAAACCCTCCAAAGTGAGCCCAGAGGTCCTCATTCTTTCTATTACCTTGTTTGCCAGCATGAGGTATGAATTTCAGTTACAAGCTCTCATTACCATACTCTCTGAAATAAGATAGACTGTAACTTGAAGATGAGTGTAGGTATACTGTTCTTCTCATAAGGCAGACCATCAGGTAATGGTCAAAATGACATGAGCACCAGTAATGGAACTAATGTCTGACTCCTCTGAGGCTAACATTACTTTCATATCTAAACCAACAAAAAATTCTCACACACACAAAGCTGTAAGTAGTCCAGTATCTTTTACAAAAATAAATAGAAAAGACTTGTATTGCTATATTTAATACAACAGTTTGTATAATGAAATGTATATTATGACCACATGGATTTTTTTCCAGCTATACAACTCTGATTCATGGTTTGCAAACCAATGATTATAGATTGAGGCTTTTGTGGTTGGGTGAGTGTACAGATTTCTTAATGCCTGCAAGATGTGCTGGGGGAAACTTGTGGGAGTGGTCAACTAATGTCTGGTTTAATTTGAGGCCCATATCAGGAGAGGGAGCCTATGTCTTACAGTGATCAGATGACTAGATGATCAGAAACCAGAGGCTGGATAGCCCAGACACATAGAATACAACCATCTATCACTGGTCAGAAATATCACTAAAATGGTTGTTAATGATATTCTGTTCTGCTAATAGATCAGTGCCTTTTTCATTCATCATTAGAGAGGCATTCTTCAGTAGTAAATGTGAGCAGGTTCAGATAACCACTGCTAGAACTTCTGAGGAGACAGAGTCTAAATGGCAGATGAAGTGAAATTTTTCTGATTGTGCTATGTGATCCTGACTCACATGATGTTTTGCTGAAGCGAGACTCATGAGTGGGCACATGATATTGTGAGAGAGTGTAAACAGGACCCAACAGACAGTGATGGGGCACTTGCATTACTAGCTTTGCAATGCTTTGTTGCTCTCTGATCTTTGGTGATCTTTACTTCATTAAGAGAGGCATAGCAGAGAACTCCTGGCATTTAGGCTGACATTGGTCCCTCCTGCTGACTTGTGCTGATTTGGCCTGACTGATACTTCTGGATAGTGCAGCTGCTGATTCATGCTTTGTGACACGCTTGAACTGCACTGTTGGTATTCTGACATGACTGAACTGGACTGCTGGTATCCTGACAAATGGCTATTGGAATCACCCAAAGAACAAGGTGTTGTCCTATTTATCATCTTTTCTCACCTATCTTTGGATGGTGGCCTAGAAGGGACTCAAAGTGTTTGTGAATCCTTATTAAAGCAGGTTTTGAAAAATCTAAGCCTACTGCAGGTCTCTATTGAATACCATCCTTCAGAGCTCTAGGTATCTTATGGAAGTAAGGGAGGAAAGATTGTAGGGGTCAGAGTGGATGAAGGACACTGGGACAACATGGCTCACTGAATTAACTAAGCAGGGCTCATATAGGACTCACAGAGACTAAACTTGCAAGCATGAGACCTCTGTGGGTCTGCACCATATGCTCTGTGTATATGTTATGGTTGATGGGTTGTTGTTTTTGTGAGAGAGGATGTGTCTTGACTCTTTTGCCTGTTTTGGGAATGCTTTTCCTCCTAGGGTTTTACCTTGTCTAGCTTAGATTGAGGGCTTTTGCCTTTCCTTATTTTATCATGTTTTATAGTGTTTGGATGTTGTCTGTTGGAGGCTTGCTCTTGCCTGCAAGCAAATGAGGGAGTTGTTCTTTTTGGGAGAGAGAGGAAGTGGGAAGGAGCTGGGTGAAGTGGAATGGGGGTACACTATGGATGAGATGTATTGTATGAGACAATAATTTATTTTCAATAAAAATAAAATAAAAAGTTAAATATGAACAAAATAAGAAAGAAAAAAATCAATGATTGCCATACCTCATATCAATAGTCCAGGAATGAAAGAAATATATTGCTTTTGAAAAATGTTATTAGTCTTTGTATTAGTATTAATGTGTGTGTGTGTGTGTGTGGTGTGTGTGTGTGTGTGTGTGTGTGTTTTCTGTGCATGGCTTAAGGTCAGAAACAAGTTTGTGGAGTCAATGATCTTGTATCTTTACTCAGGTTTCAGGGATTCAACTCCAGCTCTTGTGACTAGAACCTATACTTGCTGAACAAATTGCCAGACCACAAAAAACCATATTTTCAGTTAGGTAAATGTGGAGAAGTATACTTCATAACATTCAGTGTCTATTCACAGAAAAATATAAATACCAAGCTCTGAGACAAGTTGAATTGAGAGAATGATTCTTATATGGAACAGCTATAAATAGCTTGAAAGGAATGTCTTTCTTATGCAGAGAAACTTTGTGATTCTCCCCTAAGATTGAGAGTTATGCTTCAAGCTGTCACAACTCCCATGCCATACAGTGCAAGAAACCATATGTAATACAATCAGAGATGGAAAGGCAGAAAAAGTAAACAGATTGACAAGTAAGAAATAAAGCTGACTTCATTTGTAAATGACTGAATGTGGGACTTAAGAGCAAGTTAGATCATTTTAAAAATAAAGTTTGAGTACAATGAAGTTGCTAGTTTCAAAATATTAACAAACTTACACTCATTTAAAAGTATTTTGAAATTTTCTTATATACCTGCAGTACATTTGATCATATTCATCCCATATTCTCTCTCTTTCCCCTCCCATTTCCCCTGAAGTCCTTAATCTTCCCAACATGTCCTCCTCCTTTTATGTATGGCTACATTCTTGAAGAAAAATGCATACTCTTTTTTTAATATCACTTTTCTGTCTTTATATAATACTAACATTTTTTCCTTAAATTTATACAAGCTATCTTTGATTATTTCCACCTAAATCATTAGGATGTGTGTGTGTGTGTGTGTGTGTGTGTGTGTGTGTGTGTGTGTGTGTGTGTGTGTGCTTATGCATGTACATTTACGTTACTTTAAATAAAGGGAGAGTGTTGTCTAATTAGTAGAGATGAACATTCAGGAACACATTCCTTATACTAGCAAAATGCTTAAAATTTGATAGTCAAACAATTTTGGCATTAGTTAAGTGTCAAATTTAGACTGTTAAAATTGAACATAGCAGGAACTAATTTGAGTCTGTTTAAACAGGAAAAGGAAGAGTTCTGTGGATCACAGAGGCAAACAGCTAAACCACAGGAAGAGGAGTAAATGCATAATTGAAAGGCTCAACATTCTAGCCCCACTGTTCTTTGTGATGTCTGCTTGATTCTTTGGCTCTGCAGATCTCTTGATTATTTTCAGCTCATATGTAGAATCAGTGATTCTTTCTTTCCTAGAAGTACTGGGAAAAGATGAATTACTTCTTCCATGAGTCTTGGTTATCAGATGGAATAGAAATGCCCACTATACAGAAAAACAATGCCCAGCATACTTATTCATAAGGGAAATGCAATTAGAATGCTACTTCAGAGCCACTAAAAAGACTGAAAGTATGAAGTACAAAAAACTGAAAGACTTAAAATTGGTTGGGATGCACAACAATGCACAACAATGGCAGCTTGAACATACTGTATAGTGCTGGTGAGAATACAGTATTGCTTGAAAAAACAAACAAACAAACAAACCAACAAACCAGTGAGCTGCTTTGGTCAACAGCTTCTTATAAACTTGACTCCAAAACTAGATATTTGTGAAAGGAAAGTGGTTACAAATCTACAAATGGAGATTTCTTCAAGCACATTCACAGATTCATTTTTCTTTTTTGTAATGATTGCACAGTGTGAACAGTGGATGCTCATGGATGAGCCTCTAGGAAGCTGGTTACTCACTTCATGGGTTATTGCTCAGCAGTGGAGAGAATGACTACTAACATATGCAGAACATCGACTCATCTAAGTGATGTGCTGAATGAGAAAAGCTGGGGATAAAAGAATCCCCAGAAGTTCATGTATATGAAGTTCTGAACACGTAAAGTTAATCTTTGGTGATAAAAATCATATTGGTGCTTACAAAATCATGGGGCTGATAGAAAAAAGACTGAAGACATTTTCCAAAGTGATAAAGGTGTCATCTATTGACTACAGCTTAGCTGCTAGACAATCTACTTGTTCATTAAATTCATATTTATGATCTATTCATTTTACAGTGGGCAAATTGAATTTTGATAAACAATAAAATATCTTAAACCATGCTGCTAAATTGTTCATCTTAAAATGCATATTTTTTAAAATAGCAATTTTGTGTATTCAAGTTTATTAATATATCTGGCCTTCACTGTTAATATGACATTGATCTGGAGACTTTTAAAAATAACTGGCAATGAAGAGATGGGAAAAAGGAAAAGAAGTAATCAAGGGGAATAATGAAGTTACTCTAAGAAGTATCACTTGCAACTTCTTTGAGGCAAGGGGGCTTCAGTAATGCTGCAATTTCATTGACTCCAGGCGGCATGCTGATATCACTTCATTAATGTTTTATGTATATATGAATAGGCATTTTTGCATGCATAGTAATAGATGTATATCTTCATCATGCATCTTGGAGTTTGTTGTGTGTATGAGTATGTGGGGGAAAGTGAGCATAAATTCACATGCATAGGCACACACTGGTTGTATTTATTAATAAGTTGTTAACACATGCCTAGGCAACCATGTAGTCATTACATGCCAAAGACCACAGTTTGGCCCTTATGCATAGAATGAGTGACTGATTACGACTGAGCCTGAGCAATGTGTGAGAATAATTGCTTTCCATGCACTGTAATGTTCATGGCTGTTTAAGATTCATTTTCTGTGAACCTAGATTTGATTGTTTCATGTAAAAATGATCAATTTGAATAAAACCAAAAAACTTGTTTTTGCTTGGAATATAGCTTCTTAATACTACATTTTAATATAGAAGTTAGAATAAATTTATATGAGATTTGAGTAAATCCTTCTCTGATTATAAGGTATCCTGCTGTTATAATGCATATGTAGAGAAATATTGAGAATAAATTGTAGAGATGTGCTGTACAGCTGAGAAATAATAAATAATGAATAGTTAATTAACTAGAAAATAAGTTTGGCATGGTTTTATGAACTGAAAAGTTAAGCAGCTGGATTTTGGGACAGTGTTTATGAAAATGTATATGGTTCAAGTGCAATTCTGTGGCCTTTGCTTGCTGTGGGTTAGTAATGACTCACAACAGAGCCCTGAGAAGATATTCTGACCACAGGTCAGGAAATGAGCACCCTGGTCGCTGCTGAGGCAGATCTGTCTCCTAAGATCACCCATTTTATTGCTGAGTGAACAATAATATCCTGACAGAATAACCCCACTGCACTATCAGCTATGCAGCTCCACTGGGGAGTTTGCCAACTAGGAGGAGGTCTTGTTCTGACAAGATAGAAATTCTTGTTCTGGGAGATCACTGAATCCTTTATTGCTTCATGTATATTTGCTTTACAGATCCTGCTGGAATTTCCTAGTGAAAAACTGAAATGAAATGCCTGCTACAGAACAATAAAACTTAGAAGGAATGAAACTGAGAACCAGTTTTTAAAGACTCATATCAATAATAACACTAGCAATTACAATAGCTAGCAAGTATGTAACAATTACAGTGATCCTGAGAACAGTTTAAGCACTTCAGATATGTAAAGTAACTTAATCAGAAGATCTTTTGAGAACAAGACAAATATTTACCTCAGTTTAAAGTTTACACAGCTGAGTCAAAAAGTTTAAAAGAGTCCAAAGTCCTATAGGTGGTAAGGCTGTGCTGGCTGTAGGCATGCTTTTGACACTATGTTGTCCTGTATAAGTTCCTGTTTGAAAACTGCCAAAGAATTTCATGTTTTAAGTAAATTTACAGTTTTGTGAAGGACCACAGTCATAGCTATGTTCAGCCACATATAGCCATATGCATCCTACATGATTGTTCCACAATAATTTCAGCCTACTTCTTTACACTGTCTGTCTGGAATTGGTTGTATTTTCACACATCAACTGAAATATGTATAATAGTATACTTTCACACACAGAGATTTCTGCACACACACACACACACACATATATATATATATTTATATATATATGTGTGTGTGTGTGTGTGTATACACACATATACATACATACATACATACATGTACAGGCTTACAGAAGATTTTACAGTGTGGAAAGACCAATGAGTACCCACTGATCAGGATTAATGTCAAGGAGGCCTTGGGTATTCTATTTAAAGTTTCTGCATCTCAGGGTTTCCCATATGGAATTGAGTAATTTGTTTTCTTGGGATTATTAAGGAGTAGTAGCTGGAGGTAAATGACCCTTCAATAAACAGGCACTTTAATATTTGTTATTAATAATTTACTAACTGTGACTACTGACATTACACTTTATAAATGAGTTGAAGACAGGTAACAACAAAAAACTGAAGAGCAGTCTCAAACAATAAAATCTGAGACCCCACTAAAGACATACCCAAGAAACAGTATGTAGGAAGGAAATGGAACATGCAGGGTTATTTCTGAAGGAAAGCAGAAAAACTCAACAATCCAGTGCCAAGAGTCACAGAGACCCATGGACCTCCATGCCACCCACAAACCTGTCCTCTAGTGACCAGCACAGTCAGCCCGTGCTTGCCTGCCCCAGCTCTCACATTGTCTGCAGAAGACTGTATGTGGCACTTTTAGTAGTACAGTGCAAAGGGGGTGTCCAAAGGAATAGTTGTTAAATGGTTAACTGTGGAAATACCAGTGAGACACCAAGAGAAAGGAGAACATACGTGTAAGTATCCAGGTGTGAAATTGTGGGTTAGTGTGATGGAAAGCTACCCAGTATTTTAATCATGCTCTGTGCATGGCCAAGTGTTTGGAAAAGAAGCTAAAGAAGAGTGACTGTAGGGACAAAAGTGATAAGTTTGGTGTGTTTTAGTAAAGAACCATGGTTGCAGAATGAGGCTTCTAAATTTGCGATGAAGAAAAAATATGGTGCTTTTGACTATGACAAAGAGCATTGTGTCTGTGTCCCAAGTTATAGTTCATTTTCTAAGTACTAGAACATTTTCATTATTTATCTCACTTTTTCATGTTCACTTGGGGTATTATTACAGTAATACAAATCTTAGGTCTGAAGCTTAGGTATGCTGAGCTTTGTATTGTAGCCAACTGTTTTATTTACATTTTCATCAAGATAAGATCTCCTATTATTGTCCTTGGAGATGAAATTTCAGTTACTTGAGTGAATTCAGCTATCTGGGCTTTCCCTGGGTTTTACCTCATCTGAAATTTCAGCTATACATAGCTTTAAATTCTGTGCATTATTTTTGGATTGGAAATGCAAAGAACATTATCACCTGTGGATATTGTCAGCTCTAGCTTAACTGAAGTCCTATCAGTCACTTTGGCTCTCATTGGCTCCTGTGAGAGATGGATTGCACCAGTCTCAACAGGACATTGTGACTTATGACTGGACCGCTATTTAAAAACCTTGTCAGTCTTTGCTTGTTTTGTTTTGTACTTTATCACTCCTTTTGTGAAAGCATTTCCCTGAAAGCATCTCTGGCTTATGACCTTGTGGCTGAGTCAGCATAGCTGCAGGGTATGGAGAAGCATGCAGAACCAGTGTCATTATTTCACAGGGACTCATTTTCACTCATGTGTTTCATTGCAGGAATTTGGTTTACCCAAACTGATGAGGTAGCCAGAACTGTGGCAGAGAGAGATGGAAAGATTTGAGAGTGAATAGATGTTTAATTTTGAACTTTGGAGTAGATATGGTTTGGGAAAGAAGATAGGCCTTGACCACAAAGCCAAAATTAATTGAACATTGGGTTGTAAAAAATACACAAACACACAATTTGCTCAGATAACCTTTTTCATGTTTTTCAAGGGTATGTCTTTAGTGGAGTCTCAGATTTTATTGTTTGAGACTGCTCTTCAGTTTTATGTTGTTACCTCTCTTCAACTCATTTATAAAGTGTAATGTCAGTAGTCACAGTTAGTAAATTATTAATAACAAATATTAAAGTACTGAGGTTGAAGACTTTTTTGTTTTTAATAACTTCAAGTAACAATTTATTGGTGAAAGTAGTTAGGAAGTTCATCTGCATCCAGGAGTACATTGACACCATTACTCCTATTATATTTTGGTGTAGGTAAGTCATTCCAGTATTAGGAAAAAATACTATTTTCGACTGCTTATTACCACACTTCTATTTTTAAATACATAGATATAATATATTTTATGACATCTATCCTACTTTTCCTCCTTTACAGTTTCTCTCTTACCACCTTCCCCAACTAATATCTCTTTCCAAATTCATGAGTTTTGTATTGAATCCCACTGAGTTCTCTTAGTATGAATGAATACAGAACAAAAGTGATTGTCTTTACCCCAGCAGCTTTCAAAAAACAATGTGTCTTCAATTAGTGGTACAAATTCATAATCCCTTCATCCTTACATGTTAGAACTTTTGCTGCCTTGAATTTGAACATACAGTCATGACTTCACCGAATTCATTTGCATTGCCTTTAGCGCTATTACAGCTAGCTAGTAAAGATGAAGAGTCTAGTTTAGTGCTTGCTTGATTTCTCCACATCTTTCTACACAAGTGCGCGTGCTGTATTTAGCAATGGAGTCTTACCATCAAATTCTAGAGGAAAAGCAAGGGCCCAGAAAATAGTCTATAATGACTAAGGAGCTGTATTGTCCAACATTTAAAATGGAGGTTACCCATACTGGGTGATGGAATTTTTATTTGATAGCATATGTTGCCTGGGGAAGAATTGTTCTCTCATATAGGGTAACTCTATGTTAACTCCTCTATACTGCCCTATCATCTCTCAAACAATCAGGGTTTTCCTGGCACCTGGTAAACTTTTTTGGTAATTTTTGTTTTTGTTTTTGTTGGTTTTTTTTTTTTTTGTAATCTTTATCATTCTGAGATTTCAAAGTAGTATTTTATTGATGATTAAAGTTGAATATTAAAAAAAATATTTCTCAGTCTTTGTATTTCTTTTTTGAGTACTCCTTGTTTAATGCCATGCACCTGTTTTTAATTGGGTTATCTGTGTCCTTGGTATTTAGTTTTTGAGTACTTTATATATTCTGAACACTAACCTTGTGTCAGATGTATAACTGGTAAGAATTCCTTCCACTCAGCAGGTTGCCTTCCGATGCAATTGATAATTCCCATTGCTATACAGGAACTTTTCAGTTTCATGAGGACTCATTTGTCAGATGTTGGTCTTAATGTCCATGTGGGTCCTGTCCAGAAGGACCTTTCTTGTGCAAATTACTTTACCAAGCTTTGTATGTATTTCACTCACATTCTTCTAGTCCAATGTTATCTGCATGGGAGATTTTAAACACAATTCTTCATTAAAATGAGTTTTCAGTTAATAGTATGAATTTTTTTTGTCTCCTGATATGCCTAAATCTTTAAAAAAAAATCACAATATGTTTGTTAAATCCATTTCCCTTCTCTACCTATGTTTCCAATGCCTTCAAATGTAACTCCAAACTTTTTACTCCAAGTAGGTAATCCTTGAATTTATTCTCCACATATGGTTAAGGAGCTCTCTTTCTACAACAGTATTCTGATTGCATCAATATTTTGCTCAAAATGTTTTTCCTTGACGTTTGGGTCTTAGATCTGCATCTACTGTCATAGTATGCCTTTTCTAACTTGCTAATGCACATTAGTTCAGATCACACTGGAGGACTCACTGACAGCAAACAGACAGTGCTTGCACATTTCCAGTCCTTCCTAAATGTAGCTTTGCTACTTCTAATGGATAAGCTACAACTGACAGTTGGGCCATACTAAATTTACTCCACCTGATCTGATGGGTACCACATTACCTCTGCTCATGCTCCCTTGATTTGAGTTATTTGACTATACTTCTTTTATTTTCTTGTAATATGTTCAGTCTTAAAAATAATAGCGCTTACATGTTGACATTTTAATTATATGCATTGAAATTCATCTTTTTCACCTCACCAGGTTTGCCTCATAGTGAATCTTTTCCATCTTAGTTCTGCCTGTGAGAATGATAATATAAGTACTTAAAAAAAAAGATGTATTTATTATTATACATAAGTACACTGCAGCTGTCTTCAGATGTGCCAGAAGAGGGCATCAGATCTCATTATGGGTGGTTGTAAGCCACCATGTGGTTGCTGGGATTTGAACTCAGGACCTTCGGAAGAACAGTCAAGTGTTCCTACTCACTGAGCCATCTTGCCAGCCCGCCAATAATAACCTAAAATAGATAATCATACAGTCTACAAAAGAGATATGGTTATGGAACGCACAGCAAACACCTTTAATGTAGAAATCTTCAGGAGTTTGCTGCCTCCTATTTGCCGTGTCTGCTGGCAAATGACAGTGATATATGTGAGATTTCATATCAAATGTTTTATATACCATTAAGAAGTGAGACACTAACACCATTTATTTTGGTGTAATAAATTTATATAAATCTAAATTATTATTCAAATTTCAAGATGATATAAAAAATTGAAATGAAAAACTTGAAAACCCTCTGGCAACTGCTATGGGTTCCTTCATATCTCTTCCCCCTATCTTTGTGTGTGTGTGTGTGTGTGTGTGTGTATGCACAGATAGAAAGAGAGAACATATATATTTGTATATAAAATATACTCATTTCATTCTAAGAGAATGAACTCCTTAAAGCTCCATTCATCTAAAATATGGACTTTCTTTCCTATAGAATATTCTCACTATTATTCCATTTTATAACACCAGAGAACTCTACCATACTTAATCTTAATTACTGGATAAAATTCTGCACATATCAATTGCTACCAAATAGTTATTATAGCAGTTCTTTGTCTCTGTCTCTGGAACCTGAATATGACTTTTCTTGTAGAACATCTTTACTATCTCTTGCTTCTCACTTCTTCCACTGTGGCTTTGCAGTGAGCAAGAAGCCCCCAGGAACAAAACAGTTCTTTCTATGATATTAAATTTCAACAAAAGCATGGAAACACATTTATTTCTGTCATATGCCTTTGGTTTTAGGTTTCTTTTTACTTATAAATACTGGAGATCCATGAAATGTTCTACTCCCAGCCTAGAAATTTTGCCATTGCTTGTTTCCAAGTTGAATTTCACGCATTTGAAAGTTCCTGTTTTCCTGAAATGACAAAACATTATATTTTATATGGTCTCAGACATGACTTGGAGATGTAAAGATAGATTATTTTCAAATACATATTTTAATTAATGCAAGTGTTTGAATTGTTTTCTTGGCCTTCATGTTCTCAAAAGGCCTGTAATCAGGAATTCTTTTTTTTTTTTTTTCATGAAATTTCTATAGAGGTGCACTGCTTGTATTTATTTTTGAAATGTATGCTTTTCTAGAAGTGAGAAGATATGTGTTCCTGTCTTAGTTAGGATTTTACCTCTGTGAACACACACCATGACCAAGGCTAGTCTTATAAGGACAACATTTAATTAGGGCTGGCTTACAGGTTCAGAGGTTAAGTTCATTATCATCAAGGCAGAAACACAGTAACATCCAATCAGGCATGGTTCAGAAAGACCTGGGAGTTCTTCACTTTTATCTGTAGACTGCTAGCTGAAGACTCATTTCCAGCCACTGGCCTAAGCATATACAAACTATCACAATTCCTATTTCAGAAGAACTTTTTAAATATGTCTCAATCATTTTAAAATTTTAAGCAAATATTCTCAAAACACAAATTTAAGAAACTACTGCTGTGATCACACAGATCAAAGTGAGCCTGTACTCAGAACATAGATGGAAGTATCAAATAACATTTCTCATGAAACATGTGTATCATCTTCTTTCTCCATACTTTGGCAGCAGAGGCAGGAGAATCTCTGTAAATTCAAGACTAGCCAGGTAGGGAGCAGGTGAGGGAGCCATCTTGGGTTCCGGGTCCCTCAGAGACTAGTCTGCACAGGTGAGTGCGGACTACAGAAGTGACACAGCTTCTGGGATAGGCAGAAGCAACACAGCTTCTGGGACAGAGCCCCGTTTCAGGTTCCAGGTATCCAGGCATCTTCCGTGCCAAAGGAGAGGTGTCCTCCTGGGAGGGCTCTGCTAGAGCAGGTGAGGGAGCCATCTTGGGTCCCAGATCCCTCAGAGAAAAGTCTGCACAGGAGAGAGTGCAGACTACAGAAGCTACACAGCTTCTGGGACAGGCAGAAGCAACACAGCTTCTGGGACAGAAGCTGTTTCAGGCTGCAGACATCCGGGCACCTTCCCCTGCCAGAGGAGAGGTGTCTGACTGGGAGAGCTCTGACCGCCAGAGCAGTTGAGAAAGCCATCTTGTGTCCTGTGTCCCTCAGAGACCAGTCTGTGCAGGTGAGCCTGGAGACTGCAGAAACAACACATCTCCTGGAACAGGCCCTGTTTCAGGCCTTCATCTTCAGTCAGTAGGCAGGTCCGAATGCCAGATATATGTGCACCTTCCCTGCAAGAGGAGAGCTTGCCTAGTGAGAGTACTCTGATAACTGAGACTCAGGAGAGAGCTAGACTCCCAGGTCTGCAGACAGAGGCTAACAGGACAGTAGGAACAAGGTCCAACCAGAGACAACTATGACAAATAACTCCAGAGATTACCAGATGGCGAAAGGCAGATGTAAGAATCTTTTTAACAGAAACCAAGACCACTCACAATCATCAGAACCCAGCACTCCCCCCTTAACCAGTCCTAGATACCCCAACACACCTGAAAAGCAAGACTCAGATTTAATATTATATCTCATGATGCTGGTAGAGGACATCAAGAAGAGCTTTAATAACTCACTTAAAGAAATACAGGAGAACACTGCTAAAGAGGTAGAAGTCCTGAAATAATTACAGGAAAACACAACCAAACAGGTGATGAGATTGAAGAAAACCAACCAAGACCTAAAAAGAGAAGTAGAAACAATAAAGAAAATCCAAAGTGAGACAACGCTGGAGGTAGAAATCCTAGGAAAGAAATCTGGAACCAAAGATTCGAGCATCAGCAACAGCATACAAGAGATGGAAGAGAGAATATCAGGTGAAGAAGATTCCATAGAGAACATGGGCACAACAATCTAAGAAAATGCAAAATGCAAAAAGATCTTAACTCAAAAAATCCAGGAAATCCAAGACACAATGGAGCGACCAAACCTACAGATAATAGGAGTAGATGAGAATGAAGATTTTCAACTTAAAGGACCAGCAAATATCTTCAACAAAATTATAGAAGAAAACTTCCCTAATCTAAAGAAAGAGATCCCCATGAACATACAAGAAGGATACAGAACTCCAAATAGACTGGACCAGAAAAGAAATTCCTCCGGACACATAATAATCAGAACAACAAATGCACTAAATAAAGATAGAATATTAAAAGCAGTAAGGGAAAAGGGTCAAGTAACATATAAAGGCAGGCCTATTAGAAATACACCAGACTTCTCACCAGAGACTATGAAAGCCAGAAGATCCTGGACAGATGTTATACAGACACTAAGAGAACACAAATGCCAGCCCAGGCTACTATACCCAGCAAAACTCTCAATTACCATAGATAGAGAAACCAAAGTATTCCATGATAAAACCAAATTCACACAATATCTTTCCACAAATCCAGCCCTTCAAAGGATAGTAAAGGGAAAACACCAACACAAAGGATGGAAACTACACCCTAGAAAAAGCAAGAAAATAATTTTTCAACAAACCTAAAAGAAGACAGCCACAAGTGAGCTGCAGGTGAGCCTGAAGACTGCAGAGACAACACATCTCCTGGAACAGGCCCTTTAACAAAAAATTCCAACTTTAACAACAACAAAAAAACAACAAACAAACAAACAAACAAAAAACAGGAAGCAACAATTACTTTCCTTTAATTTCTGTTATCATCAATTGACTCAATTCACCAAGAAAAAGACATAGACTAATAGATTGGGTACACAAAGGACCCAACATTTTGTTGCTTATAGGAAACCCACTCAGGGAAAAGGACAGACACTACCTCAGAGTGAAAGGCTGGAAAACAATTTTCCAAGCAAATGGTCTGAAGAAACAAGCTGGAGTAGCCATTCTAATATCGAATAAAATTGACTTCCAATCCAAAGTTATCAAAAAAGACAAGGAGGGGCACTTCATACTCATCAAACGTAAAATTTAACAAGATGAACTCTCAATTCTGAATATCTATGCTCCAAAATACAAGGGCGGCCACATTCATTAAAAAAACTTTAGTAAAGCTCAAAGAACACATTGCACCTCACACAATAATAGTGGGAGACTTCAACACCCCACTTTCACCAATGGACAGATCCTGGAAACAGAAACTAAACAGAGACACATGGACACTATCACAAGTTATGAAACAAATGGATTTAATAGATATCTACAGAACATTTTATCCTAAAACAAAAGGATATACCTTCTTCTCAGGACCCCATTGTACCTCCTCCAAAACTGACCTTATAAGTGTTTCTAAAACAGGCCTCCACAGATACAAAAATATTGAAATTATCCCATGCATCCTATCTGATCACCACTAACTAAGGCTGATCTTCAAAAACAACATAAATCATAGAAAGCCAACATTCACATGGAAACTAAACAACACTCTACTCAATGATTTCTTGGTCAAGGATGAAATAAAGAAAGAAATTAAAGACTTTTTAGAGTTTAATGAAAATGAAGCCACAACATATCCAAACTTATGAGACACAATGAAGGCAGTCTTAAAAGGAAAAATCATAGCTCTGAGTGCCTCCAAAAAGAAACTAGAGAGAGCTTATACTAGCAGCCTGACAGCACACCTAAAAGCTCTAGAACTCAAGGAAGCAATTTCACCCAAGAGGAAGAGATGGCAGGAAACAATCAAACTCAGGGCTGAAATCAACCAAGTGAACAAAAAGAACTATTCAAAGAAACAACCAAACTAGGAACTGGTTCTTTGAGAAAATCAACAAGATAGATAAACCCTTAGCCAGATTAACAGGAGGGTACAGGGACAGAATCCTAACTAACAAAATCAAAAATGAAAAAAGGAGACATAACAACAGAACCTAATAAAATCCAAAACATCATTAGATCCTACTACAAAAGGCTATACTCAGCAAAACTAGAAAACCTGGACAGATACCCAGTACCAAAGTTAAATCAGGATCAGATTAGTGATCTAAAAAGTCCTATATCCCCCAAAGAAATAGAAGCAGTCATCAATAGTCTCCCAACCAAAAAAAAAAAAAAAAAAAGCCCAGGACCAAATGGGTTTAGTGCAGAGTTCTACCAGACCTTCAAAGAAGACCTAATTCCAACTCTTCTCAAACTATTCCACAAAATAGAAACAGAAGGTACCCAATTCATTCGATGAAACCACAATTTCTTTGACACCTAAACCACACAAAGATCCAACAAAGAAAGAGAACTTCAGGCCAATTTCACTTATGAATATCGAAGCAAAAATACTCAATAAAATCCTCACAAACTGAAACCAAGAACACATCAAAATGATTATCCATCATGACCAAGTAGGCTTCATCCCAGGGATGCAGGGATGGTTAAATATATGGAAATCCATCAACCTAATCCACTATAAAAACAAACTCAAAGACAAAAACCACATGATCATGTCATTAGATGCTGAGAAAGCATTTGACAAAATCCAACACCCCTTCATGATAAGTGTTGGAAAGATCAGAAATTCAAGGCCCACAACTAAACATAATAAAAACAGTCTACAGAAAACCAGTAGCCAACATCAAACAAATGGAGAGAAACTTGAAGCAGTCCAACTAAAATCAGGGAATGGACAAGGCTACAAACTTTCTCCCTTTCTATTCAATATAGTATTTGAAGTTCTAGCCAGAGCAATTTGACAACAAAAGAAGATCAAGGGGAATACAAATTGGAAAGGAAGAAGTCAAAATATCACTTTTTGCAGATGATATGATACTATATATAAGTGCCCCTAAAAATTCCACCAGAGAACTCCTAAGTCTGATAAACAGCTTCAGTGAAGTAGCTGAATATAAAATTATCTCAAACAAATCAATGGCCTTTCTCTACACAAAGGATAAATGGTCTGAGAAAGATATTAGGGAAACAACACCCTCACAATAGTCACAAATAATATAAAATACCTCGGTGTGACTCTAACTAAGGAAGTGAAAGATCTGTATGATAAGAACTTCAAGTCTCTGAAGAAAAAAAAATTAAAGAAGATCTCAGAAGATGGAAAGATCTCCCATGCTCATGGATTGGCAGGATTAATATAGTCAAAATGGCTATCCTGCTGAAAGCAATCTACAGATTCAATGCAATCCCCATCAAAATTCCAACTCAATTCTTCACTGAGATAGAAAGGGCAACTTGCAAAATCATCTGGAATAATTAAAAACCTAGGATATCAAAAACTCTTCTCAACAATAAAAGAATGCCTGACATTAAGCTATACTACAGAGCAATTGTGATAAAAACTGCATGGTACTGGTACAATGACAGACAGGTAGATCAATGCAATAGAATTGGAGTTCCAGAAATGCACCCACACACCTATGGTCACTTGATGTTTGACAAGGGAGCTAAAACCATGCAGTGGAAAACTGAGAGCATTACCAACAAATGGTGCTGGCACAACTGGCAGTTTTCATGTAGAAGAATGTGAATTGATCCATTCTTCCCTCCTTGTACAAAGCTCAAGTCTAAGTGGATCAGGGAACTCCACATAAAACCAGAGATACTAAAACTTATAGAGGAGAAAGTGGGGAAAAGCCTCAAAGATATGGGAACAGGGGAAAAATTCCTAAACAGAACATCAATGGCTTGTGCTCTAAGATCAAGAATTGACAAAGGGACCTCATAAAATTGCAAAGCTTCTGTAAGGCAAAAGACACTGACAATAAGACAAAAAGGCCACCAACAGATTGGGAAAGGATTTTTACCAATCCTATATTTGATAGGGGACTAATATTCAACATATACAAAAACATCAAGAAGATGGACTCCAGAAATTCAAATAACCCCATTAAAAAATTGGGTATAGAGCCAAACAAAGAATTCTCAACTGTGGAATTCCTAATGGCTTAGAAGCTCCTGAAAAAATGTTCAACATCCTTAATCATCAGGGAAATGCAAATCAAAACAACCTTGAAATTCCATGTCACACCAGTTAGAATGGCTAAGATCAAAAATTCAGGTGACAGCAGATGCTGGTGAGGATGTAGAGAAAGAGGAACACTCCTCCATTGCTGGTGGGATTGCAAGCTTATACAACCAGTCTGGATGTCAGTCTCAAGGTTCCTCAGAAAATTGGACATAATATTACCAGAAGATCCAGCAATTCCTCTCCTGGGCATATACCCAGAAGATGCTCCAACTGGCAAGAAGGACACATGTTCCACTATGTTCATAGCAGCCTTATTTATAATAGTCAGAAGCTGGAAAGAACCCAGATGTCCCTCAACAGAGGAATGGATACAGAAAATGTGGTACATTTACACAATGGAGTACTGCTCAGCTATTAAAAACAGTGAATTTATGAAATTCTTGGACAAGTGAATGTATCTGGAGGATATCATCCTTAGTGAGTTAACCCAATCACAAAAGAAGTCATTAGATATGCTCTCACTGATAAGTGGATATTAGCCCAGAAACACAGAACATCCAATATACAATTTGCAAAACACAACAAAATCAAGAAGAGGGATGACCAATGGGTGGATACTTTATTCCTCCTTAGAATAGGGAACAAAATACCCATGAAAGGAGTTACAAAGTTTGGAGCTAAAATGAAAGTATGGAATATCCAGAGACTACCCCACCCGGGGATCCATCCCATAATCAGTCACCAAACCCAGACACTATTGCATATGCCAGCAAAATTTTGCTGGAGGGACCCTGGTTTAGCTGTCTCATATGAGGCTATGCCAGTGCCTGGCAAATACAGAAGTGGATGCTCACAGTTACGTATTCAATGGAACACAGGGCCACCAATGGAGAAGCTAGAGAAAGCACCCAAGGAGCTGAAGGGCTCTACAACCCAATAGGTGGAACAACAATATGAACTAACCAGTACCCCCAGAGCTCATGTCTCTAGCTGCATATGTAGCAGAAGATGGCCTAGTCGGCCATCATTGGGAAGAGAGGCCCCTTGTTATTGCAAACTTTATATACCCCAGTATGGGGGAAGGTCAGGGCTAAGAAGTGGGAATGGGTGGGTAGGGGAACAGCGCAGGGGGAGGGAAGAGGGGACTTTTGCAATAGCATTTGAAATTTATATAAAGAACATATCTAATAAAAAATATTATAAAGAAACCAAAGACTAGCCAGGTCTACAACGTGTTTCAAGATATCAGGAGCTGTTACACAGAGAAACAGTCTTGAAAAAAATGGAAATTTTGCCTTTAAATATTTAAATATAAACTAATGAAATAACGAAAACATTGGCTTATGAAAATGGAAGATTACAGGCCTGTAGTCTTAGGTTTAATTTTTTTAGAGTTCTGGAACAGAAGTTAGTGTTGTAGTGCACACCTGTACCATCTTGGCCTTTTTGAAGCAAAGGCTAAAGGGTTCCAAGTTCCAAACCATCCTGGAATATGAGCTTTAACTTCATTACAGAGATGTTACTAGGGTAAAGGGATGTCCTCTCTTTTTGGGGAGATGTGGAAACTTTCAACATTTTCACACAGAGAAGGGGTGGTTCTATCACCTGAACAATTCTTCTTACTCAAAGTCTGCCTTGGGCTAGGTTATTTTTGTTTCATGTGAGGCGCCATGGTTTTTTTTTTGTTTGTTTGTTTGTTTGTTTTTTGTTTTTTGTTTATTTTTTGAATTTGCTGTAAATACTCCTATTCCATGGTTCTTCTTTCTAGGATGCTGTGATAACATCCTTAATGTAATACTTTATGTTCGCTACTATCATCTGGCAATTCTCACTCTCATGAGACAATACTTACTTCATGATCACTGCTTGCCTAATCTGTTGACATCTGAACTGATCCTGGCATGCTGGGTGTGTCTTATTTAATCACTTACTTTTCTCTGTGGGTTGACTTTTGTAGCTGCTCCACAGTAAGCTTGGGATGAGATAAGACATTGTTCCCTCACCATAATGTTCAACAATAAACAGTGTCCAAGAGTAACACCACCAACAGTGTTTGTTGACTATGAGAGAGACATACAGTGTAGATATGAAATCTAGGAATCAAATGTATTCTCTTAGGAAAGGGAATATGTTCTTCAACAACAACTTCAAGCAGTGTGAGCTCATCATAAAAAAAGCTAAGGTTCTACTAGTCTCTACCCATCTAATGGAGTTGGGTGTTCTCAGAAAGTGAATATTGCCAAAGTTTTTCAGGAAACTTTCTGAGATCAATGTTTTCTAAGGGCATATGCCCTATAATTACACACACACACACACACACACACACACCACATATGTGTATACATATACATACATACATATATTATAATATTATATATATATATGGGTTAAATAAATATTTTCTTTTTAAAATTGATATTATAAAGCGTGCCCTTCTAGGCTTCCTGTCTAAAAGTGTCATAACTTGCAGATTAATAATACTACAGATAATAATTACTGCTGGACATGGTGGCTCATGCTTGTAATCCAAGCACTATGGATGCTAAGATAGTAGGATTGCCAAAATTATGAATGATCCCTGAACCACATAGTAAAAGTCTGATTTTAAAAGATCAATTATGATAATTTCTAGAAAGTTATAGATGTTATTCATATAAGCATGAATGCTTCACTTGAATGAATATGTAAGGAAAGCTTTTGTGAAGAAGGATTTTTGTTCCTGGGATGACATGGGACTTTGGCTTAAGTGTGATCTTGAGTAAATCACTGATTTCCTCTAGAATTATTTCTTCAACATTCTAGTCATTACCTGCTCATGATTTCATTTATGATCTGTCTGTCTGTCTGTCTGTCTGTCTTTACATGCTTTTTTAACCCAATGTATTCCTGATCATGAGATTCTCTTTATCAACCCAGGTGGCTAGAGAATATCTTTCATAGAATTAGCCTCATAATTTACAGTTCTGTAGCTTGGAGGCCCAAGGTCAAGTGGTTATGGAATCAGTGTCATGTTGAGGTTTTTAGTTGGTTTGTTTATATTGTCCATAATGATTTCACATTATATGTTGTTGGTGTGTGTGTGTGTGTGTGTGTGTGTGTGTGTTTGTGTGTCTACAAACAGCAACCACTGGATAATCTCCTATGAAAGTGTCCCTTCAGCTCATTGAATACATTGATTCCACATCCTTGCCTGTGGGTTCCCCTTCTTTCTTGTTAGCAACATGGTTACTTTCAAATTGATTGTCAGAACACAACCTGCAGCTGTCTCTTTCTCTTCTGTGTCACCTGTCACATTGCTCTTGCTACTTGTCTCTCACTAGGATTTATGGAGGGTGAGGTAACATTTTACTTCATGCCTTCACTCAAGATTTGCTAGTTTATTGCTTTTTTTTAATCTTGTGTCTGTGCTGATGATCTATCTTCCTAAAACATATCATTCTTTACTTTAAATCTTCTATACTATCATTTATATGTAAAACTGATTTTGTGGTAAAATACACATAACATATAACCTACCATCTCCTCCATATTTGATGTGTGCGTTCCTAGTATTGTTTTCTCATTCTGTACAATTCTGTCTTCACAGTTCTGCTCATTTTAAAACTTAAGTTCTGTCCTCAGTAAACCACTATTTCTCCCTTCCTCTGCTTTGGACAAAACCACTGGGCTTCTTGTTCCTGTGAATCTACGTATTCTAGGCAACTCTAGTGTGGTTATATTACATCTGGATTTCACTGTTAGCTTACTTCCCTTACATGATGTTTCAAAGGTCTTCCCATGCTATTGTGTGAATGTGTGTTCTTCAGTGTTCAGGTGTTGCCAATATTGAGAAATGGGGTATTTAGTAGATGATTAGCCATAGAGGGCTGCTCTCTTGTGAGTGGGATTTTTCCCCCACTGAAGTGCTTGGTAGGCAGAGTGTATGCCCTGTTTTGCCTTTCTGCCTTTTAGGGTAAGCATTTTCCCCCTTAGACAATGCAGCCATCAAGGTCCATCTTGATGGACCCTGCACTAAACCTGCTCTCATTTGCATTTATCAGCTTCCAAACTCTTGATAAATATATTTGTCTTCTGAAGAAGAAATTTCTGGGTTAACAACTCAGGTGTGTCCTGTGACATTTTTGTGGAAAAAGTGTTGTGAGAGGGCATATGATGTTTTGCTGAAAATAGCCATGTGAGAGAGTGAGTGGTGTTTAGAAACAATATAAACAGAATCCCACAAATAGTGAGAAGGACACTCTTGCATTGCTATGCCATGTATCATTTTACTGGTCTTCACTTCATGGAGAGGAACGCCAAGGAACTTCTCATGGTATTCTGGCTTATTTTGGCAGCTTCTACTGACTTGTGCTGATTTATTTTAGTTTTTGTTTATATAAGATGTTATATAAAATTAAATATGTTTCCATGTCGATATCCAGTTTTTTTCAGCTCTAGTTTTGAAAGGACATGCAGTGTTCTCCTTTAATGTTCTTGCTCTATATTTGTCAGGCACTGGCCGAGCCTCTACGGAGACAGCTATATCAAGCTCCTATCAGCAAGCACTTGTTGACATTGAAAAAAAGAATAGGTATATTATTTTTTCATAAGTAGAAAGAATTTTTTTAAATACTAATATGTCAGAAACTTGATTCCCCCCCCCCAAAAAAAAAACCTTCTCAAGATGATATCATGCCTGGTACTGGAAACCTATCCAATTTCCTAGGATTAATGAAGTTATGGGTCTTGGTAGAAAATTTATAAAACCAACTTTACTAAAACAGCATAATCTGTGTTCTAAATATTTTTCCTCATAACCACAGAGAAGTATAGTCCTTACCCCTTCTCAAAAAACACTCTCTTTACAACAAATGTACCACTACAGAAAACTAAAAAATTCAGCGTGCAGACTTGTGTAATCCATTCCCAGTCAACCATTGGACTGAGCACCCGGTTCCCAATGGAGGAGCTAGGGAAAGGACTGAAGGAGCTGAAAGAGTTTGCCCCTCCAGAGGAGGAACAGCAATATGAACCAGCCAGTATCCCCAGAGCTCCCAGGGACTAAACCACCACCATGAAGGGACCCATGGCTCCAGCTGCATATGTAGCAGAGGATGGCCTTGTCGGACTGTAATAGGAGGAGAGGCCCTTGGGAAGGTTTAAATCCAATTAGAAAGCTGTTGCTCACCCCCAAAATCACACAGGCAAAAAAAAAAAAAAAAGAAATGTTGAAAGAAGGAGAAATAGTCTTCTCCATGGGAAAACACATCAATTGGTTACCTAATACTAAATCATCAGCCCTAAAAGCATACACATGAAACATTGTACAGAGCAGTATGTGTGTGTATATATATATATATATATATATATATATATATATATATATATATGTGTGTGTGTGTGTGTGTGTGTGTGTGTGTGTGTGTGTATGTATGTGTGTTTGTATGTGTCATGTATATGTGTACATATATGTGTGTCTATCTGTATATGTGCATCTCTCTATATGTATAAATATATAGATTTATATATATGTAATATAGAACAACTAATAAAAAGGAATAACATTTAAAAGACATGAATTTGAAATAGATTAAAGAATGGTGTGTTTAAAGTGTTTTGAGGGAGAAAAGGGAACTTGAAAATGATATAATTATATAAAATAAAAGAAATAATTACTCCCTTCTCCTCCCAAGTGGGACTGAGGCATCCTCACTTGAGTACTTCAGCTTGTTGACATCTTTAAGTTCTGTGGACTCTATCTTGGGTATTCTGTACATTTTCTTTTTGGCTAATATCCACTTGTTAGTGAGTACATACCATACATGTCCTTTTGGGTCTGAGTTACCTCACTCAGGATATTTTCTAGTTCCATCCATTTGCCTGCAAAACTCAGGATGTCCTAATTCTTAATAGCTGAGTAGTATTCTATTGCGTAAATGAAGATCATTTTCAGTATCCATTCTGTCATGGGACATCTAGATTGTTTCCAGCTTCTGGCTGTCACAAATAAGGCTGCAGGGAAAGAGGGAGGGACATATGAGGGAAAGTTGACAGGGGAAGGGGCTTGGGGAGTAGAGAGGAACCTGATCTGGTATTGGGTGAGGGAAAAGGACTGAAGCCCTGAGGTCCAGAAGAAAGAATGGAAACAGGCAATATCAGGAGATAGGAAGTTGGAGGAACCCTGCAGACCTGGGACCCAGAAACCTGGGAGGTGAGAGACTCTCAGGACTCAAAGGGAGGGACCATAAATGAAATGCCTGACAGTAGGGAGAGGGAACTTATAGAGCCAACTTCCAGCAGGAAGACAGGACATCAAGTGAGGGATGGAGTTGCCATCCAACAGTCATACCTCTGACCCATAATTGCTCCTGTCTGAAATAATTACAGGGATTGAAATGGAGAGGAGTCTGAGAAAAATAAGGTCTAGTGACAGACCCAAAGTGGGATCCAGCTCAAGGGGAGGTACCAAGACCTGACACTGTTACTGAGGCTATGGAGCACTCACAAAAAGGGACCTAGGATGACCATACTCCAAAAAACCCAACAAGCAGCTGAAAGAGTCAGATGTAGATATCTGCACCAAACCGATGGACAATAGCAGCTGACCCCAGTTATTGAATTAGGGAAGGCTGAAAGAAGCTAAGGAGAAGGGTAACTCTATAGGAGGACCAGCAGTCTTAATTAATCTGGACCCCTGAGATCTCTCAAACAGTGGACCACTAAACAGACAGCATACACGAGCTGATATCAGACCCCCAGCACACATACATACAGTAGAGGACTTCTGGGGGGGAAGAGACTGGAGGCCCCAGGGAGTTTAGAGGTCAGGTGAGGTAGGGGTTGGGGACATCCACATTGAGACAGAGGTTGGGCATAGGGAGGAGGTATGGGATGTGGAACAGTCAGAGTGTGGACAGGGTGGAGAAAAAATATGAAGTGTAACTAAATAAATACATAAGTAAATACAGTGAAAAAATATGAAAAGTTTCAATTTATCAAAATCATATTTTAATTTACTTTACAGATTTTATTGAATTACCCATGGTTAATTTCTATTTTTAATAGTATTTCAATATTATTTCAATATTGACTTGTATTCAATTGTATGTTGTTTTTCTCATATAAAAATCTATTTAAGAAAAGAAGTTGCTTAATTTTGTATTTATGACTTTGTTGGTGTTGTTAAAGTATTGGGACTTTCTGCATGTCAAATCACATCTTCTGTGAATAGAGGTAATTTTACTTTTTCCTTTTCAATTTGTATTCATTTTCCCACTCTCTGATGGCTCAACTAGAACTTGCTGTAGTATGATGGATATGTGTATTAAGAATGGACATCTTGCTTTATTTATTTCTTAAAAGAAAAGCTTTTAGCAAACATTCAAAATTGAGAATGAGTTTGCCACAGAAAGTTTCAGAATGGCTTTTGTTATATGAAAGCACAGGGGAATGCCAGGGCCAGGAAGCAGGAGTGAGTGGGTTGGGGAGCAGGGCAGGGGGAGGATATAGGGGACTTTCAGGATAGCATTTGAAATGTAAATGAAGAAAGTATCTAATAAAAAAAGAAAAGAAAGAAAGTATTTTTCTTTCTGTTGTTAAATGTTGAGCATTTTTAAAGAGATTTATTTATTTGTTATATCTGAGTACACTGTAGCTGTCTTCAGACACCCCAGAAGAGGGTATCAGATCTCATTACAGATAATTGTGAGCTACCATGTGGTTGCTGGGATTTGAATTCATTACCTTTGGAAGAGCAGTCAGTGCTCTTAACAGCTGAGCCATCTCTTCTCCAGTCACTGATGTTGAGCAATTTTATCATGAAAGAATATTGATTAATCAAATCTTTTCCCTGTGTCAGTAGAAACGACTATTTACCCCCTTATTATGTTCATGTACTGTATTACATTGGCCATTTTCATGTGCTGTACCATTTGTACATTACAAGTAAGCATGTTTATTGGCGATGATATACAGACATTTTAATACGCTGTACAAATTAATATGCTGTGAATGTTAGAATTTTGTTCAGGATTTTTGTACTAATATTTATAAATGATGTCACCTTGTTATTTGCTTTTCTTTTATTTTTTTATTTTTTTATTTTTTTAAATATTTTTATTACATATTTTCCTCAATTACATTTCCAATGCTATCCCAAAAGTCCCCCATAGCGCCCCCCACTTCCCTACCCACCCATTCCCACTCTTTTGGCCCTGGCATTCCCCTATATTGGGGCATATAAAGTTTGCAAGTCCAGTGGGCCTCTCTTTCCATTGATGGCCGACTAGGTCATCTTTCGATACATATGCAGCTAGAGACAAGAGCTCCGGGGTTCTGGTTAGTACATCATGTTGTTCCAACAATAGGGTTGCAGATCCCTTTAGCTCCTTGGGTACTTTCTCTAGCTTCTCCATTGGGAGCCCTGTGATACATCCAATAGCTGACTGTGAACATCCACTCCTGTGTTTGCTAGGCCCCGGCATCGTCTCACAAGAGACAGCTATATTTGGGTCCTTTCAGCAAAATCTTGCTAGTGTATGCAATGGTGTCAGCGTTTAGAAGCTGATTATGGGATGGATCCCTGGATACAGCAGTCTCTAAATGGTCCATCCTTTCATCACAGTTACGAACTTTGTCTCTGTAACTCCTTCCCTGGGTGTTTTGTTCCCAATTCTAAGAGGGTGCACAGTGTCCACACTTTGGTCTTCATTCTTCTTGAGTTTCATGCGCTTAGCAAATTGTATCTTATATCTTGGGTATCCTAAGTTTTGGGCTAATATCCACTTATCAATGAATACATATTGTGTGAGTTCTTTTGTGATTGTGTTACTTCACTCAAGATGATGCCCTCCAGGTCCATCCATTTGGCTAGGAATTTCATAAATTCATTCTTTTTAATAGCTGAGTAGTACTCCATTGTGTAAATGTACCATAATTTCTGTATCCATTCCTCTGTTGAGGGACATCTGGGTTCTTTCCAGCTTCTGGCTATTATAAATAGGGTTGCTATGAACATAGTGGAGCATGTGTCCTTTTTACCGGTTGGGACATCTTCTGGATATATGCCCAGGAGAGGTATTGCTGGATCCTCCGGTAGTACTATGTCCAATTTTCTGAGGAACCGCCAGACTGATTTCCAGAGTGGTTGTACAAGCTTGCAATCCCACCAACAATGGAGGAGTGTTCCTCTTTCTCCACATCCTCGCCAGCATCTGCTGTCACCTGAATTTTTGATCTTAGCCATTCTGACTGGTGTGAGGTGGAATCTCAGGGTTGTTTTGATTTGCATTTCCCTGATGATTAAGGATGTTGAACATTTTTTCAGGTGCTTCTCTGCCATTCGGTATTCCTCAGGTGAGAATTCTTTGTTCAGTTCTGAGCCCCATTTTTTAATAGGGTTATTTGACTTTCTGGAGTCCACCTTCTTGAGTTCTTTATATATATTGGATATTAGTCCCTTATCTGATTTAGGATAGGTGAAGATCCTTTCCCAATCTGTTGGTGGTTTTTTTTGTCTTATTGATGGTGTCTTTAGCCTTGCAGAAGCTTTGTAGTTTCATGAGGTTCCACCAGAGAACTCCTAAGCCTGATAAACAGCTTCGGTGAAGTAGCTGGATATAAAATTAACTCAAACAAATCAATGGCCTTTCTCTACACAAAGAATAAACAGGCTGAGAAAGAAATTAGGGAAACAACACCCTTCTCAATAGTCACAAATAATATTAAATATCTTGGCGTGACTCTAACTAAGGAAGTGAAAGATCTGTATAATAAGAACTTCAAGTCTCTGAAGAAAGAAATTATAGAAGATCTCAGAAGATGGAAAGATCTCCCATGCTCATGGATTGGCAGGATCAACATTGTAAAAATGGCTATCTTGCCAAAAGCAATCTACAGATTCAATGCAATCCCCATCAAAATTCCAAATGAATTCTTCAACGAATTAGAAAGTGCAATCTGCAAATTCATCTGGAATAACAAAAAACCTAGGATAGCAAAAACTCTTCTCAAGGATAAAAGAACCTCTGGTGGAATCACCATGCTGGACCTAAAGCTCTACTACAGAGCAATTGTGATAAAAACTGCATGGTACTGGTATAGTGACAGACAAATAGACCAATGGAATAGAATTGAAGACCCAGAAATGAACCCACACACCTACGGTCACTTGATCTTCGACAAGGAAGCTAAAAACATCCAGTGGAAGAAAGACAGCATTTTCAACAAATGGTGCTGGCACAACTGGTTGTTAACATGTAGAAGAATGCGAATCGATCCATTCCTATCTCCTTGTACTAAGGTCAAGTCTAAGTGGATCAAGGAACTTCACATAAAACCAGAGACACTGAAAATTATAGAGGAGAAAGTGGGGAAAAGCCTTGAAGATATGGGCACAGGGGAAAAATTCCTGAATAGAGCAGTAATGGCTTGTGCTGTAAGATCGAGAATTGACAAGTGGGACCTCATGAAACTACAAAGTTATTTGCTTTTCATACTGTGGTTTTGGTATCAAGTTCATGATGAATTTCTAGTCTGTTGGGGAGTGTCCTTTCCTCTAATTTTTTGAAAGATTTGAAATAGGTTGTTACTAGTTTTTCATTAAATGCTTGGTTGAATTAGCTGGGGTTGCCACCTTGTCCAGGGCTTTGTTACTAGGGAAAACAATAGTTGTTTCCTTCCTACTCATGGGTATAGTTTGAATTTCTATTTCTTTATTACTCCACTTCTATAGACTTTATGTCTCAACTAATTTGTCCATTTTATCTAGCTAATCACATTTTTGGCTTGGAATGTTATCCAAACCCTTGGGAAGTTGAAGCATGAAGAATTTAAGGCAAGCCTGAGCAAGTGAGTGAAATATGGTATAAAAAATTCCCAAACAAAATGAAGCATTGGAATATCATATTAATTACTTCTACACCACTGGGAGTCAAATCTCAACTTTTATTTTTAGACTTCATAATTTGTATCTTCCTTTTCCTTTCTTCTTTCTTCCTTTTTTTCTTCCTTCTTTTCTTCCTTCCTGCCAGTCTGCCTCCTACTCCTCCGCCATCTATCTACGAGTGTGTGTGTGTGTGTGTGTGTGTGTATGTATGTATAATTGTATGTATGTGGCTAGGGTGTACTTTGTGTATGAGTGTGGAAGAGAGAGATCCACATCAAGACCTTTCCTCTCTTATCATCCAACTTATATTTTGAGTCAGAATCTCTTGCTGAACCTATAGTAGACTAGCCGGCAAGTCCATAGCTGCTCATCATGCTGAGGTTTCATGTTCACACCACTTCAACTGGCTTTTGGATATAAGTGCTGAAGACCTGTACCTAAGTCGCAAAGTATTCATGGCAAGCACTTTTCCCATTCAACAATCTCCACAGTGCTATTCTTTATTGTTTTCCTTAGTCCATTTAATAACAAAAGGTTGTTAATCTTGTTGATCTTTTCAGATAGTAAATTATTGGTTTTATTAATATTTTTATTTTTTATGTAATTTAATGGTGATTGAATCTTCATTACTTTATATTATCATTTATATTATATTGGATTTTGTTTTAGCTTATTCTATATAAAATAGGTTATTTATTTGAGGTCACCTTTTTATTGTTTATTTTTATTTTTTATTGGTTATTTTATTTATTCACATTTCAAATACTATCCCCCTTTCCAGTTTCCCCTCCACAACTCCCCATCCTCTCCCTTGCCCTGCCTCTATGAGGGTGCTTCCCTACCTACCTACCCACTCCTACCTTAGCTCTCTAGCATTCTCCTATCCTGGGTCATTGAGTTTCCACACGACTGAGGGACTCCTCTCCCAGTGATGCCCAATAAGGCAATGCTCTGCTTCATGGTTTTAAACATTTTTTTACTATGTTTCTTTCCTCTAGCTTCTCCCAGGTACCCTTCCTTGAGCTGTTCTCATGTATCCTGATTCCCAAGTTGATAGCTTCTTTTTCTCTGATTATTATTTCACACACACACACACACACACACACACACACACACACAATGTATGTTTATTATTTTACACATGCACAAAATATGTGTGTGCTCATGAATATATTGAAGTACAACTTACTAAATTCACTTGTGTTTGTGTGTCAATGTTGGCTGACTGCTTTGCATTGGGCAGGCAATAAGGCTGCTTATCCTGGAGAAAGGCTAATTTCCTTTTCCTTCTTGCCTTCCTGCCTGTCTCCTACTCCTCGCCCACATATCTATGTGTATGTGTGTGTGTGTGTATGTATATATGTATAATTGTATGCTTAATTGTATATATGTGGTACTATTTTCCTGTAGTAGCTTTTCTTTCTAGGAGAAGGACCCCTTGAAATTTTCTCCCTTTCACATTGGTGACATGTCCATTAACACTGCTGTCATTCTAGTCTTCTTTGTACAGTCATTTTTACAAGAGACAGTTTCACTTTAGACTTTTTGGTGTTCTGGACCTTAAAATCTTTCTGTCATGTCCTCCTTGATGTTTCCTGAACCATAGATACAGGATCTGTGGTGTAGATGTATCTACTGGGGCTGAGCTCCTCATAGATGTCTTCATTGTGTTCAATTCTAGTCTTCATCTGCTGTAAAGAAAGACATCTATGATTAGGAGTGGTAATTATACTTATCTATGGGCATAAGTATAATATTTAGATTGTAATGAGGAAATATGTTGACCTAGAAAATGGCAGTAGTAGATTTTATTCCAAGGTCCACGACTGTATTAGCCCCAGGTAGCTGAATAGATTTCTAATACCAGGCATGATTTCCCTCTTCTTTTATGAGGTTTAAGTATAATTAGCTATTGGTTGCTATGGATAAGTGTTCCACTTTTTGTATTTTAGTGAATAATCGGCCATGGTGTTAATTGTGGTTTATAAACTTTGCAGCTGGGTGGGACTGTTTAATGCTTTCTTCATCTGGTAGCTTTCATAGTATTTTCTGAAACTGTGGAATCTAGATGGCAGAAAAGAGGTTTGCAGGTCAGGTCCAGCTCTAATCATCAAAGTCCTGTATCCTATCTGTGAGGTATCTTCAGCAGTAGAAACAACCCTAAAGCCTGAGAGGCAAGTGAGGGCTGCATAGATCATACACTTACAGACACACATACTTATGTGTCTCTTGTATATTTTTAGCCTTTTCTCTTTCCCAATACAATGGCTTATAGCAATCAATCTTATCTATTTCATTGTGTCACACAAGTTTTGGTAAGATGTGTTCTTTCTGTTGTATGGAGATATTTAGCAATATTTGCTTTGATTAGTCTTTAACTCATTGTTATATTATTTAATTTACACAGATTTATGTGTTTTTCCCAGGGATTCTTCTGTTATGGATATCTAACTATTTCTTGTGATTAGAAAGTTCTTTGTATGCTATCTATCTTTCAAAACATGTTGAAACTTCATTTGCTAACAGTGTCCTGGAGCATGTTCCCCTACAGTAGAGGAGACTGTGTTTCTGTTGCTATTGTCCAGCTTGTTTGGTTTGGCTGTGAGAAGAAGATAGCTGATTGCTCCATAGTTTTGCTCACAAACTCTTAGCCATTTAGTGTGGCATTTCAGTTCTTTGGAGCCATGCAATCTCCCATGCTCTGATCCTCACTGGCCTGATTTCATTTTATAAGTGAGTCATGTATAATCACTTTCCAGTCTGTAGGGAGCTTACCCTTTCAACTGCTCTTCCTCCACAGTGCCTCATCCATTTTCCATTTTCCACTCTCCAATTATAAAGTGGCACTTAAGACAGAGCAAAAGTCTCTTCCTCTGGGAAAATTTTCGAAAATTTTCAAGCTAAATTCAGCATTTCCATAGTATCCTATTCTTGATTCTTATGTATGTGGTAGGCTATACTCTAAGCATTTCTAAAGTGACTATGTCACCTAGAATTTAAATAATTTTCCAGACCAGCAATAAGCTCATTATAAAATTGGAAAGTATGTACTTTCTGAATTCAAGTACATATTTTTATTTTATTTTTTAGGATTTTTTTATTCTTTGACAAGTTTATGCAGCTATGTAATGTATATTGATGTTACCTTCCCCCTAATACCTCCAAATACCTCCCAACACTCTCCTCCCATTTGCAGCTCACTGAGTTACTGCAATCTGTAAGAATGTTGCATGATTTTGTTGTGTTGATCTTGCATAGGCTTTCTGCAGGTGACTGCAGCTGCTACAAACTCATCAGCCCAACAGATATGTCATATCAAAAGATAGAATTTCAAAACACTTCTCCTTATTTCTTCTCTCCACCTTGAGTCTTATGGTGAGGTGGTTGACAATGAAATCTCATTTACAGGTAAGCACTCAATGATCATTTACTCTAAGCACTTTAGCCAGTTATGAATCTCTTGCCTTAACTATTGACTACTGCAGAAAGAAATCTTTAATGATTATAGATTAAAGAGCAGCACGAATCCATGTACGTAAGCATAAATATTTAGAAGGCAGTTCAACAACATGCCTACTTAGAAACATAGCAGCACTGGGTCCCCCTTGACTACCACTGAAACCTATGACTTCCTGTGCCAAGGACTTTGACTAGGATTAAAGTCTTGAATTTCACCCTGTGGAGCAGGCTGTGAGAAAGGAGCTGGTTTCCTTTATAACCTTCATATTACCTTTGCACAAATGAGCACATCTTCTATGCCAGGTTACTATATAGCATTTGTGGTTTATTACTGGATATCATCAGAGGTGATTTTCTTTTTCTTTTGGCATGCATAGTACCTCCAGTACTATGTTAGGAGGTAAGAAAGAAGGCTTTTGAAGCAGTTACAGTTTGATATATCTGTCTCATGACCAAATTACATATGTAATTATCAAAAATGATCTTACTGCCTAATTATGGTAGGCATCTAGGAGTAATGACAGTATCCTGTATTGTTATTGTGGCCTTCCTGGCAAATAACTCAAAGAGAATGGCTATACCTGACGTTGGACATATTTATTTGATAAGTCATATCTTCTGGGGACAGAATTATTTACCTACGTGAGGTACCAGTGTCTAGATCCCCATTCTTTTATTACATCTTTTAGTAGCTTTACTAATAATAATAAATACCTTTAATAAATACAGTATGGTGTATTTTCATAAAGGTTTTTACTCACTCTTAGTTTTTGGTTAACAAGTCCATACATTTTAATTTCCCTGCCTCTGCCACAATTTCTGTATAAAACATTAACCCTCAGGATCCCTCCCTCTTTTTCCATAGCACTTACTATTCCTTTCTTGCTGTAACACTGTTTCATTTCCCTTCTGATGGGCCATTTCTATATTTTTAACATCTGTAGACAAACCAAATTAAACATACAAATCTAAAAATTACATATATGAATGATAATATATGAAATTTGTCTTTCTGATTCTGAGATTATCTCCCTTAGTGTAATATTTTTTTAAATTGGGTATTTATTTCATTTACTTTTCCAATGCTATCTCAAAAGTCCCCCACATGCTCCCCCAACCACTCCCCCAACCACCCACTCCCACTTCTTGGCCCTGGCGTTCCCCTGTACTGAGGCATATAAAGTTTGCACTGCCAATGGGCCTCACTTTCCACTGATGGCCTACTAGGCCATCTTCTGATACATATGCAGCTAGAGACACCAGCTGCAGGGGGTACTGGTTAGTTCATATTGTTGTTCCACCTATAGGGTAGTGCAATATTTTTGACTCTACCTATTTTATACAAATTTCATTTTTTCTAGAGCTGAATAAAATTCAACTGTATGTATCTACTACCCTTCCATTTTATATTCCTTAGTTGATGGATGATGAGATTGACTCAGTTTCATAGTTACTGTAAGTATATCAGCAATGTAGATATTTTGTGCAAGTATTTTTGTAGAAGAACATAGAGTCTTTTGGATATATGGCCATGAGGGGAATAAATAGTTGGGTCATATGGCCATTCTAGTCCTGGCTTTCTAAGAAAACTCTACACTGATTTCTATAGTGACTGAACACTCTTTCTAATGGTAGATGGACAGTTCCCTCTCCTCATAATCATGCCAAAATTTACTGTCATTTTCTTCCTTGATACCTAAACTAACTGGCCTAAGAAGGAATCTCAAATCTTAATTTGTATTCATATTTCTTCACTTGGGAACTCTGTGACTCTATGTTCAGTTACATGATCCATTTTTTCATTACTTATTTACTTAATTAATTAATTTCACACCCCAATTGCAGTCCCCCATCCTACTCTCCTCTTAGTTCCACCTCACAACTTAGCTCCCCTTTAACATCCTTCTCTTCTCCTTAGAGAAGGGGAAGTCCCTCCCCCCATGGTACCAACCCATCCTAGCACATCACCTCTAAGCAGCACTAAGAATATTCTCTTCCACTGAGGCCATACAAGACATCCCTACTAGGGGAAAAGGGATCCAAAGGCAAGCAACAGAATCAGTGACAGTCCCTGCTACAATTGTCAGGGGACTCATATGAAGACCAGTACTCCAAGCATTATGTGGAACTTGAGAGTCTTGTGAAAGAGTTGAGAAGTATTGAGGAAGTGAGATGGGGTCAAGAACACCAAAGAAGACCTACAGAATCAACTAAGCTGGGCCTATAGTTGCTAAGAAAGAGCATGGGCTAGATCTAGGGACCCTACACATTTGTAGCAGACGTGTAGCTTGGTCTCCATGATCCAAGTTTTGATCTAGACTGTTTTGTTTTTAAATGTTTAGTTTATTGAATTCTTTGTATATTCTGGTTACTAATCCAATGTTGGATATGAATCTGGTATACAGTGTCCCATCTCTCCACTTAATTGACAGTTTTCTTTCCATACAAAAGCTTTTTTATTTTTTTAAAACTCAATTTGTTATTATAGGCTTTATTTTCTGAATATTGGATGCCTATTCAGAAAGTCCTTATACTATGCCTATATATTAAATTATACTCCGTACTTAACTCTTCTGACAGTTTCAGACATGCATGACTTTTATCCTTGATATGCTTGGAATTGAATTTTGTGTGACAAGAAACAAGGTTTTAGTTTCTGTCTGTAGATACCCAGTTTTTAGGACCATTTTTTTGTTGATGGTATTATTTCTCTAATTTTTGCTTTTGACATCTTGTCACAAGTTGGGTTATTTTAGTTACATGGTGTCTTAGCCAGAGTTTCTATTCCTGTACAAACATCATGACCAAGAAGCAATTGGGGAGGAAAGGGTTTATTCAGATTACACTTCCATACTGCTGTTCATTACGAAGGAAGTCAGGACTGGAATTCAAGCAGGTCAGGAAGCAGGAGCTGATGCAGAAGCCATGGAGGGATGTTCCTTATTGGCTTGCTTCCACTAGCTTTCTCAGCCTGCTCTCTTATAGAACCAAGACTAACAGCCCAGAGATGGTCCTACCCACAAGGGGCCTTTCCCCCTTGATCACTAATTGAGAAAATTCCCCACAGTTGGATCTCATGGAGGCACTTCCCCAACTGAAGCTCCTTTCTCTATGATAACTTCAGCCTGTGTCATGTTGACACACAAAACCAGCCAGTACACATGGCTTTGCATCTGGGACTTCAATTCTCTTGATCTATGCATCTGCTTTTATGCCAGTGCCATCCATGCCAGTTTCATTTTGATGGGTCTGTAATAACATAAAGTTGGTACACTTTTTGATCAAGATTTCTCTGACTAGCTGTGGTCTTCTACTTCTTTGTGAGTTTTAAGTTTAAAAAAATTTCTGTGAACAATGACACTGAAATTTTTATTAGAATTTCATTAAATCTTTACATTGCTTTTGGTAAGATAGCCTCAGAACATTGATTCATGAGTATATGTGTGTGGGTCCTTCTCTCTTTCTTTATCTTCCTCAATTTATCTTATAGTGTTTAAAAATTTATTTATATATTTTCACATAGTTAGTTAAATTTATTCAAAAACTGCAGGAACTTTACTGGCTACTGGGAATGAGATTATTTTTTCTGTTCATGTGCAATTGTATAGGGTGGCTAGTGTGTGTGTGTGTGTGTGTGTGTGTGTGTGTGTGTGTGTATTAATTTTAGGTCTTGCCACTTTGATGAATATATTTATCAGTTCTAAGAGTTTTCAGGAGAAGTCTTTAGTGTCTGTTATATAGAGAATTTTATCTTTTCCAAACAACTATACTTTAGGATGAGCAAAATTTTAGTGAATCAAGGACTTGGTTTCAACCTTATTGTCTGCTCAAAGTTTCTTTGGCCACACATACATGTCTTCTGATTTTTCTCGTTCCTGAGGAACCAATGGTGTTTGTTTATTGTATGAAGGAGAGAATTTTGAGAGCCTTTAGGCTACTGGTTTCTGAGTTAATCTGTGGATTGCTCAACAATAAGGAAATTTTTTATATAGGCTCACTGAGTGTTTCAAGATATTGGGACTATGAGCATATAAATTTTCTCCTTTATAATTATTATAGAATGGGACATTAATCAGAGTGTAGATTACTTATCAATATCACCCACAAATTTACAATTTTTACGAGCAGTTTTTATAAGAATGGGTTTATTATATGTTCAGGGATCTATGAAAAGCTATAACTAATGAAGAAAACATTCATTCTGTATTACATACTGGGGGAAAATGTCTCAACATGAAATCACACTGCTGTGTGTGAAGTTCTTAATTTATTTTCTTGTATGACAAACCCAACCCTCTCTGTTTCTTGAGTTTTTCACCAGAACTGACAAGGATACAAGATGGATGAAGGATTAAAGAGTCTAGTTATCATGAAGCTAATATTGATCTATTCAGAGGTAGCTATGCTTTTATTCCATATAGAAGTACATGTGACCTGATTAACACCTCGGCTAGGAGCTTTCTAGTGTGAGACAACTGGAATTTATATTGATTTGGAGGTTTTCTGTAGAATAAGAAGCCCAAATTGCCAATGTTTCTGTGACTGCTTTGTTAAACTCTACTCTTTATTTATGCTTGTCACACACTCACCCACACTGCAAATATTGCTACATATATCTTTACTACAGAGAGGATCATCCTAGCATTTAGGAGACATGAGCTTTAGAATTCTGAGCACAGACTTATGGTAATCACTAGTTCAGTTTTTAATGTGGCATGGTATTTTCAATGAAGAACTATAAAATAAAAATCACCTGTATTGATAACTGTATTTTCATCCACATGCTAATTTCATGCTCCAGCATTCTTGTGTTTTAGTTATCTATTGTATAAAACCTATAAAATTTAGTGGATCAGAACAGCAGTAATTTATTCTTTCCCATGATTCCTTGTGAAGTTTGCTGACATTGCTGAGCTCATGGGATCTCTCAGTCTTCAGCTTTTCTTTCAGGCTTATGTGAACAGGAACCATCGGGCTTTACCCAGGAGCACAATGCTGACATGTCATAAGAGACAACTCTTACCTGGCATTCTTAATTTGCTTCTTTGGAGCCTGGTGACAGGCACTCAAGATAGCAAAAGTAAATGTTCCTAGGCCTGTAAAGGAGCAAATTTAAATCTAGACAGCATTTCCAAAGGGTCAGCAAATGCAGAAAGGACAGGGAGCCATTACTGGAGGTCATCATCAAATACAAGAACCACACTCGGGTTTAACTCAGAGACTCATCTAGAACACATACACTGTGCCTTATGGCCCCTTAATCCCAGAGTGAGCCAAGAAGGAAGATTTTAGACCTGGGGAAATATGAACCTTCATTGCCTGTTACACAAAAGAACTCAGGATAAAAAGTGGGGCTCACCCATGTGGTAGGATGAGGCCACACACGCCCATCTCAAAATTTTTAACCCAGAAATGTTCCTGCCCAAAGGAAGAACAGGGACAAAAGCTGGAGCAGAGATTGAAGGAAGGGCCATCTAGGGACTGCCCAACCTGGGGATCCATCCTTTCTGCAGATATGAAACCCAACACTGTTGCACTTGCTACGAGGCACTTGCTGACAGGAACCTGGTGTGACTGCTCCTTGGGTGGTTCAACCAGCAACTGACCAATACAGATGTGGATGCTTGGAACCAACCTTCAGGCTGAGCTCAGGGACCCTGGTGGAAGTGCTGGCAGAAAGATTGGAGGACCTGAGGGGGATTGCAACTGTATAGGAAAAAACATCAGCTGTTCAGACCACCCAGTGCTCCCAGGGATTAGACTACTAACCAGGGAATGTACAGGGAGGGATCTATGGCTCCAGATACATAGGTAGCAGAGAACATCGTTTTCTGACATCAATAGGAGGGGAGGGCCTTAGTCCTGTGGAGGTCTGATGCCACTGTACTGGGGGATGCTGGAAGAGTGGGGCGGGAGAGGGTGGGATAGTGGGGGAGCACCTTCACAGAAGCAAAGGAGAGGGAGTAGAGGGAGGTTGTGGGATGGGGGGCTTGTGGAGGGATAACCAGGAAGTAGGATAATATTTGAGATGTAAACAAATGGAATGATTAATTTAAAAAAGAAGAAGAAGAAGAAGGGCCCACTATGTTCAGAAGCCACCCCACTGATTACAGGCTTCAATGGATGTTATTTCTGGGGCATAGGGAACATAACTTGCAAATAATTTATAGGATGTTGTTAAATAATGATCTGGTTTTAATTTTGAAGGAGACAGAAAGCAGAACTTGGCACTCTGTTTAGATCAAGACACTAACCTTACCTATTCCCTGGCATTCCTTGTATCCTCTGGATATTATCAATATTGAGAGGATATTAGCTTAAGTATATTGTTTATCTTTGTTGGACCGTTCTTTATTATATATCAAACCAAATTTTTTTATTTGTATTCTACAAAACTGTCAAAATGGGTTTATGTTACAGTTTACACCTTAATATTTTAGTCAATCAACTGAATGTTTCTGTCTAAAGTCTTCATCTGGTTGAGTTTGGCTTTAATACAGATATGTGGGGGCTGGTTCACTGTGTATTTCATTTTTCTTGCAATAGTTTCAACATTATATAAACTTGGATGTGGTGTGTGCACTCAGGCATCATAAAGAACTGTCAAATTTTGTTTTTGAAAAATGAACTCAACCTGTTAGGAATTCAGGTTTAGATAATGCTGTTTGGCACTGCACCTCCATGAATAATTCAGCTAATTTGCAACACAGTTATTTGTACATTATGAGTGCACATGCTTTGAAAGTATTTCTGTAACTCTGCCATATTGCCTATTAAATGCACTCTGAAAATGGAATATCATGTGGGAATGGAAGTGCACACTTAGAGAGTTTGTGAATCAAGGCTATTGGACTTTGTGAACTGTCTTTGTCAGTATTATAGAATATTTTTACATGACGCTAGCTGGAAAACAAGCTCTTCTTTTTGAAGTTTTTGTGAACAAAATTCTCTTAGCTTGTATGTGTATGTTTGGAAGAGAATAAGTTTTATAGTTCTTTAAAAATGCCACATTTTGTGCTTCCATGTTGTTATCAGTTATCAATGAATGTTTTAAAGTGAGTTTTACCACTGTATTTTAATTATTTATACTGATTAAAAAATTCTATTCTTTGCTCCCAGGCATCAGCAAGTGTGGTTGGGAGAGTGAGAGAAAGAAATAGTAAGGGATAGAGAGAAGAGGGGACTGGGTAGCTCTGTCCTTGAGGACAAGTGCCATATTGATTAGATTCTGTTTTTCTATCCCATAGACCCTGACAAGAAGAGTATGTAAATGGGAGATGAGCTTCCAGGAATAAGCCAATATGAATGGTGCAAAGAAAGTTCTTTGGAAGTTAAAGCCATATTGTCAGTTTATACTGTAAATTAACAGACAAATCCTATGTCTGGCAGGTTGTGCCACTTTTTTTTTTTCCTTCGATTTATACATTTTACCCAGTGCATGGTTATTTTGTGAAGGATTGAATATTCACAACACAAATAATTATAAGAAACATTAAATGTTCTTACTGCCTTCAACTTGTCTTCTGTTGTTCTTCAGGAGCTATGTACTTTAGTTTTAGAGACAGGGTCTCTCACTTGTCTTAGGCTCAACCATTAGTTTGTGTTGACTCCCAATGAAGTCCCAAGAGACTGCTTTTCTCTGTTCCCCAGAACTGAGATTCTAAGCCTACATCATCAGTTTTGGTATTACATCATTATACAGACATAGCAAGAATTTTACTGAGTTACCTTCCCACTTCTTATTCATTTAAAATTTTTATTGTGTGTACTATTTTCTATTTTTTTTTGTTTGTTAGGAAACTTGACACAATCTAGATTTATCCAGAAAGAAGAAACCTTTATTGAAGGACTTCCTCTGTCAAATTATGTTTAGATATATTTGTGTGGGCATTTTCTTGACCAATGATAGGGGTCAAAGACTGAAGTCCACTATGGGCAGTGTCACTGCCTTGAAGGTATACCTGGGTGGTATAAGAAAGCAAGTTGAGTAATCAGCAAGGGTCAAGCCAGAAAGCAACATCCCCAATGGTTCCTTCTTCTTCTTGTGTTGCTATTCTAACTTTCTTCAGTGATGAGTTGTGAAATGGAACCCAAGTTAGTTTTTATAAAAGCATTTCGTCAGAGACAAAAGGAAACATTGTACATGTTCATTGTATATGGTACTGTGCTGCACAAGAGAATTTAATGGGAATATTTACTATACATTAAGTAAATACCCCAAACTCACTCCTAAGTATATTTGATTCACAAAAGAATGTATTTCACTAAGCATGTATCTGATATAGTTCAGGATAACTACCCACAGGTTAACTTATTACTGTTTCTAAAAATATTTTTTATGTCTGCCTATAAATTTATTTTGGAGAAAGAAAATACATTATTATTTGAATGAAATTGTGACTTTTATATTCAATCTATTCAGAAAAGATCAATGTATGATAAACATACACTTAAAATGCAAAAAAAAAAAATCATTTTAATTCTCAGCTTCCATTTGTCAATCCATTCTCAATACTTTGTGTATTTTGGGTCAATTTCTCATCACTGTGACTTGCATAATTAAAACTATTGCTGCCACAATTCTCCTTATTTCAAACAACATAGGGAGCGCCAGTCTTTTGTGAAAGCTACACCCACGCAAAGCACCCATCACTCCTTCCAACTCAAGGAAACACTACAGACAAACAAATATAAGAGAAGAGTCCCAATCAAGCCAACATTTTCAGGATCACAGAAGCTCTTGTATTGCAGTGCTTCTTGAAATTTTGATTATTATGATTGTGAATGGGCATATCTGTAATCATGTTGAATGATGTAACTAACATGTAATGAGGATTTACAACAGTGAAACATCCAGGTGAGCTAAATTTTCTTAATCTGGAAAGTGAGCTTGCTCAAAGTGTGAACAACTTTCAAATTGACACAGAATCAACCCTAGCTCAAAATAAAAATTCAAGCAAGTTCTGGATTGCTGCTAGTCATTTTTCAGTTATTTACAAGAGAGAACAGGTGTCTACATAGCTAGAGATCCTAGGGTAGCTGAGAAGGACTAGAAAACATCAAAAAATGTCTCTTTAGGAGGAATATAAGGAGTTCAAGATCTTATTCTGAGTATTCAATGACTTGGCATCTCCCGGTGTCATGTGGCTAAGAAAAGCAGCTCAGCGGTGAGGTGGGCTGTCTACAGGTACATTTGGCTTCTAGTTGACCTCCACCTCTCTCCTTTTCTCTGTTTCTTTTCTTCCATTCTGATCATCTCTGAGGCAATCACATGCTATGTAGAACTTATAATCCTGAAGAGGCCCATGGTTGTTAAAGATGTCACTGGATAACGAAGTGACAGTCCAGAAATGATTTGGTTGGTTCTTTCCATGACTCATGTTTTGTTTTGTTCAGGTTTTCTTATCCTTGCAGAGAAGCTTAATCTAGCCTCAGGAGGTGTCCAAAGTATCAAATGTATTTGCATTTAAATACAAATTCTAAGTACAAATAAGGATGATTTCTGGGTTTCATTCAACCTGGATGGTCTATGTTGCTCTGCCATTCCATTAGGTTTAGGCACTTAGAGATGACAGTCACGTGGAGAATGAACTGATGGGTAATTTTGACTTTTGTTATTTTTCTTATAATGTTAAAGACTGGGAGACTTTTAATGATAGTGAATAGTGCATAGCCAAAAATTATTATGATTCTTTGAAATGATGTCATTATTTCACATGAATGCCCTACTTAAAAATAGAGGCAGAGATTCAAGAAAAAAAAAAAACAGGGAAGTAACCTCTAATTTGAAGTTGGATGCATTGTGATGCTTATGCTGTAAAAATCTGATGGTGTATTAATGTCCCCACATATATTATCCCAAATTGTACCTTTCAGTTATAATGGCTGTTCCAATAACATAATAGCCATTTACCTGTAATTATAAGTTTTCAAAGCCTGAAATGATTCCAATTGTTTTTCTCTGTACTTTTCACACACAATGGTTCTGTGTAGTTACAAGATCCAAAAGGCTTATTTCAACTTTCTGTTTCCACCTATTGAATCATGTTGCAATTTAAATTAGTTTTGCTGCATGAAGAGCCCCAGGAGATTACCAAGGGCACCAACCAGCTTCAGCACACAGACTCAAGGGACTTAATGCTTGCTGACATTCTCTTAGCCACATCAAAGTTCTAGTTTTCATTACAGAGAATTGAACCAAACCCTCATTCTTCATGCTTCTCTATTGTACCACAAAATGCACCAAGACCACCCCTCCATCCCCCTGTACTCAGATCTTCTGAGAGAAGCTGTATCTTCAGGCAAAGGCCCCAAGAAATAGCTTCTCCATTAGACTCAGAGATGTCCAAACACTGAAGCCTTGCTGGAATAAAAATGGTGATGAGCCTTTATAAGTCATATTTCTCAATCCCTTATCCAAGTCTCTAACAGGAAGGAGATAGCAGCACTCTATAGGATAAGGGAGTTCTGTGTAGGTTTTAAATATGCTTTTCCTGAGGTCTCTTGGAGCACAGATAGCTTGTAGAACATCCAAGTATTCAAGAAAATGATGCGGATCAAGTTTAAGAACGAATGTCCTCAAGGCAAGACTATTCATGTGCAATTGGGAGGACCCTGAAAGTTAATTTGTGCCAGTAACTTGAGAAGTGAGCTTTGCTTCCCTATTTTCTGTTACTTTAACATGTTCACAATCTCTAGACACACATGTGGGGGAAGAGATATACACATTCATGGCTCACACACATTCATGCCTACAGGTGTTGAATAATGTACATGATTAAGTTCAAATAGGACTCAACCCAAGGTCTCATTCTTTCTAATTACCAAGATTAAAAGTGTAGGGAGCAGAGAAAGCCCTGAATGAATCTATATCATTGACATAAACAAGGTCATATCAAGTACTTAATGCCCAAGGCCCATGGCATTAGGTACTTGATATGACCTGATCAAGGGATGGTAAAGTTTTCCTCTGGACCAAGTTATGTGTGTATATGAATGATTGGCCACTGTAGGTACAGACTATTGATCTTTGATATCTTTCTTCTCCTGGATATTTAGAGCCCAAGATGGTGCCCCTTCAGAGAGTTCCCACTGAGAGACTACCAATCACTCCTCCTTGTGCTGGACATAATAAAAACAATGGTTTCCCTATAGATGCTCTCTTTCAGAGTGAGCACACCCCCCTGATCCCAGATTTCCCACAGGTCCACCATTGCTTTTTTCACTGACTGTCACTTCTTCATTCCTGAATTGCACAAGTCAAGGTTCTAAGACAAAGCCATTATCATCAAGGGGCACAGTAATTCTCCACATAGGCAGAATGGAACCTGGAAAAGAGGCTTTCTTAGAAGCAGCAGCCATCTGTTGTGGGACAGACATGAGAGAAGCAAGTTGATGATGACTTATGTTTGAGGTTCTCAACTCTAAGGGAGCAGCTACAACCCCTGCCAGGTTGATTGTAATGGTGTCTCCTGGGATACTGTCAAGAATCTTCTGTAGGTTTTTATAATGTCCATGGTCTTTCAAACCAGTGTTAGACGACGAAGATATTGCTGGTGCAGATGTCACATGGGGAATCACTTTCCATGTTCCAGTTGATTCTAGCTGCAGAACTTGAAGTAAGGGGACTTAAACACTCTTCTAGGATGGTCAGCTATGATTCTCAGCAAAATGGATGAGTGCCACAGGTTTGCCACTCTGGTGATGTGGGCAGTAGGACACCCTGGGCTTGAAATAATGGCACAGTTATGGAATAGGGTGGGCTGGGACAAAACCACATATCTGTGTCCTGGGTAGTGGACTTTCAGTGTCTTTAGGGTTACAAAGTCTGTAGTTTTATGGGAAAGCCTGGCTGTTTTTCTTAGCCTTGCTCTATCAGAGCCTGACTGAGTGGTAAATACTTTCCTGATTTTTAGAGGCTGCAGAGAATGATGCAAAATGGACTGTGAGTGCTAATTTCTGGAGCCTGCATTCATAGCCAATCTGGGTACTTAACACAATCCAAAATGCTATATGATGGAGCTACTGTCAGAAAATGAGCACATAAGTGTAGACTACAGCAACTGATCCGAGTCAGCTCATGCCTGAGATGCAAACAGGATGGAAAAGGTCCAGGTTTCCACCAGATTGTTTCCTCATGGGTAATCTGATGCCCTCTCCCTTCCTGCAGTTGCCCCATAAGAGTCAGGAAAAGATTCCATAGACGTAGAAGACATAACAAATGGAGAGATAAAGAGGGCTTTGCATAGTACGACTGTGGGAACTAAAAAAGGGGGCCCAGGGAAAGGGAAGGCCCATGTCCTGCCAGAGTTCCACCTATGCTCTGGACAGGCAGGCATGGGAGGACTGCCAAACTCTTTCCACTCAACCCTGGGTGGGCATCCAAGCATCTGACTCACTCTTGGGGGGGGGTAGACAAGGGCAACCCAACCTGGGAGCCCTGGGGCTACTCTCTAAAGCCCTGGGGTTATGGGAGAGAGGAGTGAGAGAATACAGGTTCCCACACCAGTGAGAGTGAGCACAACGGATCTTGATTGGAGCACAGGAAGGTCTTCCATTGGGAGATTAGAAACGGCTCATTAGGAGAAAGCCTATTCCATCCTCCAAGCACAGTGGGCCTTGATGAGTAGAGACATTCTATGGTTTTAGAACTTTATTGTAGAGAGGCAGGGGGAAAGAGAGACGGTAGAAAAGAGAGAGGGGGAAAGCTAGAGAGAAAGAGAGAGTAAGAGGGTGAGAGAGAGAGGAGTAAGAGAGAGGTGAGGAGGGGCCTAACAGCCCTTTTATGGTCTTTACTGTTGCTAGGTAACGGGGGAGGAGTTTAGCCTGAAGTTCAGAAGCTTAGGACATTGCCTACATAACTTCTAGCCATGCTTCTCTTGTGGGGGTTGTGAAGGGCGGTAACTTAGGCAGGAGGCAGAGTTCCAGGGGCATGAGGGAACGCCTACTGTGTCCTGTAGGTGAATTATCACCCTTCTGGGGTTCAGACCTCAGCTCAACTGGAGACCAGCCTGTCTGTGCATAGCACAATGCCCCACATACGACGAAGTAGATGGCATTGTTTTGCAGAAAAAGTCATAGTTTCAAGACAGTGGCTAACATTATTTAGATCTTATAAATTATTTTCTACTATTGGCTCAGTTGAGAAACACATAAAAGGAGTATGCATGGTTCTGTGGTTCATTTAACTGAATTTATATGATCAAAGAATAAAGAAATTAAGATCTTGGCAACTGATCACTGACTTACGTTATTTTTTTAATAGACTAGGTTTGGAATCAGAACTGAGACTTAGAGGCATGTAATATTAAGCAAAGCCATTTCCCTGACTTGCTGTGCATTGCAGCAAGAGAATGTATTTTAGTACTAGCTTTGTAGGGAGCAATATGGATGCTTTATTAATACCTAGAAAAACATCTATCATATAAACCAGTATTCCTACTAGTGGGAATATATTCAAAGAAATGAAAACTGACTGCTAAATCGACTTCTTCACTCACATGGTCTTTACAGATCTTTGCACAGCAGTCCAGTAATGGAACCCAACAATGTAATCAACTGATGGGTGGTTTAAAAACGTTTACACACAGTCTGTCATTAGCAACAATCTATATCAGCTGATGGGCTAGGTATGTATTGCAATAATTAAAATGTCATAGGTAAGGAAAGACAAATACTGAATGTTTTCATTTGTAGAAGCTGAAGAAGTTGACTGCATAGTATGGGAGACTAGAGTTGCAGCTAGCAGAAACTTGGGAGGTTGACAAAGTGAGAAAATGCAGATAGCTTACTTGATAGGTGTAGTAGCTCATCTGGATAGAAGAAACAACTTTCAGTTTCTAATAGCAGAGGATAATGATGTTGATTGTTCTTATTTATCTCAGAAACAAGAATGCTTTGTCCAATGAAGAGATGATGAATGTTTGAAGTGACAGGCATGTTGATTACTTGTATTCAATCATTATAGATGGAAAATATCCATGTTTCTATAAAAATGTACAAGTATTACAGGTCAATTAAAATAACATGTATATTATAAAGTTTCATCTCTAGAAAAAAAGAGCCAGTGCCTATTATTTGCAACAGTTTTGTCTTTTTCCTACCTAGCAACATCTAGCTGCTTAGTGCCCAGGTAGACTGTCATTTTCTGTGATTTTAATGTAAATCCACCTTTATAATGAAATTGATAAGAAGCAATCTCCTGTGTGAGCTGTAACAATTAGCTCTGCCTCATGTCAGCAAAAGGGATTCATTTTGAGATTTCAAGTGGTTTAAACACTTTCCAGGAGGCTTTTATTTGTGCTTTAATACCACACCAGAGGACAATGACTAAGATAGTTTTGCAAACAAGGATTTATGATGAATTTTCTTCCTGTCCTACATGACCCCAAATTTGCTTGCAATATGCCAAGTGCTAGGCAAGAGCATTGCTGCTAGATCCATGCCAATGGCAGCCTCTGGATGAAGGAGGAGGAGGAGGAGGAGGAGGAGGAGGAGGAGGAGGAGGTGGAGGAGGAGGAGGAGGAGGTGGAGGAGGAGGAGGAGGGGGAAGAGGGGAAGAGGAGGAGGAGGGGAAGAGGAGGAGGAAGAGGAGGGGGAGGAGGAAGAGGAAGAGGAGGAGGACGAGGAGGAGAAAGGCTGTCTGTTCTACCACTCTCCACCATCAACCCAAGGACCCCTGTACTAGGTCTGTTTTCATGTCTCATTCAAGGCTGGACATGGGGGATAAAACAAAACAAAACAAAACAAAACAAAACAAAACAAAACATTATCATACCTTCTTTGCCTTGAGAATAAGGTACTTAACATTGTGAATTTTCAGAAGTGGGATTTAGTCTACTTTACACAAGGCACTAAAGATATCCCAGCTTAGATAATCCTAAGGAAGGCTCTCTTAGACAACCTAGGAAACAGATGAGGAATCAGGGAGATACTCTGCTATGGCATATGGTTGAGCTGGGGCCATGCAATTCCTAAGCAGAGTTCTTTCTTCTAAAATTGTCAAGTCATTATTACAGGTCCTTTCTGTGTTCTTGCCTTGGATAAGCAGGGTTCTTGCCTAGAGACTTTCTCTCCATAAATATTTGTCTTTACATGGTGAACTTGAGTGTACATTGTGTTAGATATGGATTTAAATTATGTGCAGTGCCAACCTAGACATAATTGCTAGTTGGATGAGCTGGACACACCTGCTGAGCCCTCATTGTAATCACATAAAATGACATGAAAATTTCAACTCTGCAGTGAGAAGGTCTCAGTCAGTTTATGCATTTGTTGGGACCTGTGAATGAGACTTAAGCTTTCTGTACCTCCAGAATTTATATAGAAATGATATTACTTTCATTGTGAATATGCAATTTCTTGGGTAGTGGCAAAATATAAAAGACCCAGTGTGTGAGAACTTGTGGCACCCAATATAGTTAGATAACAGTTTAAATTATTTAAAAATGTATCACTCTTTGACAGACACATTGAGAGGAACTAGAAGGCACTATGACTAAGACTGTCTTGTCTGGTTATGGGGAGCACTGGACCACAAGGCACATGATGCACTTCTTCTACCATTTAACAGACTGAAGCTACTGTCTTCCCACCCTAGCACCCAAACCTCGTGCTTTTCACACTTGTGGAGATCACATGCTCAGTTAAGTGTTTCATGAGCATCCTTAGGTCATCACTGTAAACATGTTTTTAGCATAGAAATGTTTTTCCAAACAGGACCATACTGTACGATTTCATATTATTGCTTGCTCTAACTCAGACCACTTCCTTGACAGTGTCTTATATTCTCATTTATTCTGCACAGACTTCCATCATGTATTCCAAGCACAACTTATTACCCTTCCTGACACTGGTGTCTGCTGTGTTTCTAGCTTTACTTTGGAAGATGTGGGACAAATTACAGTGATGCTCAACTGGTGTCAAAGAATAGAAGACCACATCCTGCCTCCACCCAGGTGCTCCTATTGGCAGCTGTCTAAGAGGTTTACATCTTGTATATCCTTGTGAACAGCATCCAATCTGCTTTAAAAAGACATCATCTCTGTGTGTGTAGAAGCTTCAAATATGAGCATGTTTACTCAGGAATGTAAAATATACAGCACCTGATCACAGCTAAGGTAGTAAGTAATTATTTCATCCTCTTCAAAATTGTCACTGAAAATGTGAGGCAGTGTGTCTAGAACAAATTGAAAGGCTTTCAAAGGCTGGCATGAAGTTAAAGCATGCCTAGCTGGTGGGCACACTGCTAAGTGCCTCTGGAAGCTTCTGTCTCCCAGAGATCTCAGGCTTCCCAGGAATTCTGCATCTACCAGTCTGGTTCTGCCTAGGGCTGGCTTTCATCCTTGGAGTGAATCAATATCGAAAGAGTGATTTCAAAGGGCTCAAGTTATTTGTAGTCTATTTGCGTCCAGAATGTTATTTCAGCTCCTCTCCCACAGGGCGAATCTCACCAGAAGCAAGACCATATCTTTTTCATATCTACACAGAGGAAAAAAAAAAAAAAAAAACATTTAGCACCCTCAGTAAAAGATACAAAAATGTGAGGGGTTAGGAAGTTTTTAATGTTTTCTTTTCCCCAAGATAATTCAAGAATAGTAAAAAGCAAAGGGCTGAGATGCCTAGACTGGACAATTTCAGTCCTGCTGAATGTAGTGGTTGCATGTCTTGTCACAGTGGGGGCTCCACGAGTCTGGGACTGTGATGGCTGGCCAGCTCCTTATTTTCAACATGTTTCTCAAAAGCTGCAACATTTATTCTCCCACTATCCCTCTGATAAATTTCAGGTAAGCAACCCATAAAACACACACCTGAGGCTAAGCAAAAAAGATACAAACTCACTGAGCCATCGAGAACTCACATTGCTCATAAACTGAGCAACTTTTGAATTTTTATTGAGAGGCAAGAGAGCAAATACTGTGGACACAAAACTTAAAGGTAGGCAATATCCTTGTACTTCTCATGTTCTCTCCTGTGATAACAGAGTGTAGGTACCATTAAAAACATTTGGTAAACAAGACTTTCCGGTCTCAATGTCATTAGGGAGCTTGTCTTAAGGGGAAGAGACTTGAGTATGACTGCATCACAGAGCCATGTGGGTGGCTGCATGGAATTTTGATGCTGTAACTTCCCCCTTGCCTCCAGCTGCTCTGATTTATGTATGTTTCAGTTAGTGGCAGCCCTGCACTCTGGAAGTGCACATACTGCTTTTAATAGAAATATAGTCAATTCCCTAAAATTTCGAAATTTTAGTAAGAATAAATAAAATTAACATTTCATAAGCTTTTAAACATGTTAAAATCTTGCATTTTTGTGTCACGTAGAACAGCCTACTTTAGGATTTTTACTTTAAGAATAACATCTTTAATTAATGTTTCTGTAAAGGTGAAATGTTAAATTTAACATAGGTTTTGGCACATCAGAATTCTAAGCTTCTGGTTGCATTCCAAGCTATTCTTCAAACATAATGCCCAGCAGATCTTGGAAGAGCAATTTTGATCGGCAGTTGTATAGAACACATCTTACAAATATAACACACACACTTACAGTCTCACACACAGCAGTGTCTTCAAAAGCAGATAACAATACTAGCCCAGAACATCAAAATGACTAGCTTTTTGTTCCCTACAAGAACAGACACTCATTTTAAATAATTCAGACTTTGAGGCCCAGATAGGTTAAGCAGGGATAGAATGAAGTTCATTTGTGGTTAACATCTAGTCTTTCATTTAGATCTTGGGACTGAGGAGACGACTTCGTGGGTAAGAATACATGCTGTACAACAATGAAAACCTGAGCTCAGTGAGAGATTCTGTCTCAGTGGTATAAGGAGGAGAGAGAAAAAACACCCTCTGTACTCTGCATGCACATATATGAGCACATATATGAGCATAAATCCAACACATATCCCCAAGATAAATTTAAATTTCATACTGCTTTCCTTATGTTTACCATGTGATGTACTAGATGATGTCTTGGCTCTTCTTTCTTTAAGCATTTGAATAATTTTAATATATTTATTGAGATAAAACTTGCAGGACACACAATTCTGTCACTGAGTATAGTTTAGTGGTTGTCAGCATATCTGTAGCTTTGTGAAATCATCAATACATTCAGCTTTGAAATAATTTCTTAGCCAAAAAGCCTTTAGCTTTTCTATATGAGAAGATAATGCCACACACTCTTCCTTTCCTACTATTCTCTCATTTTATAATTCTGGACTATATAAAAATTACCATGAAATGCAGTGCTACTCTTCACTGGGCCAGGTTACTATTGTTTACATTCTTCTTTGAGATAAAGTGTGGAAAATTATGATGTATTCACTGCCATACAGGATTGGAGCCATGTGCTACTGTACCTGTCACTGGTTAGCTCTGAGAGTCCTCTTGTCCTCTTGATTCATTCATAAAATCCTTTTATGTTACTTGAGGGTAATCAAACAAGAGCCCTCCATGGTCAGAATAGCTTTGTAGTGAAATAGTTATCTCAGCTCCCAGCTCAGCTCAGCTGTTTTAGCAATTTCCTGTCCTGTGCTGATAACTTCCAGGCACTATACATCCTAGTTTCCAACCAACACTATCAATGACATCACTTCTTTTAACACTGAACTATAAATCAAAATTTCTCATTGGAATACATATCTTGCTTGTATACATAAACTGATGGAGAAACACACACACACACATGAGAGAGAGAGAGAGAGAGAGAGAGAGAGAGAGAGAGAGAAAGAGAGAGAGAGAGAGAGAGAGAGAGAGAGAGAGAGAGAGAGAGAGAGAGAGAGAGAGAAGAGAGAGAGAGAGAGAGAGAGAGAGAGAGAGAGAGAGAGAGAGAGAGAGATCTTTGGTAAGGCCAGAGAACAGGCATTCTCAGATAATACACAAATAAGATGATACAAGACTAATAACAGTGACATGTTCTGTACATACTGGAAGAATATAAAAATGTGTGCTTGTGCAAGCTCAGAGCTGATTTTGAATAGAGTAGTATCCATCTGAATGCCATTTTTCTCAGAGATGGTGCATCATTAAGCTGGCTCAAGGTCTGATGACATTAATCTTTTATCTTTTTCAATCCTTTGAACGAAGCTTCTTATTTGATTGATGCCTGGCTGTCTTCTTTGGGAATATGGTATTTGGTAATGTCACACTGTCTACTCAAACTCTGAGTTCTTGTTTCAAATTGAGACCCTGTGGCCTCAACTTCAAGTCTCACTATCCATTTTTCTTTGGTGAAGATTCTTGTCACTGACAAGCGAGAGTAAAATTGGGCATCAAGCCTATGTGCAATGCAGATGGAGGCAAAGTAGCTCCATTTCCAGTTTCATATCTACTCAGCATGCGAAGCTTAACTTACCACTATAGCTTGACTTGACAGTCATACATTTAGTAAAAAAAACCAAAAACCAAAAAACAAAAAACAAAACCAAAACTGTAGCTCTTAATTTATGTGAAGGTCAGCCTCCTCATCCTATCCTACCTCAGACTCTTCTTCTATATGGCTAGCATACTTTAAATTCAGGTTGTTCTCTTATTAGATAGCTTCTTCATTTCTACCATCTTAGAAACGGTATGTTGCTGTCATGCACAAGTAGACAGAATGATGATGAACACATTTCTAGAGCATTGTCCACAACTCAGTAGATATTCAGCAAAGAGTGGTATTGTGATACATGGTCCTTCCTTCCTCCAATTCTTGAAGTTTCTGCTGACACTATCTGCACTCTTACCTTTACGGTGGGGTTTTCAGATAATTAAGAAAGTAGTTAATGATATTCATGTTTTTATTTGCCTGGGAAAACTGTGATTCAAGGACTGCTGAGTATTACTATGTCTGTGTTGATAAGCACATGCTGCAATGCAGATTAAACTGTCCTGCTATTCAAACAATATTTACTGAAGCATGACCAATGAGAAGAATAACAGTAATTGAAAATTATTAGCTTAAAAGCTCAGAATACCCAAGATAAAATTCACAGATCACATGAAGCTCAATAAGAAGGAAGACCAAAGTATGTGGATGCTTCAGTCATTCTCAGAAGGGGGAACAAAATGCTCATGGGAGGAAATATGGAGACAAAGTGTGGAGCAGAGACTGAAAGAAAGGCCTCCAGAGATTGCCCCACCTGGGCATCCATCCCATGTACAGTCACCAAACACAGACTCTACTGTGGATGTCAAGAAGTGCTTGCTTACAGGAATCTGATATAGCTGTCTCCTGAGAGGCTCTTCCAGAGCCTGAAAAATGCAGAGGCAGAAGTTCACAGTCAAGTATTGGACTGATCATGGGGTCTCCAATGAAGGAGATAGAGAAAGGACTGAAGGAGCTGGAGGGGTTTGCAATCCCATAGGAAGAATAACAATATCAACCAACAAGACCTCCCACCCCACAGAGCTCCCAGGGACTAAACCACCAGCCAAAGAGTACACGTGGCTGGGCCTATGGCTCCAGCTCCATATGTAGCAGTGGATGTACTTGTCAGGAATAAATGAGAGGAGAAGCCCTTGGTCCCATGAAGGCTTGATGCCACCATGTAGGAGAATGCCAGTGCTAGGAGGCATGAGTGGGTGGGTGGGTGGGGAAAACACTTATAGAAGCAGTGGGAAGGGGAATGGGATAGGAGGTTTCCAGGGGGAAACCTGGAAAGAGCCTAGCATTTGAAATGTAAATAAAGAAAATATTCAATAATAAATAGAAAAAAATAAAGGAAAGAAAATCTATTTCATGAGAAAATTTGTACTAGGGGTATCTGGGGGATTTATGGGTGGAGTGTGGTATGCTAGTCCTTGTTTAGTTAGGTCATCCTCTGGTAAGACCAAGGAGACTATATCCACTTCAGTTTCTGTGTGTACATTCAATAGTAGCCTGAGAAGAGATTAGATAGAACTTTAAAGATGTACATCTGTGTTGGGGATTGGTTCTAATGCTTTGAATTAATCTTACCCTCAGTTGCTGTGTGCACATTCGATAAGAGCATGAGAAGAGATTAGATAGAACTTTAAAGTTGTACATCTGTGTTGGGGATTGGTTCTAATGATTTGAATTAATCTTACCCCCAAATCAGAGATCTGCAGGTCCAAACACTGAAGGTCCTTGCCCTCAATTGGTTTTTGATCTGTCAATAAGGAACCAACAGCCAATGGCTAGGCAGGTAGATGAGGTGGGCCCTTTAGATTTTTGTGGGCTATTAACTGGGGGACAGGAAGGCGTGGCCATGTCTTGGAGGGAGATGGATATAACTTAGAGAGAGATGCAGAAAAAAATTCATCCAAAATGTAGGTGGAAGGGGAAAACAGCTTTGGGAGGGGCTGTTCAGAAGGTACATCGCAGCAAAGATAAAACATAGATTTAGAAGGCATTGTACCAGGATTACTTGAGGGAAATATACGCTAGCCTGGCAGAGGATTAGAAATACCCAGCCTTTGAGTTAGTCAAGCCATATTAAAATTAGCCTGTGTGTGTGTGTGTGTGTGTGTGTGTGTGTGTGTTTCTTTCGCCAATCCAGGGGGCTCTGGTGAGTGGTTGGAAGCGCAACCTGCTGGGAGCACTAAGTGGTTTAGCTAAACTCACCACTACACAGCTGAGGAATCTAGTCACTCAGCATAGCAATAGCTACTGAGATATCTCATTACAAGCCCCACAAGTGATCTCAGAAGACTAGGTTGTAGGGATTGCAGAGAAGGAAAATGACCCTAGAAAATTATCCAATTTATAATATCTTCACATTTCCAGGCCACAGACATTTCTATGCAGGTTTCCTTGTAGATCAGAGAGGAATAACTGTACTCTCAGACTTAGGCTGAAAAATCTCCCTGTGCTGCTTCAGCTCCTGAACAGGAGTTTCAATGGCCATGCTAACATTTGGTCATATGGTTACAGATAATTCTGGTTTTGTGTTGTAAAGAAAATGGAAGTGGAAGGAAGGGAGTGATTACACCGTTGTTCTCTTGAAAGTCAGCCTGTGTCTGCTTTCTAGGACATATCTATGCCATTTTAACGTGATGCTTCAGAATCTGCAAACTCAAGCATCCTAGAAGTAGAGTATCTTGCAGCAAGCTGTAAATGAATCTCATGATAATATGATTTATATCCCACTTTTATGGCTATTTGGAAACTTGGACTATAATTATGAATAAAAAGAGAGGTGTCTGAAAGGGAAAAATTATACAAAATGCCTAGCTATTTCTATTAGCATAATAGAATCAGATTTCTTATAGCTATACATTTTCAAGTAATTCAAACAATGGTTGATTCATAATGGGAAAATAATGTTAAAAGCAGTGTGATCATAGAAATAATACTGATGTCACACAGTCCAGGATACAAAGGGTTTTATTAGCTCAGGAGCTAGGGCAAGGGTCATAAGCTCAATGTTGTCTGAAGCAGAGCTTTTTCTAGAAGGTTTTTCCTAGTGTTATGAAAGCTTTGGGATTTTACTGACTCGAGCTTAACTGATATGATGCCAGTATAATTTTGAAGCAATCAGAATTCAGTAAACATCTCACAGTAGCACTGTGTACAATCATAAAATGTCAGGGCTCAAGAAAACAGTGTCAGGTGCTGACTTTTAAAGGGATCACTGTCAGTTTTTAATAACAACATTTGTTTAGCCTCCCAGACATGCAAGGCATTGAGTGTCCTTGTTCCTCTTGCTTGAATTAGAATGAAGGTTGCTTAGCTCTCATCTTGTGAATTGCAGTTCTCAGTGGCTCATAAAGTGATAAAACTCTGTTTACTGATTGAGTCCACCATTACACAAAATTGAGAGAAATTCTAGAGTCCTTGGCAGCTAAGTGTGACCATTGGACAGAAGTTAGGTTTATAAGATTTTTGCTGTTAGCCTGTATAAGGGAGCAGGTCTTCTCCTTCTCCTTTTCCTACTTTCTTCTCCTTCTCCTCCTTTCTCCTTTCTCCTTTCTCCTTCTCCTTCTCCTTCTCCTTCTCCTTCTCCTTCTCCTTCTCCTTCTCCTTCTCCTTCTCCTTCTCCTTCTCCTTCTCCTTCGCCTCCTCCTTCTCCTTCTCCTCCTCCTCCTCCTCCTCCTCCTCCTCCTCCTCCTCATCTACCAGAAGGCATGGATGTAAGTGTGCTGAGGACATCACTCAAAGTTTGGACCCAGAGACTATGTCTGTGAGGATTAGACTATGAGAATTTTATTCAACATGTATTGAGTACTGGAATGAACTTCTCAAACCTTCATTTGGGTCAAAGGTAGGTATAGAAGACAAATAGGTACCTCTAGTCTTTAATAAAATAAGGGCAAACTTTGGGTCTTAATTTTCCAAGCAATATAGTTGGTGATTATCTGTTTTTGACTGATAGATCAAAAGAAGCAGTAACAGAAAAAAATCAAAAAAAAATTTTTTTCTCTGAAAGACATTAGACATTCTTTCTATTGAGTCCTTTAATGGGAACTCAATGCAGGTAAGTGCTGTAAAGATCTCAGTACATCGAAAAGACCAATTCAGGGCAAGGGATTAGGGAAATCCGAGGAAGAAAATCATGAAACAAACCCTTGCCTGGGATGGAAAGTATAGTGGAGATATAAGCAACAGTCTCAGTGGCTGTGTCACCATTAATATCCGAAGTCATAACTATAGAACTTGTTCTTTAGACATCATACCAGAGGGAGAAAGATACATGCAGTTCTGAGGAGATATTGCTGCTTGCATCTTTGTGACACAGAGTCTGTCTGGTCTGATTTGCACCAATAGAGATTTGGTTTTCAGACTATGGTTTGGAAAAATAATGAAATCACCATTTTGTCAGGATGTTTCAGTTTTCATGTTGCTTGCAGTAATTGTCATAGCCACTAAGAAAAAAGCCTGTTTTGAATCAACAGTTAGTGAAAATGTAAGATATATAAATTTATATGTATATGTTCACACAAGTACATAGATAAATATTTGGGTATTATCTAGCCTTAGAAAATCATGTTTTCCTGCTAGCCACTATAGCATTGATCGACCAAGAAAATATTATGCTGAGTAAAATAAGCCCAAAGAAGAAATAAGTACTATGTAAAGCCTGTAGAAAATTAAAAAAAAAAAAAGAAAAAAGAGAAAGTTCTACCACACACAACTGCTCAATAAAATTTGATTAATATTAATAATATTAAAAAAGAAGTGTTGCTGTTGTTTGGATCTTCAATATCCCCCAAGGTCTATGAATTACACTTTCATGGTCAGACTGTGGTGTTACCAAGAGGTGGTAGACCCTTTAGAGGGTGGGGCCCAATGCAAGAAAGTTAATTCTTTGAGTTCCTCTTTCTTTCTCTTCCTGTTGCTATGAGATGTTCATCTTCTTCTACTACTCTTTCCACCATGACCAGCTGCATCATCATAGATCAAAAGGCCATGGGCCTTTGATCAGGACCAATGGGCCATGGTGTGAACCTCCAAAATAGTGAGCCAAATGAAACTTTTTTCTTTAAAACGTTGATTATTTCAAGTATATGCTACAGTAATGAAAATATTTCTAACAGGCAGAATATATGCATAATTACACATGTATGTGGAAATTCATATCCACAGAGAAGAAGAACTAAAATAACCATGGGTGGAGTGTGAGAGGATATAGTTGGGATGTTATAAAGCCACAAATACATAGGATGAACAAGTTTGAGCTCTAGTGCACAATGTGAAGACTTTAGGAGTTCTGTTTAGTGTGTTCTAACTAATTTTGTCAAAATAAGAATGTCATTATATAAGATAATAGGTATGTGCATCTACTTCTCCGTGTTAGCTGATTTACCATTGGGTGTTCCCTTAACATTATATTGCAAACAAGTACATGCAATATATTCTATTTAATGAAATCTTCCTGGCTTTGAAGCATACCAACCTGATACAGGTTTCCAACCAAGGTCAGAAACTCATTGACTTAGAATAACATTATTTCCAAGGTTAAGTAAAGTTAAAATAAAAAAAAAAAAAAGATGTCTTACCAGTTCTTGATTTTCTGTTTTCCCTGTTTTCTCTGTTTTCAAATTGAAGTTTGCAGCTACGGAAGGCATGTTCTGTGACAAAGTCACATTTAACTTTTTCTTCTTTGCTTGGTCATGTGGTAGTGGGTAAGCCTTGAGCTGGCCCCATATGAATACTTCAATGTCACATATAAGGAATGATTTTTAGTAAGCAGGCAAATGAGACTCTGATCCCTGCCTACATTGTTCTTAGAATGAAAAGAAAAAAATCAAAGGAGGCATCATGGGAGTGCAAACATTTATCCCCAGGCTTGCATCAAGATATCTGCTTATGTGCAATTACAAATCCTGTATCAGGAGAATTTCTTTATCTTTTTTCTTTTTTCAGTTCTTATATATTCTTTTTCTCTTCAAAATAGCTATGGGTTAAATCCCCCAAGTTTTGCTTGCACTGATGCTAGGACAGATATATCGAGACCAAGATATTCAGAGGTCCAAGATCTGCCTTCATAAGGCTGATCCAATAGCTGCTTGATATTTAGAATACACTATCATCATTTAGCATATGTATTCAAGGAAATAATTGCAATGCAAAGGCAGAGAGAGAATAAGCAGGTTTGTAAGGCAATGAAGCTCCCCATGGTCGCAATGAACACGGCTGTTGTAAACTGGTGTGTTGTTCTTGTTAGTGTATAACAAGCAGGGTGAGATATGAAGTTCAAATTGCTACCCTATTCCAATATACAATATAAGTGCACTGGAAGGCTTCCCTCATTAAAATTTAAACCTGTTTAAACAGCTGAACTCTTGGAAATGCATTTATACAGGCATGTATTTTTAAGGCAGAGTTTATAAATAGAAAAAGTCAAACGTTTCAAACAACAAAAATTTGTAATCTCTGCAAAAATGTGTCATCTGTTTTCCCAAAAAGCTTAACAGGCAGAATCCTGTATCTGCAAACATACAGTAGTGCAATTGATAGTCTGAAAAAGTATTTGAAGTGAAGGCTTCTCTGGCTAGTAGCGTGAATCTTTGGTGAATTCTGAACAGTTATATGATAATAAACAGGTAGGGTGTGTAAAGATTGGTGCCTGTAGTGGCCATTTTTCTTTTTCCCATGTTTCACTGAAACCTCTTGAAGTACAGATTTTCCAATATATTTATTTTACAAATACAAGATTGCCAGTCTTAGAGGATCAGCCAACAATGATCTGGGAGCACAGACTCCACTGATTTACAATGCATACTTGTGCTGTTCAGTCTCTCCTGCACACTCACCAGCACCTCTGCCTGCCTGGAGGCACCAGGTATGTTTCAGTTATTAGACACTGGTTTTCTTAATTGGTGTCTGGGACGGTGGTTTTCTTGTGTGTTTATGTATATGTCTATGTAATAATGGATTTACTGCCATCCTGTAATGTTACTGGGAGTATGAAGTATGCTGAGAAAATTAGGCCTAATGAAAGGAGGGCAGATCACTGGACATAGGTATCTTCCAGACACTTCTTTTGCTCAGTGACTACAGTGAGATTAGCATCCTTGCTCAACTACCTACTCTCTGCCTTGATATTCTCCCCTTCAGCCTCAAAGTGACATATGTTCATGACCACATTTATCCTTAGCCCAAACAAACCAACTGTAACTGAGCTTACATGGGTATTGATAAATCCTTACAAACAGCAGCAAACTGGTCTTTAATTTTTAATCAGGATTCTTTTCCATTTTCTAAAAGGCATCTCTTATTCCTTTGAAGCCAATCTTTCTTCAGGCATTTCGAGCCTCATGTGTTGTCCCAGACATCAAAGAAGAGCTGTTAGTTGATCTTTGTCAAGTGCTCAGTAATTTAAGGATGCAATTTGAAGACTTCAAACAACAGGATGGCTCCCTTGAATGCATCTTCTCCCAGTTACAGTAATTTACTCCTTGTGAGGTAGAAACCAAATGAAGCCATCTCATCAACATTGGCCTCTCCACTTAGAAGAGAACATGATTGGATTGATTTAGACACAAGAGAAGCATCCTTGAATAATCTAATGTTCTACACAGTACCCTTTGCTGTCTCTAATTTGTTAAATTAACCCTACATCCTCAGGTACTTGACTTCATGTGTCACAAACACTCTCACCCCAGGGTCTGAGTGGTACTCTGCTGTGAGGGTTTGGTGTGACAAACCATGCCAGTGCTTGTGAGAAAAATTTCTGCAGTAAGGATTTTTCCCACTTATATTTTAATTTCTCCAATGTGAGTTCTCTGTGGAGGAGGGAAGAAGTGTCACATCTAATTTGATTAGTTTCCTGCAGAAAGCAAGCACATGTTACTTAGTTTAAAGCCAATCTAAGGCTTAACTGGCAACATGATACATTTGGTCATTTAATTGTTATATTTTTATTTATATTTGAAAAGCATAAATTTGTGCTCAAATTTGTTAATAGGTCAAGATTTTTTTTTCAGTTACTGCAGCACTTTTATTTCTTTACACAATGATGTTTTGCCAGGGCCTAATGTTTTCACTGAACAGCAGAAAACCAAAATTTGTCATTTCTTAAAGAATTGAGTACAAAAAACCTTACATAAATTAAAAGGATGGATACATTTACAGGTGTAGATGCAAATGTTCCCAACTCAAGACAACTAACAACCCATGGCTGTCAGGAGGGAAGAAACCAGAACGGAAACTGGGTCCTAAGGCTCGGACTTTCCCATCCGGATAGACTGGCAAGAAGGAATGGATAACTGGTTCAGAAACCCTTGCCAGCCTCGGGAAATCCTAGAAGTCTGCTGTTGGTTAAAACCCTGCACAGATCACTATGTGATGCTCACAGAGAACCACCAGGTTGGGCCTTTCTCTTCCACAGCGTGCTCTCCCCAGCCCCCAAGTGACTGAGCCACATGAACTAAGGACTAAATCAAGATATGCACAGGGTATTATACATATACCAAGGGAACAGTTAACTTGAATACAAGGTCAAAAATCAGCAACAAGTTCTACGATCCAGTGCTGATATCAGATACAAGCTTCAAGGACAAATTTCTTTTCAAAGGCTCATTCCATTTTCATGAGAGTAGCATGAGGTGTGTACATTTGTCAGGGCAAATCGATGCTTCAATATCAGCTCATGCAGCAAATGCCTGGCACCTGCTCAGTCCATCTAGAAGCATTTGCAGTGGATGATGGAGTGGTTCAACTCATCATACTCCTGCTTGCTGATCCACATCTGCTGGAACGTGAACAGTGAGGCCTGGATGGAGCCACCAATCCAGACTGAGTACTTGCGCTCAGGGGTAGCAATGATCTTAATCTTCATTGTGCTGGGTGCTAGGGCTATGATCTCCTTCTGCATCCTGTCAGCAATGGGCGGGTACATGGTGGTACCACCAGACAGCACTGTATTGGCATACAGGTCTTTGTGGATATCCACATCACACTTCATGATGGAGTTGAAGGTGGTCTCATGGATGCCACGGGACTCCATGCCCAGGAAGGAAGGCTAGAAGAGTGTCTCCAGACACCAGAACCGCACATTGCCAATGGTGATCACCTGCCCATCGGGCAGCTCATAACTCTTCTCCAAGGAAGAAGATGATGCAGCAGTAGCCATTTCTTACTCAAAATCCAAGGCAACGTAGCACAGCTTCTCCTTTATGTCACGAACAATTTCCCTTTCAGCAGTGGTGGTAAAGTTGTATCCCTATTCAGCCAGGATCTTCATAAGGTCCTGGCCAGTCAGGTCCAGACACAAGATGGTGTGGGGAAGGGTGTAGCCCTCATAGATGGGCACTGTGTGTGTGAATCTGTCACCAGGTTCCATGGCAATGCCAGTGGTATGTCCAGATGCATACAAGGACAGCACTGTCTGAATGGCCACGTACATGGCTGGGGTATTGGAGGTTTCAAACATTATCTGCGTCATCCTCTCTTTGTTAGCTTTGGGGTTCAAGAGGGTCTCGGTCAGAAGCACCAGGTGTTCTTCAGGGGCCACACGCAGCTTATTGTAGAAGGTGTGGTGCCAGATCTTCTCCATGTCGTTCCAGTTGGGACAATGCCGTGCTCAATAGGGAACTTCAGGGTCAGGATACCCCCCTCTTGCTCTGGGCCTTGTCACCCACGTACGAGTCTTTCGGGCCCATGGCCACCATGATGCCCTGGTGTCGGGGGCGCTCTATGATGGAAGGGAACACGGCCCGGGGGGTGGGGGTGGGGGCGTTGTCGCCAGCAAAGCCAGCTTTGCACATGCTGGAGCCATTGTCAATGACAAGTGCGGTGATTTCTTCTTCCATTGCCATCAGCTAAGGACTCAGCTGCTGCTCTTGCAACAGGGTAGTGGAAAGGAGAGCAGTGTAAGCCTGCAACAGAGTGTGTGTTCAAGATATTTAAAAAGGTATTTTAAGCATTTTTAAAACCTCAATCCAGTTTATTGACAGTTTGTTTTGTACTTTGCCAAAAAATACATAATCAGGAACCATAGTGAATTTCAGCTAATAAGAGATGGAATTTTTTATTTCATAAAAAACGATATTTTAAGAGAATTATCTAACATCAATGGAAAGATAGGTTTTTAGATTGTAGTTTAAAATACTGAACCAAAAATACATTGCGCTTATAAACCAGAATGTACAATAAATTTATCTCTGGTCTCTTTTATTTTTGAATAGTTGAGATGATGTTATTTATTTGTACTAGGTTTTGTACTATTGCCCTAATTTTGATTTTATTATTTAGAAGCATTACCAAGTTGATTTTCATCATTGTTAATTTCTGGTTTGTTGCAATGGTTACTGTAAATTCATTTTATTCTACATTGTACCATTCTAAAGGGTTTAAATAAATATTTCAAAATTTTAAGTTGTAGTATTCATAGGGTTATTCTCTATTTTAATTTTCATTTATTTACTGATTTTAATTAACACAAAATGTAAACAGGTGTATGGACTTTCATGTGATGATCTGGTACATGTATACATTGTATGCTATTCAATTTAATGGGCAGTGTCCAATTCACTGTGCAGTGTTCATAGTCTAGCTCTTAAAACTTTTACAATTGCTTTGTGTGGTAACATTAAAATTCCTTCTAGCTTTATAAAAACATTCAGTATATCTTACAGCCACTCTTCAGTGGGATAGCACAGAATAATTTCTTATGCCTATCTAACAACTGACTATAAATCAACATCAAGTGATCAATCTCCCTTCCCCCTCTTTTCCTACTTGGCTCTCCCCAGTCTCTGGCAATCATGATGACACTCTTACCCCCCCCCCGATTTTTTGAGATCAATTTTTATAGAATCTACACATCAGTGAAATCATTGAACTATGTCAGATTCATTTGAACTCATATTTGTTTCATTATCTTTATCTGACCTATGATTTACAATAAATATAACAAAGACAATAATAATAAATCTAACTGTAGGAAACAGCAAGAAATGCCTACCACTGGGCATAGACATTTGTAACCCATGGTATCCTTTCTTGTTTAGGGTGAGCACCAGTCAGTATTGTGACAGATCATTCTTGACTGTCTCTTTCTTCAATTGTGCTATCACATGAACTCACAAGAACCATACTTGGCCCTGATCAGTAGTGGTCACAAGGTTTTCTATCACCAGGTCAAGAACATCATTTGAGAGACTCTACACTTGATTTCTAGTGTTAGTGTTTCCTCTTTCCCTAATAGACCAATGTTCTTAGGATCCAATTTTATACCTTGTTTCTCTGTGGTCCTTTACCACTAGTTCTTTCAGTTCTTTCAGTTCTTTCAGTTCATCATTGTTAACTTCTGCCTTCAACTACCCTCTGAGGTGTCTCTATGTGACATTCATTCAGGTCCCTGCAGCTCATCAAATACTCCAGGGGTCATGCCTAACTCCTGAATTTTATTTCACCCAGTTTATCACTCAACACAGTTAATGGCTCCCTCATGTTCTAAGTTCTTTTTAATGGTTTCCTGGATAAGTTAGTCTGCTCATTTTCATTCTACCACAATCCTCTCTTACTCTCAATTTTTATGTGTGCACACTTCACTGTATTCTCTTCAAACTTTCAACATTGGAATGCCTGAACCCTTCTATCAGAGAACTCCTTCATACGTAAAATGCTTTGTTAGAATCATCTCCATTTACGAGGAAATTGAACATGTTTACTATGATATACTAGATGAATTTTATGTTAATTTCCATACCTGAGTCTAATCCCAGTACTCCATATCCAACAACTCTGTCTTTAGTTTATAAGACTAAAGATCTTATGATTATGTTATTGGTATTTATGTTCTTATCTTCATATTCACCAGTTTCAATTCATGTATAGAATTTAGCAGGTTTTAATTTGGTATTTTTAATCTCTTCTTTGCAATACAGCATGTTAAAAAATCAATTATTTTATTTTTTATTAGATATTTTCTTTATTTACATTTCAAATGATATCCCTTTCCTGGTTTGCCCTCCAAAAACCCCCTAGCCCCTTCTTCCTCCCGATGCTCACAAACCCACCCACTCCCACTTCCTGGCCCTGGCATTCCCCTATACTAGGACATAGAACATTCACAGGACCAAGGGCCTCTCCTCCCATTATGACTGACTAGGCAATCTTGGCTACATATGCAGCTAGAGCCATAAGTTTTACCATGTGTTTTCTTTGGTTGGTGGTTTAGTCCTAAGGAGCTCTGGGGGTACTGGTTAGTCCATATTGTTGTTCCTCCTATGGGGCTGCAAACCCCTTCAGTTCCTTGGGTATTTTCTCTAGATCCTTCATTGCAGATCCTGTGCTTAGCCCAATGGATGGCTGTGAGCATTCACTTCTTTATTTGTCATGAACTGTCAGAGCCTCTCAGGAGACAGTTATATCAGGCTCCTGTCAGCAAGCACTTGTTGGCATCCACAATAGTGTCTGGGTTTGGTGGTTATTTATGGGATGTATCTCTAAGTGGGGCAGTCTCTGGATGGTAATTCCTTCAGTATCTGCTCCACACTTTGTCTCTGTAACTCCTTCCATAGGTTTTGTGTTCCCCATTCTAAGAAGGCTCAAAGTATCCAAACTTTGGTGTTCCTTCTTGAGTTTTATGTGGTTTGCAAATTGTATCTTGAGTATTCTAAGTTTCTGGGCTAATATCTACTTATCAATGAGTGCATACCATGAGTGTTCTTTTGTGACTGGGTTACCTCACTCAGGATGATATCATCCAGATCCATCCATTTGCCTAAGAATTTCCTAAATTCATTGTTTTTAAGAGCTGAGTAGTATACCATTGCATAAATGTACCACATTTTCTGTATCCATTCCTCTATTGAGGGACATTGGGTTTCTTTCCAGCTTCTGGTTATTATAAAGGAGGCTGCTGTGAATATAGTGGAGTATGTGTCCTTATTACATGTTGGAGCATCTTCTGGGTATAGGCCCAGGAGTGGTATAGCTAGTTCCTCAGGATCTTCTGTTCAATTTTCTGAGGAACTGCCAGAGTGATTTCCAGAGTGGTTGTACCAGCTTGCAATTCCACCAACAATGGAGGAGTGTTCCTCTTTCTGTACATCCTCACCAGCATCTGTCACCTGAGATTTTGATTTTAGTGAGAAAAACTAGAGGGCACAGAGACAGTATCTAATTAACAAAATCAGAAATGAAAAGGGAGACAAAACAACAGAAAGTGAGGAAATCCTAAAAATCATCAGATCCTATTACAAAAGACTATGCTCAACTAAACTGGAAAATCTGGGTGAAATGAACAATTTTCTAGACAGATACTAGGTACCAAAGTTAAATCAGGATCAGATTAACAATCTAAACAGTCCCATATCCCCTAAAGAAATAGAAACAGTCATTAATAGTCTCCCAACCAATAAAAAGAAAGAAAAAGAAAAACAAACAAGCTGGGCGTGGTGGCGCACGCGTTTAATCCCAGCACTTGGGAGGCAGAGGCAGGTGGATTTTTGAGTTCGAGGCCAGCCTGGTCTACAAAGTGAGTGCCAGGACAGCCAGGGCTACACAGAGAAATCCTGTCTCGAAAAACCAAAAAAAAAAAAAAAAAAAAAAAAAAAAGAAAGAAAAAAAGAAGAAAAACAAACAAACAAACAAACAAACAAATAAAAACAGGACAAGATGGGTTTAGTGCAGAGTTCTATCTGACCTTCAAAGAAGACCGAATTCCAATACTCCTCAAACTATTCCACAAAATAGAAACAGAAGATACTCTACCCAATTCATTCTGTGAAGCCATAAATACTCTGATACCTAAACCACACAAAGACCCAACCAAAAAAGAGTACTTTGGACCAATTTCCCTTATGAATATCGATGCAAAAATACTCAATAAAATTCTTGCAAACTGAATGAAAGAACACATCAAAATGATCATCCATCATGATCAAGTAGGCTTCATCGCAGGGATGCAGGGATGGTTTAATATATGGAAATCCATCAATGTAATGCACTACATAAACAAGCTCAAACAAAGACACACAAAAACAAAAAACAAACAAAAACAAAACAACAACAACAACAACAAAAAACCCATGATCATCTCATTAGATACTGAGAAAGCATTTGCCAAAATCCAACACCCCTTCATGATAAAAGTCTTGGAAAGATCAAGAATTCAAGGCCCATACCTAAACAAAGTAAAAGTAATATACATCAAACCAGTAGCCAACATCAAACTAAATGGTAAGAAATGTGAAACAATCCCCCTAAAATCAGGGACTAGAAAAGGCTGCCCACTCTCTACCTACCTATTCCATATATTACTTGAAGTCCTAGCCAGAGCAAGTAGACAACATAAGGAGATAAAAGGAATACAAATTGTAAAGGAAGAAGTAAAAATATCACTATTTGCAGATGATATGACAGTACACTTAAGTGACCCCCAAAATTCCACGAGAGAACTCCTGAACCTGATAAACAACTTCAGCAAAATAGCTGGCTATAAAATTAACTCAAACAAATCAGAGGCCTTCCTCTACACAAAGGATAAACAGGCTGAGACAGAAATTAGGGAAACAACACCCTTCTCAATATTTATAAATGATATAAAATATTTCTGTGTTAATCTAAGTAAAGAAGTGAAAGATCTGTGTGATATGAACTTCAAGTCTCTGAAGAAAGAAATCGTTGAAGATCTCAGAAGATTGAAAGATCTCCCATGCTCATGGATTGGCAGGGTTAATATTGTAAAAATGGCGATCTTGCTAAAAGCAATCTACAGATTCAATGCAATCCCCATCAAAATTCCCACTCAATTCTTCACAGAGTTAGAAAGGGCAATTTGCAAATTCATCTTGAATAATGAAAAACATAGAATAGCAAAAACTATCCTCAACAATAAAAGATCCTCTGGTGGAATCACCATGCCTGACCTAAAGCTGTACTATAGAGCAGTTGTGATAAAACCTGCATGATACTGGTACAGTGCCCAGAAATGAACCCACACACCTATGGACACTTGTCCATTGACAAGGGAGCTAAAACCATCCAGTGGAAAAAAGACAGCATTTTCAACAAATTGTGCTGGCTCACCTGACAGAATGTAGAAAAATGTGAATTGATCCATTCTTAACTCCTTGTACAAAGCTCAAGTCTTCATCCACATAAAACCTGAGACAGTGAAACTTATAGAGGATAAAGTGGGGAAGAGCCTTTAAGATATGGGCACAGGGGGAAAATTCTTGAACAGGACACCATTGCCTTGTGCTATAAGATGAAGAATTGATATTGGGACCTCACAAAATTACAAAGCTTCTGTAAGGTAAAACATCTTTTAAATAGTTAATCCTGATTTTATTGATTTTGTGTGTCTATCTTAACCCATGTCCAGCATAGCAGGGATTTAATTTTCCACTGAGATTAGCTTTAGAAAATGTCACTTTTTCTTCTACATCAACCATCCAGGGTTCTTTCATTTTCACCCTAAGATGAGGGGGATGCCACAGTGGGCTAGATGTCATTTGTCTGAACTCTGCCACTGTGTCTCTTCTGATGGTCACCCTGCTCACCCTTGTTCAGTTGTACTAGCTCTTGTGCTGTGTCTCAAGCCTGGTACACAGCCAGTAACTGTAGAGCTATAGCCTGTCAATCCTTCATATATGGCTTCCAATATACCTTATAACTACTTCAATCCTGACAGCCTAATCCTCCTTTTAATTAAAGACATCTTTGAATTCATTTTAAATGTCATAGGTTCTACTTTTATCTGGTACTTATTATTATATTTCCATAAAATCGCATAGAGGCATCCAATAACAATTTCTAATGAAATAAAGTACATGGGATCATATCACATCATAGATTCATTGGTCAAGAAATGCAACAAAGAACACCTGAAACCTCATTCAGATCACCAGTGAACCTCAGACTCATAACATTAAACTGTTGAATTGATTGCAAGGCTCTGAGGGTAAATGAAATCGCTGTTCATTCACCTCATCCTCCCTCCTCCTCTCACCTGGCTGACACACCTTTACCCTTTGAATGTTTGACTTGGGCTTCTACATCCAGACTCAACATTCTCTATTGATCTTTGGATGTGGAAATAGTCTTTCTTATTTATATATCTTTGCACTCTGAGATCTTGGAATGAATATTATTTTCATGTGAGTATGTGAAGAGAAATATGTTTTCTATAACAAGTACCACATTTCTTGTTTCTACAGATGAAGGGCATGTTAGTTCACCTTCACCCACTTTCAAATCCTTCCTGAAAGAGAAATGATGCATTCAGTTCAGCACTGGCACCTAAATGGAGACATTTTCATTTTTCTCTTGGCTGTGGATAGAATCCTGCTTTTAAATTTGAAGTTGAATGTTGGTGGTGAGCCGGGCAGGGGGTCAAATTCTTGCTAGCTCTTTCACTCATTTCTTTGGAAGCTGTAGTGACAAGAGTGTTCCTCTTTTGCTCTACAAGAAAGTGATAAATGTATAACTTGGGACTCTGGAAATGTGCTTGTTTCATTTCCCCACAGCAAAGAGTAAATAAAAACTCACTGTACATAGACTGTAAAAATTTTATTCCATTTGATTTCCATAGGTAATTGTTATATCTTATGAATGCATCTATTCCCTGTCTCTGTAGTTGCCATATGTACTGTGATTTTAGAATGAAGAAAACATTCTTAAAATAGTGGGCTTAGAACAACAAAAAGCTATGAACCTGAAAATTGTGAGAAGCAATGTGTGTGCTGGTTAATATAAGAAAGTATTTTGCTTCATGGTTTAGGATTGTTATATGACTAGTGTTCATTGTGAAAAGGTAAATAAATAAATAAATAAATTCCATGCAATTTGAAAATTGTAATGATTAGTGATTTGGCTTTATATATCTTGCAGTTTATAGAAATTCTATACCTATTCTGCCAATACTTTAGATAAAAAAAAACTCAGTGTAGCTTTCACAGTTTTGTTAACAGACTCAATAATATTTGTTCAGAATAATGAACCCTTAACTTACTAGTTATATAGATGTTCAGAGATCTTATTCATATTCACAGATGTGCATTCCATAAATCCATACCAATAATTGAATATAGTTATTGATTTATGACATATAAACATTTCTCTATTAATGCATATATGAGTACATACATTTGTTTTATTTAGTGTAATTTTTATTAATCGAGGTTTATGTGTAGGTTTTCTTATGTATGAAATTAGAAACTATCTTGTAAGTCAGAAAGTCATTTATAAAGATGGTGTGAAAGTTTGGAATGGTTGTTGGTGCTGTTATCCATATTGTGTTGAATAGTTTATGTTAACATGACACAAACTGAAGTAAGTCATCTGAGAGACAGAACATCAGCTAAGAAAATGCCTTCATAAAATCAGGCTATACTCAAACCCACAGAGCATGTTTTAAAGTTAGTGATTGATGAGGAAGGGCTCAGCTAATTATGAGTGGTGTTATCTCAGGGCTGGTGATCCTAGGTTCTATAAGAAAACAGGCTTAACAAGCAATAAAGAGCAAGCCCAGCTGATAAGCAGAACCACTCCATGGCTACTCCATCACCTCCTGCTTCCAATTCCTGCTCTGCTTAAGTTCCCATCCTCACTCCCTTTGATGGTGAACTGTGATGTGGAAGCATAAGCCGCATTAACCCTTTTCTTCCCATGTTTCTTTGCTTATGGTGTTTTACCACAGCAATAGTAATCCTAACTAAGATACTCATGCTTGCTCTTTTGGTTTAATCAAAGCCATTTCTGTCTAATAGTAGCGTAAAGTGAATACCTCATTAGTTATTTTCTTAATTTAAAAACTCATTTGGTTAGATGAGTACAAATTAGTGTCCTGGGGTCTCAACTCTAGCAGTTATCAGTTAGAACAGAAATATCTGACTTTCATCCTGAGAGGCAAAAAAAGGAAATGACTAACCTGACATGCAGAGTTATATAAGAGAAAATAAAATTTTAAACAGTGAGTTCCATGAAGAGACTGGGAGTAGTCTAGTTATTGCAGGTAGAAGTTACACCATGGCTTGGGTATAGAGACTATTTTATGCTCAAATCAATGTTTATATACATGGATTGTTTGACTATCCTAAGGATATAATAGATACCCTGTTAGAAGCATTGAGTGTGCAAAGAAGTTATGGTTGCATCCTAATCTTAAAATAACACTACTTTGTCTAAAAAACCAAACCCATTCCTTCTCCATGTGATCCTGCAGCGAGTGCATAAAGAAGGTAGATATTTGCACCCAGGGCATTGTTTTATGAGTTCTATCCTAATTGGAGACCAAACCCATGATATGTGCATAATACTCTTTGGATGACACCCTGAAGTAGTGTTTCCATGAGCATGGTCCTTGCAGTTGCTATGACTATCTCTCCCTGGACTATTTCTAAGAAGTCACAGTAGAAAAACAATTCAGGCAAACGCACATTTTAAAAGCAGATCCTGAGAAACTGGAACAATTTCTGGGACTTTATTTCTAGAAGATGTGATGAAAATGGCCCTTTGAGTGCTAAGGAAGTGAGAGAGAGAGAGGGACTTGTAATGCTCAGGCAGGAGACAGAAAGCCCCCACAAGGCAGTTGCTAGCCCACTGCTCAGCAGAAGTGAAACCTCAGGCCTTGAGTCTGCTTTCAGACTTCTCATTAACATTTCTGCACACAGGACATTAGAGACTGATTAACAACTGTCAAGGCTTTCATCTCAAGACTGTTGTTTTCTTTCCCTTGTGGGGAAAAAGCCCAGGTATCTGTACCCTGTTATTTGATGAAGCTGTGCTATCATATCTAGAGATTTTCCCATCTCAATCTGCTCCATATCACTGAAAGAATAAATGCTTAGGCAAACTTTTCTGGAAAGAGTGGAAGCAAAATAACAAAACTATTCAATGCTTATAGCATCAAGAAAATCTCTTTCTCAAACCTCTAATTTATAAAGAGCAATGACTGATAAAGATTTTATTTAAACACAGGTGTGCGTTGCACAAACCCAAAGTCACACTTGAAGGTAGTTATTATTTTGAGATACAACACATCTCTGTCTTTATAAGTTTGCATGTGTATATGAGTATATGTTTGGACACATTACATGTGATTTCCAGTTCATATCTTATGATATAAAAAAGTAGTTTGAGAGATCTTATACTGAATTCTTATGTAGAATATAAGCATCTCATTATTACTATATTATTCTCGTAAAGGGTACAAAATTAATAGTGTGATTTTGGAGGCTGGAAGACATGACATTATCTCTTGTCAGTTCAAAGTGGAGTTGTATGAATGAAAACATGAATGATTAGTGCTTCTCTACTTTAATAAGCAGAACTTCTGAATTTTATGTAGTGTTTTGTTTGTTTATTTTATAAAATCTTTTTAGACGGCTGATGCCACCCCCTCGAATCCTTGTCTCTCTCTTTAGGTACTGGTTCACATGTTCCTGCTTCCATATATGTGTGTGAGTCTGTTACATTTACTACAACTATTCAGTAAGTTGTTAGCTCTGTTTTCATTTATGTTTAATGTATAATAAAGCAGAAACCATGAATTGAGATCCAGGTGAGTAGGAGCTAAGAGATCATGAGGTAGATAATTGAAAAACTATCTTTATGATCTTGGTGCTATTTAAGAATTACCATAAAAATTCCTGGAGTTTGAACATTTGTAACTCATGATTTTGCTCCAAGGACCTTGCTTGGTCTGAATAACCAAAGAAAAATGGATAAAGAAATCTGTTAAGTGGCTTATCAAAGAGGGTTTGTCTTAATGAATGCACATTTATTTATTTTTCTCATTTTCTTTAATCTTAGAATGAAAGTATAGAGATATTCAAAAGGATTTTCAAAATCTTTCTTGATGACTTTTTAAAATTTAATTTTAGCAGCATTTTAACTTTGAGAAAACAAACAAATATGAAACATTTGAAAATAATATTAAAATGATGATTTGCCATTGGGTGAATAATTATGGGAATTTTGCAATAATTACTCATCCTAAACATATATGAATATACAGATATAGTTTTCTCTAGCTATCTATTGGTGGTCTCTTCATGTAACTTTTGCTATTAGGTTCCCTAGCCTCATTCATTAAAGCATAGCGCCCCACTATCTAACTTAAAGCTACTGAATTACAGGTAATTTCTGCAAGATTGTCCCTGTATGTCTGTGTTGCCTCTCAGTTGCTTCTCTGGACCATATAACTGCTGAGCATGAGCAAAGTGACCAGACAACATGCAGATTTAAATATCTGTTAATGAGGCCTCCCAGGGTTTCTGTGCTCATCATCTTGTATGAACTTAGAGTACCAAGTCATAGGACTGATTTTATAATGTCACATTCAGAAAACGTATAGTGATTCTGTATATTCCAATTCTTGGTATTAAATTTCAAAAGACAATGAGCACCTAGAGAATCTTCTGGGCTTACTGCTCAAAGTGCAATCCAGAGAACACTCTCAGTGCTGTCAGCTTCAGCTAAATAGAACATGAGGACACAGTCGTTTCTCCCCTAGAAATTCTATTTTCAGATTCATTACTCTGAATGTATGCAGCAATAATGTAGTCTTCAGGATTACAGATCAGAAGGTTAAGATAGGTTTCAGAGCAATGAACTGCTAAATTCTTCCTAACTCATTTGGGTAAACTAAAGATTCTTTAGGGGTCCTTGATTCACTTATAGGTCTTATTAAAATACAGTTGCCTTAATAAATAAATACAACATATTAAGGCTCAATTATGTTACTTTTATTATATGTTTCTGGTGCTGATCATTTAGAACTAGGTAACTGATTGATGTGCTGTTCCCTGGGGAAGGGTCCTTCTCCTGCTCTCAGCACCCCTTGCTTGCTTGTAGTTATCTGTGCAGGATTTAGGCATCATTAGCTTTCCCTCATCCATTTTAGCATGTGTACTGACATTGGTCTTGTTTGGCTCCTGTTTGGGCAGTCCTACTGGTGAGAATTTGTGTGTGTGTGTGTGTGTGTGTGTGTGTGTGTGTGTGTGTAAAATTTATAATGAAATTAATAAATAAGGGCATGAATTTAGAGAACATAAGGAGTGCTTTAGGGGAGAGTTTTGAGGGAGGAACAGGAATGGAAAATGATATCATTATTTTACACTCTCAACTAAACTGAAGAAATAATAGTAAAGTACAGCAGCTGATTCTCACTCCCAATTATTTCATTGTAATTGTGGAACAGACCCAAGGATACAAAAAACCTGTTGTGGCAGATGTCATTGGTCCAGAGACACTAATTTGAAAACAGAAAGTTTAAAATAGCCAAATTTTCTCTGAATATCTCGGGGGATCTACCTTTTAGGTCTGCTTTATTTGTTTACTTGGTTAATAAATCAGAAGTGGATGAAGCTTGAGAATTTATCTCCAGGACTGGACTTGTATTTATGAATTTTTGACCCAGGTCTGTACTGTGTATGTTACCTGCTGGATAGAAAAGCTAATGCCAGATTACCTTGAAGGGAAGGAACTGTTTCTGAACTGTTAGCAGCTAAATTGCTCAATGCATTGAGGTACATGACTCTAAATGATAGAACTATGTGGAAACAGAACCCAGGGAAAACACAGAACATGTGAGTGAGGCTATGTATGGGGAGAATACACAGGTAGAGTGTGCCCTTTTCTCAATCAGGGTGACAAAAACTATTAATTAATATTAGGAGGTGGAAAGGAGCAAACGGAAAGAACATTTAGATAAGTCACCACTGTTTAATACTCACTAATCACATACTCACTACAAAAATTATTTGCTGGGCTGAAAGGATATACCATTGAAAATACACAAATTCTCATGGCGTGCACAGTTCCTCCTCTTAAAATGATACACAGTAGAATCTTGGTACACTAGAGGTAGTGCTGATAAAGTGAACAGACCTTCACATGACATGTCTTCACATGACATTCATGTGGGACATATGCCTGCCTCCCTAACCCTTGTGACCTTATCTCTGTTAACTGAAAAACTCACCCACTCTATTGGCCAGGTGACTGTCTTTGTAAAATCACATGGCACAGGAATTTGGTAATAGATAGCCAGTGAGTGTACTTTTCCATGAGGAAGACTATTTCATCTGGTCTTAGCATCCTTTAGTTCTTTGTGTAGAATTGAGGCCTCTTGGGCTTCTCCTGATTACTTTAGTATGCCAATTGGTGTTCTGGGTCAGCTCATGTTTAGGCAGTCTATATTGGTGAGATTACATACATAGCCTGTAACATACAAACTGAGCAGGCTATATTTATGTGTTTGAGAAAAAATATACATTTACCCATATGTATATAACAATAATTAATGAAAGAAAAATAGGCTATGCATTTGAAAGAGAGGAAGGAGGAGTGTCTAGAGGAATGTGGGATAAGGGGGTGATGTTCTAATTATATTATAACTTTAAGCAAAATAAATAATTTTAAAGTTCCTGGCAATATACCCAGTACAAAATGAGTATTAAATAGCATTCAACTGAGATATTTTTAGTCTAAGGTCTTAGGCTTACAAGTTATTTCTCATGACATAAAGTTCATTACAAGGAATATATGAAGTGATCAAAGAAAGATCTAAGGGCAAATTATATTTATAGATCTCAAAGTAACTGTATGTTTCATAAATATTTGGAATTATTTACATTGGCCCCTCCAACTTCAATTTTATGCCATTATGATTTACGCTTTCTCATTAAGATATTTTCTCTGTTTCTTTCTTAGCCAGATCATTAATGATCTAAATAATTATATGTGTATATCATTGCAATAGAGTGTAATTGGAACAGGGAAGTCAATACATAGTCAAAAAGAAGTCTGAGAATCTTAGAAATTTGCAACTTTTAGATGCCGTGGCCAGTGGACTCCCTCAGAGGTAGACATTAGCTGTATCTAAATGTGCAATCCAGGCAGAATCTGGAATTGTGACATAGCTTATTGATCATAGCCACTGCCTTGATGTCAGCTTCTGCGGCTCCTTAGCCTTGAGGCTATTCCTTTATCTTTTCCCTTGTGTTCTGAGCACTGACAAAATTTATATTGAAAATAAATGTTCCCATGATAAAGTTTATTGGTGTCTTTGCAAAAGGTTTCAATGAGTGTTAAAAGTTAACCCCCATGATGAGATACAGATTTATTCTCTTTTTTTCCTAGCTTTAGGTTGTATATGTTTTCTAATAGCTAATTGTCTGGAAGTCTCCGATTTTTGATGCATTCATAATTACCCTACCTTCAAACATCCTTAATTTTCCTGGCAAAGGTTTCTTAATTTTTTATTGGAAATTTTATTTATTTGCATTTCAAATGTTATCCCCCTTCCTGGTTTCCCCTCTGAAAACCACCTATCACAGCCCCCCTGCTTCTATGAGGGTGTTTCCCCATCCAAGCACTCCCACCTTACCACCCTAGCATTCCCCTGTGCTGAAGCCTTTCCTAGCAGTGAAAGTCATGTTTACATTTCAGTTTAAAATTTCAAATCTTCCAGCACCAGCTGAGAACAATGCTAAGTTAAATCTCCTGGGAAGTGTTAGATTTAGAATATTGTGAAAGAACTCAGAAGCAGTTAACTTAGAACAACTTACCTAGAGGAGAATTGTTGCCTTTGTGAAGCAGAATTCCATGGTGGCACACATCACCCCTTCTTACTTTCAATCCAGAAAATGACAACACAAAGAAACTCATTTAGTAAAAAGGTGTAAAGAGTAGATGAAGCATTTTCTACATTTCTACAGTATTTTAACAAGCTGTACACAGGCTGATGGGAGACAAAAGGAGGAAATACATAGGAAGATTTATCGGGCTGAACTGTCTGTGTTGGAGTTAATGAAGATGTTAAGAGGAAAGAATTTAGTTCAGGAGATGAGAGTAAAGCTCATTTTTGGTAAGGGACCAAGTTTCACTAAATGCAGAAATGGAAAATTAATAGAGCCCAGGTGGTAGTACAATGTCTTATGATATTTAGACTGATGGTATTTGGGATTTAAGTCAATTGATGATCCAAGATGGAGTTTGATAATAACCAAAATTTAAAGTTAGAATGTGTACATTGCTTCAGAGTGTCTAGTCAGCTGTGTATTCATGGATCTCAGTTCACAACACTAGAAGTACCAACTTGCTGAGTGTAGAGAGCCTGTCTTACCTGGGTCCTTTGGGGAACATTCAGAAACAGAGGTGCAATATTTAAGTTACTACTCCTCTCTTCTGGTTAGTTATGACTGTGTGTTCGTATGTGTATGTATGTATTAGTATGTTCATATGCCGGTGAGTACATTTTTGTGAGAGTCTGTGTATGTATATGTTTAAATATGTGTCTCTCTGTATGTGGGGGCGGTTGTGGGTATATGAATGTGTGTATTTCTTCTTTGAGTAGGGAAATATTTTTTCAGTAATTTCTTTGATTAGTTACATATGATCCTCTCTCTCTCTCTCTCTCTCTCTCTCTCTCTCTCTCTCTCTCTCTCTCTCTCTCTCTCTCTCTCTCTCCTCTCTTATTTTTCAAAGCCAGTAGTAAGTCACAAAATGAGTTTCTTAGGTACTACTGTTCCATCAGTAAGATAATTTCCTAAGGTGAGAACTTTAATTAAGTTACCCAAGACATAGTCATGAAGAGCTTATAGTCACCCAGAGATTTTCCTCTCAATTTCTTTTAGTGGCAGCTGGGACTGTGGGGAGAGATGCAAGCTGATGCTCATTCCACATCTGGGCTATGCCAGTTATTGAGCAGTTTCACCTGTGAGGAACCAGGAAAATAGTTGTCATGGGAGAGCTGGGTTTCAATTGATGCCAGTGTTGGCAACATAATATGTAGCTTCAGTGGGACTTCTTCTATTAAATCATTTCTTAATAATAAATACCCAGGAATTGGATTAATGGTTCAAAAATTAATAAATTCCTCTCAGATGTTGAAATGTATTGCCACTATATTCCCAACACAGTACTAATTTACAATGTTACGATTTACTGGGAAGGAATTAGTGTGAAGCTGTGTGTCTCATTTTAGCTTATATCCTGCCATGTTATTTAGATTTATGTTGATTTAATAGGTATAAAATTAAAATTTATTGTTGCTTAAATTTTATGCTTTCATTACAAATGTTTTTGGATATTTTCCATGTGTTTCCTTACTGTTTATATTTCCCAATTTCTGATGGTTCAACTCATAATAATTACCCATTTATCTGTGGGAGTGTTGATAATTTTCTTGCAATTTTAGAGTAATTCCATTGCTGTTCTTGTGAAAACAATACTAATCACAACACTAACAAACACACAGAGAGAAGCATAAACAAAAGTTATGAGGTAATCATTATTCATACTGATTTTAAGGTGGAGTAAGACACAGGTACATTCTCTTTCTGTCCAATTAGTTGTCATCTGACAATCAGAGCTACTAACAGTGGAAGAATAACAAAGTAAATGACTTAGATGCTGAACATGCAAGGTTTTGGTCATTGGTCTAAATGGGGCACCTATGCCACACCTCTTTCAAAAACTGAACTATTGCCCTAAAAGAGGGAACAGAAGAATTCTAAGAGCCAGACAAGGTGAATGATAACACAGTGGTGTTTTCTGAACACAACATGATGATTGCACATAGTGGCTGTGATGCAATGTTCAAGGCCTGTGTAAGATTAATACAGAAAATTAGTAGCATGGAGGATAAACTCTAATTTTACAGCTATGATAATTGATGACTTTTCAGGTGAAAGAATTAGATTTCTTTGGGAATTTGAGACATGACTGGCCATTCATACTTCAGTAGATAATCTTAAACGCATGCACATACAGACAACAATAGTTGTATTTAGTGCTTAAAAAATGTAACACATGAAGTTTGGATATAAAAGTGGTCAGAGGAATAGCAGAGTAATAGTAGGGGAGGAAGTGAGATGTAGATTAAATCAAAATGTATGATATCTTGCATGAGAATTTTAAACAAAAATTATACATAATACAGGGCTGGAGAGATAGCTTAGTGGTTAAGAACTTCTGCAGAGGTCTGAAGTTCACCTCCTATGTAGTGGCTTACAACTTTCCACAATTTCAGTTACAGGTGATCTGATACTTTTTTTTAACTCTTTGTGGATGCCCAACACGCATATGGTGCACATACATACATGGAGGTAAAACACTCATGTGCAAAATAGAATACATAAAACTTTTTCATTGTTTTTTGTGTTTTATTATTTCTTTTAATTTTTGAGATCACTAATAGTATAATTACATTATTTCCCCCTTCAACTTCCTCCCTCTAAATTAAATCAACACCATTACTTATAAGATTGTTAACATTTCTGTCTTAATCCCTCATTGTAAGACACATAGACTGTGCCAACAGACAGATAAGAACTGGCTATGCCAGTGCCTGGCAAATACCGAAGTGAATGCTCACAGTCATTTATTGGTTGGAACACAGGGTCCCAAGTGGAGAAGCTAGAGAAAGTACCCAAGGAGCTAAAGGGAACTGCAACCCTATAAGTAGAACAACAATATGAACTAACCAGTACCACAGAACTTGTGTCTCTAGCTGCATATGTAGCAGAAGATGGCCTGGTCGGCTATCACTGGAAAGAGAGACCCCTTGGTCTTGCAAACTTAATATGTCCTAGTACAGGGGAACGCCAGGGCCAAGAAGTGGGAGTGGGTGGGTAGGAGAGCAGGGCGGGAAGTAGGGTATAGGGGACTTTTGGGATAGCATTTAAAATGTAAATGAAGAAAATATCTAATTTAAAAATTGGAAAAAATGAAAAAAAAAAAAAACTAACGATGTAGAACTTGCTCAAATTCTGGGAATCTCAGAAATCTGAGATGGGAGGAGTGGAGTTGTTCCTTCCATGCATCTAATGCCTACTCTGAAACTCCTAACTACACCTTCTAACTGAGGTGAGCTCTGTCACTCAGTCATGTAGGACAGCACAATGCTTCTCGATATTAATGAGTTATTTCATTAGCCTTAGCCTTCAGCCAATGACATTCACTTCCTAGATATTCCCACACCTTTCCCCAGAATTATATAATCCCTAGTTTTCTCTGAATAAAGCCTATATGCTCACATCCACCCTCCAATGAAGAAATATGAACAAGCTGCTTCATCACAGATTGCCACTGGGAAGAAGGCATTTGCATGAAGTAGCTGTGTCACCAGAAAATCAAATAACCCCATTAAAAATTGGGGCTCAGAGATAAACAAAGAATTCTCACCTGAGGAATACCGAATGGCTGAGAAGCACATGAAACAATGTTCAGCATCCTTAATCATCAGGGAAATGCAAATTAAAACAACCCTGAGATTCCACCTCACACCAAACAGAATGGCTAAAATCAAAAATTCAGGTGACAGCAGATGCTGGCGAGGATGTGGAGAAAGAGGAACACTCCTCTATTGTTGGTGGGATTGCAAGCTTTTACAACCACTCTGGAAATCAGTCTGGCGGTTCTTCAGAAAATTGAACATAGTACTACCAGAGGATCCCGCAATACCTCTCCTGGGCATATATCCAGACGATGTTCCAACCGGTAAGAAGGACACATGCTCCACTATGTTCATAGCAGTCTTATTTATAATACCCAGAAGCTGGAAAGAACCCAGATGCCCCTCAACAGAGGAATGGATACAGAAAATGTGGTACATTTACACAATGGATTACTACTCAGCTATTAAAAAGAATGACTTTATGAAATTCCTAGGCAAATGGATGGACCAGGATATCTACTTATCCTCAGTGATAAGTGGATATTAACCCAAAAACCTAGAATACCCAAGATACAAGATACAATTTACACAACACATGAAACTCCAGAAGAACAAAGACCAAAAAGTGTGGACACTTTGCCCCTTCTTATAAATGGGAACAAAACACCCATGGAAGGAGTTGCAGAGACAAAGTTTGGAGCTGAGACGAAAAGATGGACCATCTAGAAACTGCCATACCCAGGGATCCATCCCATAATCAGCCTCCAAACGCTGACACCATTGCATACACTAGCAAGATTTTGCTGAAAGGACCCTGATATAGCTGTCTCTTGTGAGACTATGCTGGGGCCTAGCAAACACATAAGTGGATGCTCACAGTCAGCTATTGGATGGATCACAGGGCCCCCAATGAAGGAGCTAGAGAAAGTACCCAAGGAGCTGGGGAAATCTGCATCCCTATAGGTGGAACAACAATATGAACTAGCCAGGACCCACCCCCCCCCAGAGCTCATGTCTCCAGCTGCATATGTATCAGAAGATGGCTCAGTCAGCCATCAGTGGAACTAGAGGTCCATTGGTCGTGCAAACTTTATATGCCTCAGTACAGGGGAACGCCAGGGCCAAGAAGTGGGAGTGGGTGGGTGGGGGTGTGGGTGTGGGAGGGTGGGGGGGCTTTTGGGATAGCATTGGAAATGTAAATGAAATAAATACCCAATAATAAAAAAATAAATTAAAAAAATTCTCAAAGAAGGCCTTTTCTCTTCTTTTGCCTTGTCAGAATTGGGCACTTGTTCCACCTGAACGAGAATCCTGCATGTCCCAGACTCCCCTTTCCCCTCTTCCTGGAATACAGCTGCACTCTGATGCCCTGATGTGAAACATGGACTGAGGACTCCCTATCCTGGACCCTCTGAAAGTGGAGTGTCAGTGACATGCAAATACTGCTGGAGGAGAGACAGAACCCTGAACCACATGCCATCAAGGAAATAAATAAATGTTAATAAAATGATCACTTAAACAATGATAATAAAAGAAGGTTTGGTCACTAAGTAATGACAATTTTGTGTTACATATTTATCAAATGGTTTTCTAACTTATGTGTGAATATGTGTGTTAATTATATAGTTTTTCCTATAACATCAGTTTCTCAGTCATAAAAGTTATCAAAAACATGTAAACATGAATTGAGTGTGAATAATCTTCAATTTCATGACATATTTGCTTATCACTGCTCCACTAATGTTAGTCATTTGACTGAAAACATGACCAGAAATGGCATTGTCACACGAAAGCATTGACCTTAAGACCTACAGTTCTGACATACTGAGTTTATTATTATTATTGTTATTGTTATTGTTTTATTATTATTATCATTTTGTGCTGTTGGAAATGCATCCATATTGTTCACTTTTGAAGCCTGGACTTTCAGAAAAGGATAATCAGAGCAGCCTGAGAAAGAAATGTGTGTGTGTTGATTTTCTAAGTCACTGAGATGTAGGCAATAAATTTGATGCCATTTGAATTTGAGCAGTCTAAGCTGTCTACCCAAGTCACATCCTTTCTAAAAGGACATTCATAATCACCATTAAGTTTGGTTTTGCTTTCTGTGCATTTGTTTTGCTGCTGTATACAGCATACATTTTTGCATTATGCTTTCTTGTGGACAATTTTTATACAATGGAAGCTGATTTTTTTCAGCTTTTATATTTTCTTAATGTTTCAGACAAAGATCTATACTGTGGATGATTCTTTATCTTTTATTAAGAGAACCATTTACCAGGTAGCCATTATTGGCTATATACCTCAAACTTCTGGACATTTAGCCTATATATCATATCATACAATATGCTTTTTATCTCAGCCTGGATTTTCCTACACGCCTTAATGAAACCATGAGGAAATTAATTTTTTTTAAAAAAACTTACCCCTTAACACTATTTCCTGCATGTCCTTAAACCCAAATAAAAGCAGTGGAGTCAATATGCCACCCTAGCATTCAGGTATAGTCATCATTGCATGCTGCATTCTGTCAATTTAATCTATTCTTCTTTCCATAAACCATAAAAAATGTGTCCTGTAGCACATATGACCATTCTGATTATAGATAACCCTTTATAATACCCAGCTACCATATATTTTTCTGTGATTTGTTTTTTATTGCTGTCTGAGAATGTCTATTATTCCTGTTGATTCTTAGAAAACATATTTCACTTACATTTTCTACTACTTGACAAAAATACTTCCATCTTAGAAATTCATATATATATATATATATATATATATATATATATACATATTTTAAAAAAAAGAAAGAACTAAGAAGGTAGGGAAAGAACATGCTCTCTCCTTGAAAATCTTTCCTTCATATAGAGTCTGAGCTACAATAATAAATAAAGTATGATTTCCCCAGCTGGACCTTGAATCTGAACCTTGAATTGTGGTAGCACCCATAACAAGGCGCTGTGTGTTGCCAGAGATACTCTGACTTGTTAGTGTCTGCATGCAAAGAGAATTAGAAGTTTGCCCTTCCCTTCCCCCAAGTAAAAAGACAATGTGATAACTTCTTCATGAGTATTGGTGTTATTGATTTTCAGATACTCTGGCTGTTTACTTGACAATAATTAGAATTTCTAAAGCTTGGTATATTTTCTTTTCCTTTCTTCTTTTCTTTTGGTTGGCACATATGCCTTTCAGATTTTTTTATAGCTTTTTGCACATCAGTCATAGTTTCATTCTATCTGTTATTTTCATTCCATTTGTTAAATTGCATCTGATTGAAGGACATCAGGTTATTTCCAGCTTCTGGCTATTATAAATAAGGCTGCTATGAACATAGTGGAGCATGTGTCCTTATTATATGTTGGAGCATCTTTTGTGTATATGCCCGGGATTGGTATAGCTGGGTCCTCAGGTTCAATTTTCTCAGGAACTGCTGAACTGATTTCCACAGTGGTTGTACTGGCTTACAATCACAGCAGCAATGAAGGAGTGTTCATCTTTCTCCACATCCTTGCCAGCATCTGCTGTCACCTGAGTTTCTGATCTTAGCCATTCTGACTGGTGTGAGGTGGAATCTCAGGGTTGTTTTGATTTGCATTTCCCTGATTATTAAGGATGCTGCACAGTTTTTCAGGTGCTTCTCATCCATTCGGTATTCCTCAGTTGAGAATTCTTTGTTTAGCTCTGTACCCCATTTTTAATAGGGTTATTTGATTGTCTGGAGTCTAATTTCTTGAGTTCTTTGTATATACTGGATATTAATCCTCTATCAGATTTAGGATTGGTAAAGATGTTTTCCCAATCTATTGGTTGCTGTTTTGTCCTATTTACAGTGTCCTTTGCTTTATGGAAGCTTTGCAATTTTATGAGGTCTTAGTTGTCAATTCTTGATCTTAGAGCATAAGCTATTGTTGTTCTGTTCAGGAACTTTCCCCCTGTGCCCAAGATATTCGAGGTTCTTCCCCACTTTCTCTTCTACTGGTTTCAGTGTATCTGGTTTTATGTGAAGTTTCTTGATCCACTTAGATTTGAACTTTGTACAAGAAGATAAGAATGGATCAATACACATTCTTCTACATGCCAACTACCAGTTGACCCAGAACAATTTGTTGAAAATGCTGTCCCTTTTCCACTGACTGGTTTTAGCTCCTTTGTCAAAGATCAATTGACCATAGGTCGGTGGGTTTATTTCTGGGTCTTTAAGTCTATTCCATTGATCTTGCTGACTGTCTTTGTATCAAATACCATGCAGGTTTGTTTTTTTTTGTTTTTGTTTGTTTGTTTGTTTATCGCAATTGTTCTGTAGTACAGCTTGAGGTCAGGGATGGTGATTCCCCCACAAGTTCTTTTATTGTAGAGAATAGTTTTTTCTATCCTGTTTTGTGTGTTTGTTTGGTTTGGTTTGGTTTTTTGACTTTTGTTTTGTTATTCCAAATGAATTTGCAATTTGCTCTTTCTAACTCTATGAAGAATTGAGTTGGAATTTTGATGGAGGTTGCATTGAATCTGTTGATTGCTTTTGGCAGGATGGCCATTTTTTACCATATGAATCTTGACAATCCATGAGCACAGGAGTTCTTCCATCTTATGGGATCTTTGATTTCTTTCTTCAGAGTTGTCCTTCAACAGAGGAATGGATACAGAAAATGTGGTTTATTAACACAATGGAGTGCTACTCAGGTATTAAAAACAATTACTTCATGGAATTCTTAATCAAATGAATAGGACTAGAAAATATTATCCTGAGTGAGGTAACCCAATTATAAAAGAACACACTTGTTATGCCCTGAATGTTAAGTCCAAACACTCATCATACCCAAGATACAATTCACAGACCATATTAAGCTCAAAAAGAAGGAAGACCAAAATGTGGGTGTTTTGGTCCTTCTTAGAAGGTGTAACAAAATACTCATGGGAACAAATACAGAGACAAAGTGTGGCAGAGAGACTGAAGGAAAGGCCATCCAAGACTGTCCCACCTACGGATCCATCCCATATTCAGTCACCAAACGAAGACACTATTGGTGAAGACAAAAATTGCATGCTGACAGGAGCTTGATATTGATGTCTCCTGAGAGGCTCTTTCAGAGCCTAACATATACAGAGGCAGAATCTTGCAGCCAATCATTGAACTGATCATGAGGTCTCCAATGTAGGAGTTAGAGAAAGGACTGAAGGAGCTGTTTGCGTTTGAAACCCTAAGGGAAGAACAACAATATCATCCTACCAGAGCTCCCAGGGTCTAAACCACCAACCAAGGAGTACACATGGAGGGATCCAAGGCACCAGCTGTATATGTAGCAGAGGATGACCTTGTTAGGCATCAATGGGAGAAGAGGCCATTGGTCCTGTGAAGGCTTAATGCCCAATTATAGGGAAATGTGAGGACTGGGAGGCAGGTATGGGTGTGTATGTGAGGGACACACCCTCATAGAAGCAGGAAGAGGGGGGATAGGATAGGGGACTTCTGGGGAGGGGGTCGGGAAAGGGGATAATATTTGAAATGTAAATACATAAAATATCCAATAAAAAAAGAAAAAATATAATCTGATATACTGATATAATCATCCTGCCCACACTGATGTCATTCTCAGGTACTTCATTCTTTCAATTTTAACCCATTTCAGCTATATTAAGGACAGATCCCAGAAAACAAATCAGTGTTGAGACAAATTTTATCAATTATTCTGCTAATGTTTACATTTTATTCGGAATAGTTAGAGCATTATTCTATCAAGGATCATCAATATGTAAATGTTCTCTGCTTCTTATTTTATTTCTACTTTTAGCCCTGATTTTGTTTGTTTGGTCTCTGCCTTAGTCATTATTATTTTGTAACTGCAAAACGATACAACCATGAGGTAACTCTCTCTCTCTCTTTTTTTTTAAATTAGATATTTTCTTCATTTACATTTCAAATGCTATCCCAAAAGTCCCCCATGCCCTCCCCCTCCCCTACCTACCTACTCCCACTTCTTGCCCTGGCGTTTACCTTTACTGGGGCATATAAAGTTTGCAATACCAAGGGGCCTCTCTTCCCAATGATGGCTGACTAGACCATCTTCTGCAACATATGCAGCTACAGACACGAGCTTCAGGGGTGCTGGTTAGGTCATACTGTAGTTCCACCTATAGGGTTGCAGACCCCTTTAGTTCCTTGGGTACTTTCTCGTGCTCCTCCATTGGGGGCCCTGTGTTCCATCCAATAACTGACTGTGAGCATCCACTTCTGTGTTTGCCAGACACCAGCAAAGCCTCAAAAGAGACAGTTATAACAGGGTCCTTTCAAACAAAATCTTGTTGGCATATGCAATGGTGTCAGTGTTTTGAGGCTGATTATGGGATGGATCCCTGGGAGTGACAGTCTATAGATGGTCCATCCTTTTGTCTCAGCTCCAAACTTTGTCTCTGTAACTCCTTCCATGGATGTTTTGTTCCCATTTCTAAGAAGTGACAAAGTGTCCACACTTTTTTGGTCTTTGTTCTTCTTGAGTTTCATGTGTTGTGCAAATTGTATCTTGTATCTTAGGTATTCTAGGTTTCTGGGCTAATATCCACTTATCACTGAGGATAAGTGGATATCCTGGTCCATCCATTTGCCTAGGAATTTCATAAAGTCATTCTTTTTAATAGCTGAGTAGTACTCCATTGTGTAAATGTACCACATTTTCTGTATCCATACATCTGTTGAGGGACATCTGGGTTCTTTCCAGCTTCTGGCTATTATAAATAAGGCTGCTATGAACATAGTGGAGCATTTGTCCTTCTTACCATTTAGAACATCTTCTGGATATATGCCCAGGAGAGGGATTGTGGAATCCTCAGGTAGTACTATGTCCAATTTTCTGAGGAACTGCCAGACTGATTTCCAGAGTGGTTGTACAAGCTTGCAATCCCACCAAAAATGGAGGAGTGTTCCTCTTTTTCCACATCCTATCCAGCATCTACTGTCACCTGAATTTTTGATCTTAGCCATTCTGAGTGGTGTGAGGTAGAATCTCAGAGTTGCTTTGATTTGTATTTTCCTGATGATTAAGTATGCTGAACATTTTTTTCAGGTGCTCCTCAGCCATTTGGTATCCCTCAGGTAAGAATTATTTGTTTAGCACTGAGCACCATTTTTTATTGAGGTTATTTGATTTTCTGGAGTCCACCTTCTTGAGTTCTTTATATATATTGGGTATCTTTATATATATTGGATATTAGTCCCCTATCTGATTTAGGATTGGTAAAGATCCTTTCCCAATCTGTTGGTGGCCTTTTTGTCTTATTGACAGTGTCTTTTGCCTTATAGAAGCTTTGCAATTTTATGAGGTCCCATTGTCGATTCTTGACCTTATAGCACAAGCAATTCCTGTTCTATTCAGGAATTTTCCCCGTGTCCAAATCTTCAAGGCTTTTCCCCAGTCTGTGCTTTTATGTGGAGTTCCTTGATCGACTTAGATTTGACCTTAATAGAAGGAGATAAGAATGGATCAATTCACATTCTTCTACATGATAACTGCCAGTTGTGCCAGAACCATTTGTTGAAAATGCAGTCTTTTTTCCACTGGATGGTTTTAGCTCCCTTGTCAAAGATCAAATGACCATATGGGTGTGTGAGTTCATTTCTGGGTCTTCAATTTTATTCCATTGGTCTACTTGTCTGTCGCTATACCAGTACCATTCAGTTTTTTATCACAATTGCTGTGTAGTACAGCTTTAGGTCAGACATGGTGATTCCACCAGAGGTTCTTTTATCCTTGAGAAGAGTTTTTGCTATCCTAGGTTTTTTCTTATTCCAGATGAATTTGCAGATTCCCTTTCTAATTCGTTGAAGAATTGAGTTGGAATTTTGATGGGGATTGCATTGAATCTGTAGATTGCTTTTGGCAAGAAAGCCATTTTTACTATATTGATCCTACCAATCCATGAGCATGGGAGATCTTTCCATCTTCTGAGATAGTTTTTAATTTTTCTTCAGAGACTTGAAGTTCTTATCATACAGATCTTTCACTTCCTTAGTTAGAGTCACACCAAGGTATTTTATATTATTTGTGACTATTGTGAAGGGTGTTGTTTCTCTAATTTCCTTCTCATCCTGTTTATCCTTTCTGTAGAGAAAGGCCATTGACTTGTTTGAGTTAATTTTTTATCTAGCTACTGCACTGAAGCTGTTTATCAGGTTTAGGAGTTCTCTGGTGGAATTTTTAGGGTCACTTATATATACTATCATATCATCTGTAATTAGTGACATTTTGACTTCTTCCTTTCCAATTTGTATCCCCTTGATCTTCGTTTGTTATCAAGTTGATCTGGCTAGGACTTCAAGTACTATATTGAATAGGTAGGGAGAAAGTTGGCAGCTGTTTCTTGTCCCTGGTTTTAGAGGGATTGCTTCAAGCTTCTCACCATTTACTTTGATGTTGGCTACTTGTTTGCTGTAGATTGCTTTTATCATGTTTAGGTATGAGCCTTGAATTCCTGATCTTTCCAAGACTTTTATCATGAATGGGTGTTGGATTTTGTCAAATGCTTTCTCCGCATCTAAGGAGATGATCATGTGGTTTTTGTCTTTGAGTTTGTTTATATAGTGGGTTACCCTGATGGATTTCTGTATATTACACCATCCCTGCATCCCTGGCATGAAACCTACTTGGTCAGAATGGATGATTGTTTTGATGTGTTCTTGGGTCCGGTTAGCGAGAATTTTATTGAGTATTTTTGCATCGATATTCATATGGGAAATTGGTCTACAGTTCTCTATTTTTGTTGGTTCTTTATGTGGTTTAGGTATCAGAGTAATTTTGGCTTCATAGAATGAATTGGGTAGAGTACCTTCGGTTTCTATTTTGTGGAATAGTTTGAGAAGAACTAAAATTAGATATTCTTTGAAGGGCTGATAGAACTCTGCACTAAACCCATATTGTCCTTGGCTTTTTTTGGTTGGGAGACTATTAATCACTGCTTCTATTTTGTTAAGGGATACAGGACTGTTTAGGTCATAATCTGATCCTGATTTAACTTTGGTACCTGGTATCTGTGTAGAAATTTGTCCATTTCATCCAGGTTTTCCAGTTTTGTTGAGTATAGCCTTTTGTAGAAGGATCTGATGTTGTTTTGGATTTCTTCAGGATCTGTTTTTATGTCTCCCTTTTCACTTCTGGTTTTGTTAATTAGGATGCTTTCCCTGTGCCCTCTAGTGAGTCTGGCTAAGTGTGTTCTCTCTCTAGTTTCTTTCTGGAGGCACTCAGAACTATGAGATTTCCTCTTAGAAATGCTTTCATTGTGTCCCATAAGTTTGGGTATGTTGTGGCTTCATTTTAACCTTTGTCCATGGTGATCTGATGGGATACATGGGACAATTTCAATATTTTTGTATCTGTTTAAGCCTGTTTTGTGACCAATTATATGGTCAAATTTTGAGAAGGTACCATGAGGTGCTGAGCAGAAGTTACATCCTTTGGTGTTAGGATAAAATGTTCTGTAGATATCTGTTAAATCCATTTGTTTCATAATTTCTGTTAGTTTCACTGTGTTCCTATTTAGTTTCAGTTTCCATGATCTGTCCATTAATGAAAGTGGGGTGTTGAAGTCTCCCACTATTATTGTGTGAGGTGCAATGTGTGCTTTGAACTTTACTAATGTTTCTTTAATGAATGTGGCTGCCCTTGCATTGGGAGCATAGATATTCAGAATTGAGAGTTTCTCTTGGAAAATTTTACCTGTGATGAGTATTAATTGCCCCTCCTTGTCTTTGATAACTTTGGGTTGGAAGTTAATTTTATTTGATATTAGAATGGCTACTCCAGCTTGTCTCTTCAGACCATTTGCTTGAAAAATTGTTTTCAGCGTTTCACTCTGAGGTAGTGTCTGTCTTTTTCCCTGAGATGGGTTTCCTATAAGCAGCAAAATGTTGAGTCCTGTTGTGTAGCCAGTCTGTTAGTCTATGTCATTTTATTGGGGAATTGAGTCCATTGACATTAAGAGATATTAAGGAAAAGTAATTTTTGCTTCATATTATTTTTGTTGTTATTGTTGGCATTCTGTTCTTGTGGCGGTCTTCTTTTAGGTTTGTTGAAGGATTACTTTCTTGCTTTTTCTAGGGCATAGTTTCAGTCCTTGTATTGGTTTTCTTCTGTTATTATCTTTTGAAGGGCTGGATTCATGGAAAGATCTTGTGTGAATTTGGTTTTGTCATGGAATACTTTGGTTTCTCCATCTATGGTAATTGAGAGTTTGGCTGCATATAGTAGCCTGGGCTGGCATTTGTGTTCTCTTAGTATCTGTATAACATCTGTCCAGGATCTTCTGGCTTTCATAGTCTCTGGTGAGAAGTCTGGTTTAATTCTAATATGCCTGCCTTTATATGTTACTTGACCTTTTCCCCTTACTGCTTTTAATATTCTATGTTTATTTAGTGCATTTGTTGTTCTGATTATTTTGTGTCAGGAGGAATTTCTTTTCTGGTCCAGTCTATTTGGAGTTCTATAGGCTTCTTGTATGTTCATGAACATCTCTTTCTTTAGGTTTGGGAAGTTTTCTTCTACAATTTTGTTGAAGATATTTGCTGGCCCTTTAAGTTGAAAATCTTCATTCTCATCTACTCCTATTATCCATAGGTTTGATCTCATTGTGTCCAGGATTTCCTGGATGTTTTGACTTAGGATCTTTTTGTATTTTGCATTTTCTTTGATTGTTGTGCCCATGTTCTCTATGGAATCTTCTGCACCTGAGATTCTCTCTTCCATCTCTTGTATTTTGTTGCTGATGCCTGCATCTTTGTTTCCTGATTTCTTTCCTAGGGTTTCTATCTCCAGCGTTTTCTCACTTTGAGTTTCCTTTTTGTTTCTACTTCCCTTTTTAGTTCTTGTATGGTTTTGTTCAATTCCATCACCTGTTTGGTTGTGTTTTTCTGTAAAGACTTCTACCTCTTTAGTAGTGTTCTCCTGTATTTCTTTAAGTGAGTTATTAAAGTCCTTCTTGATGTCCTCTACCATCATCATGAGATATGCCTTTAAATCCGAGTCTAGCTTTTCGGATGTGTTGGGGTATCCAGGAATGGCTGAGGTGGGAGAGCTGGGTTCTGATGATGGTGAGTGATCTTGGTTTCTGTTAGTAAGATTCTTACATTTGCCTTTCGCCATCTGGTAATCTCTGGAGTTTGTTAGTTGTTATAGTTGTCTCTAGTTTGAGCTTGTTCCTCCCGTGATTCTGTTAGCCTCTATCAGCAGACCTGGGAGACTAGCTCACTCCTGATTTTCTGTGGTCAGAGTACTCTCTGCAGGCAAGCTCTCCTCTTGCAGGGAAGGTGCACAGATATCTGGCATTTGGACCTGCCTCCTGGCTGAAGATGAAGGCCTGAAACAGGGCCTGCCCCAGAAGCTGTGTAGCTTATGTAGTCCACACTCTCACCTGCATAGACTAGTCTCTCAGAGACCCGGGATCCAAGATGACTCCCCCAGGTGCTCTGGCAAAGCCCTCCTGAGTGGGGAGGACACCTCTCCTCTGGTGGGAAATGTGCCTGGATGTCTGGAGCCCGAAACAGGGTTTTCCCCAGAAGCTGTGTCACTTCTGCCTGTCCCAGAAGCTGTGTAGCTTCTGTAGTCCACACTCTCATCTGCGCAGACTAGTCTCTGAGGAGGCAACTCTTATAAAAGAAAGCACTTAATTGGGGCTTGCTTATAGTTTCAGAGGTTTAGTCTATTATCATCACAGTGGGAAACATGACAGCACAGAGGCAGTCCAGGTACTGAAGAAGTAGCTGAGAATTCTTTTTTTATTATTAGGTATTTTCTTCATTTACATTTCAAATGCTATCCCAAAAGTCCCCTATACCCTCCCCCTGCCCTGCTCCCCAACCCACTCACTCCTGCTTCCTGGCATTCCCCTGTACTGACTAGGGCATATAATCTTCCTCCCATTGATGGCCTACTAGGCTATCCTTTGTAGCTGAGAATTCTATATGTTAAGATCTGCAGGTATTGGGCAGAAAAGAATAGGCCTGACATGGGCTTTTTGAATTCTCAAAGCCCACCTCTGTGATACCTCCTGCAACAAGGCTACACCACCCAAGTCTCAGGTAGTGCCACTCCTTGACGACTATACATATTTGTCAAATATTTGGGACTATGGGGGGGCATTCTTATTCAACCCATCAACTCATCTCTGTCTCCATATGTCTTCCTGTCTGTCTCTGTCTATCTGTCTGTCTGTCTGTCTGCCTATATCTCTGTCTCTGTCTCTTTCCTCAGAAGTTGTGATGAAAGCCAGGGCATCTTTTTTTTTTCTTTTTTTCATTTTTAATGAATGATGTAGCTTTTGTTTAGACATAAGTCTTAGTTTTCTAGTTCATTAGAAAGTGCATATGTTTGTGTGGCACCATTAGCAAATGAGTTAAGAATGGTCATTGACAAACAATTTATTAGAAGCTAATTAGCATCATTTTAACATCTCAACTGAAATATTGAAATCTCTTATCCCTTCATATCTTTTTATCTTCTCCTACTCATAACTGTTGTAATTATTTTCCCTACAAACACTTAGAACCACATTGAATGATACTGGGTTTTTGCAGTGACAGTTAAGCACAATTCAGAAACTCAGAAGAAAAGCTATTGTAATCAATGAAAATCATGTTTTCAGTAATATTGTTTCTTTCCCAGCTTACCAGATATTCTTTATTATCATTCTCTTTCTGATGAGAGACCTCTTTTAGCCATTTGTTTTTTAAGGACAACTTGGAAGATTTTTCTGATTCATCAATGAAGAATATCTTGATTTCACCATTATTGATGAGTGATTTTATTTTTGCTATTGTTTTCAGCATTTGAAAACTACTATGTACATCCACATTCCATTACCACTTAACTAATTTTCCCTTCATATAAAGGATCATAGTTTCAGTGGTTTTAAGTATTTTATTTGTGCTTATTTTTGTAAGGTGATTGTTTCTTGCCTTGATTGATGTTGATTGCTTTGGTTCATTTTTCTTAGAGATTTACATATATTTTTTTGAATCTATTGGTTTGTAACTGTTTCCTACTTTGGAACATTTCAGGGATAACTTATTTTAAATACATTTAAAACCTCATTCTGTCTTTTTGTCCACATATATTTATTGCACCATGCATATGGCTGATACCCACCACAGCCAGAGGATATCCCAGAATAGGAGTTACAGATAGTGGTGAGCTGTCAAATGGAGGCTAAGAATCAAAACTGGGTGTTTTTACAAAAATAAAAGTGCTCTTAACTGCTGGATCACCTCTCCAGCTCCTTGTGTCCTTATTTTTAATGGCTCAACTATACTTTTAACCTTGTGTGTGTGTGTATATGTGTGTGTGTGTGTGTGTGTGTGTGTGTGTGTGTGTGCTCGTGCGCATGCGCGCACGCGTACATGCATACTCATGGGTATAAATGTGTATTGTATACACGTTATGTTGAGGCCAAAACTAGACCTTTGTCAATTTCTTGCTTTGCTATTTTTTCTTCTTTTTTGTGATAGGACCTTTCATGGAACTTGGGACTTTCTGATTTAGTTAGACTGGCTGTCCAAAAGCCCCAGAGATCCTCTTCTCTCTGCTTCCCAAGCAGAGATTGCAAACATCTGTGCTTGGCTTTTTGCATATGTTCTAGACACCAAATTCACTGCTTCATACTCTCCCAACTGAACCTTTTCCTCAGCCCTTGGATAAATAGGTGCTATGAAATATTTATTACTCACTTTAAATCTCTCTCTCTTTTGGGGGGGTTGTTGGCTAAATATATCTTTTGCATTGGTACTAGTGTATATTAATTCTTTGTTTCAGGTGAGGTATTTTGAATTTTGCCATATTGTGTAAATCCCTATGGTCCTTAAACATGCACGTATTATGCTGTCTCCAAATCCAAATAAAACGCTCTGCTTTAGATGGTTTTGATTTGTACTCCAAAGTAAAGAGGATCCTGCTAGCATATGGACAAGAGAAGGCCAGCTTCCCTATTCAGCTTCACTGACACCCAATGGAGATATTCCTACTTTTCCTATGTGGCTACTCCTGTCATCATGCAGGTTTTACTCTTACTGAATTGGAGAAGATTCTTATAGCTGTCTCTGAAACCTCCTTTCACTCTACCCTAGTGGGAAGAACAGAAGTTTGATAATTTAAAGAAGAGTAGAAAATATTAATCTATGCCTATTGACACAATTAGCCTATTAACCTATAGACACAATCAGAGAATATTAAATCTAGTGAAACAAATTAGATGAAGTGGAGGAAAACATTTTCATTCATGTGCAATCAGTAAGGGAAGATTTAGCAGTATGTAATTGGAATGCTTAGAAATGGAGAATGTGATAATAAGGAGAGCAGAAAGAAATTAACAGAATATCCTGGGTGAGGATGAAAGTGGAGATGGGGAGAATTACAAAATAGAAATATGGGGCCAGGCGGTGGTGGCACACGCTTTTAATCCTAGCACTTGGACGGCAGAGGCAGTCAGATTTCTGAGTTCTAGGCCAGCCTGGTCTACAAAGTGAGTTCCAGGACAGCCAGGGCTACTCAGAGAAACCCTGTCTCAAAATAAAAAAAAAAAAAAACAAAAAAAGAAAGAAAGAAAAATAGGGGTGGGGGGACATGACCAATAGGTATGATATATTTGTATGTAAGATATCATAATGAGCACTATTAATTTAATAATGACTATCTGGAAATGTAAATTAAGAAGAAAGAAATTGATTTCACAATACATTTTCATTTCAACATAGCAAGACATCTATGCTTTGAGCAAATATCTTTATACAAATATCAAAAGAGGGACTGAATTTAAATATGGCCATTTAATACATCCTAGTATAACAATCATCTTAGAAAATCATTATCAAATAGTTATCAGAATTATTTGAAGTTTCTATAAAGTAAATATTATACAAGACTATCACTTTATATATGGCTTGCTAGTCATGAGGGATATAAGTTAGGTTCAGTGGGGAGCTCCATCAGTTACTTAACTGAGATTAATCTCAGCATCACTTAGTGACCTTATGCCACATTATGTGCCTCCTGATGTGATGTAAATGAGGCATTTAGCACCTCCTGTGAAGCTTTCTAAACATATAACTCGACACAGTCAAATCTTTGAATTTACCTTTCCATTTATAGCACAAATAAAAGGTAGAAGAACAAGTTAAATGACATTTGAAAGCAGTTGGGGAAGTCTAGAAGGCAGTGGTTTTGTAGCAGGATTTGGTGGCTTTTAGTCTAATCTAAATATATATAGTGAAAGGAGGGTGGTAAACCTATATAAATCCTATGTTATCTCAGAGTTTCTTCAATGGTTTTTAAATACTGAATTTTAACACAGAAATATGTCCTCTTGGATACAAGGATCAATGTTAAGATGAAAATGTTTCCCAACAGTCATACCACTAGTATATACATATGCATACACATACATACAGACAATACATACATATGTTTTTAAGGGTAACAGAATTAGAATAAACAACAAGCATAAGTATAAACTGGGATGCCATGTATGATCTTTTTCAAATGGATCTCTTAGGAGCACCTTTTGCATATCTCAGATAAAATAATGTAATCTATTTGTATTATAGTTTACTTTCCCTGGCTGTGGAAAACATCACAGTTAAAAGGAACTTGGTGAGGGAAGGATTTATTTTGCTTATACTTCCATCTCATGGTCCATCATTGAGAGAAGTTAAGGCAAGAACTCAAGGCAGAAATCAACAGACAGAACCTAAATCATGGAGGAACATTCACTCCATGGCTTGCAAAATTACCTTTCTTATATAGCCTAGGACCACCTTCTCCAGGGTAGCATATCTCACAATGGGCTGTGCCCTTCCACATAAATCATTACTCATGAAAATTCCCCAAACACAAGTCCTCAGGCCACTTTGAGGGAGGCAATTCTCAGTAGAGGCAAATCTTTCTTCTCAACTGACTCTAATTCGTGTCAAGTTGACTAAAACTGACCAATACAATCAACCCCTTATACATTTGACACATGAATACATCACTATTAAAACATGATATAGATAATGTAATTTTACAAGCGTCTCAATCCTTTAAAAATTTAAATACTTTTAAAGTTTAAAATCTCTTGAAAAATATCTGAAGTCTCTTAACTGTGGAATTCTGTAAAACTCAAAACAAGTTAGATATTTAAAATCATTTAATATGAATATTAAAAAATATGAATATTACAAAAGAGGAAAATCCAAGGTATAAAAAAATGCTCTTAAGCAAAACCAAAGTTCAGCAGTGTAGGTCCAAATCTTATAGCCAAATCTGATTGTTTGGACTCATGGTCTTTTGAGCTCTAAGAAGCTTGAGTAGCTCGACTTCTCCAGTTCTGCCATCCATACATGGCTTGTTTTATACGTATATACAGCTTGCCTTATATGCTCAAGCCATTTCTAAGCCACACTTGATGCTATCCTTGGTGGTTACTTCACAGTTCTGTCACCTCCAATATCCTGGGTCTCCATTGCAATTCAACACATGGTCTTCTGGGGCCTCCTCACCAGGGAGTCTGACCCTGTCATATGGTGACAAACCTTACCTTTTCTTGATGACCCCTTTAATATTGGGATTCCTTAGAAGTTTAGTGTTGTCATTTGCTATTATGAAGATAACTAAGTCTAGAGTTTAGGAGATTATATATTGAACAGCGACTAGCTTATCATGGTCATAGCCTTGTCAAATGCTGCCTGAAATTTGACTATGCCCCTTGTTCTTCATATGTAAGATGGAGTGGAAGCATGAGACATTTTGAGAATTGATGAGAAATGCACTTAGAAAATGCATAGAAAATGTGTCATGTCAATTTTAGTTAATATTTTATCATCTCCAACATCGCAATTGAGTCAGCTAACATGAACTCTATCTGAAATGTATCTTATACTCTATTATTTAAGCCATTCCAAATATCAACTCTTCTTTTGGCATTCACTACATTCTTTAAGCTTCTAAGCAAATGCTGCTTCCCTGTTGAAGTTGTATTTTTTTTAATCTCCATCTGGAACGTAGTCTTACATTTGGCCAGGCATAAATTTGCTTTATGGCTTTAGAAATTTTATTTTGCATCATAATTATTTTACTACTATGTGTCCTATGACATTCACAGGAATTTGGCTAACTCATTTTCTAACTTGTGTTTTTCTTCCAAGGACTCTATGAATCTCTTTATTTGGTTTTAATAAATGAAATTTACTTGTTTAATTTCAGATATGTGGACATTTTTCCATTTTTCTGCATGATATATATATATATATATATATATATATATATCATGTTTGTGAAGTACCTGCAGAGGACAGAAGAAGGCATTGGATCCCCTGGGATTAGAGGTGCAGACAGTTGTAAGCTGCTATATAGTTGGGAATCAAATTTGTCTCTTCTGAAATGGCAGGCAGTGTTCTTAACTGTTGGGTCATCTCTCCAATCTCCTTACTTTTTGTAATCTCTTTATTGTTGAGAAAATTATTTTCTAGAAAGTTGTGTACTGTGTCACAAGTGCTACACAGAGAAATGAAGTTGGGATTTGAACCTAATTCTTGACTCTTAAATCATAGTACTGTGTTAACATGGGATGGGCCATGAAAAGGTTAATCAGAGTCCCCTGAACCTATCTCCACTTTTTTCTACTACAGACTCAACAACATTTTAATCTAGGACAGTGAAGGAACTGTCTGAGTGCTCCAAAACCCCATTTATTATTAAAAAAACAAAAAACAAAAAACAAACTTTAGAGCCGGGCGTGGTGGCGCACGCCTTTAATCCCAGCACTCGGGAGGCAGAGGCAGGCGGATTTCTGAGTTCGAGGCCAGCCTGGTCTACAAAGTGAGTTCCAGGACAGCCAGACAGCCAGGGCTACACAGAGAAACCCTGTCTCAAAAAAACCAAAAAAAAAAACCAAAAAACTTTATCTAACTATGGTGCTTCACATGGGCAGAATGTCTGTGATTGGTGGTCTGTCCAGCATACTTACCTTACTGGCTCTGCCTGGAAGTGATGCAAAACACCTTACTTAAGACTTGTGTGTACATGAGTCTACCACACTCTAAAGCAAACAGGAACTTAAAGTATATTACTGGGTTTTGTAGTCATTCAAATGCAGTAAATTCACTTATTCCGGGTGGATGAATCAAAGTTATAGGTGGGTACTTTCCTGTCTCTGTAGACACCAAGGGACATAACTGATAAAACTGCTGAATTCCATTGATTCTTTCTGCTGCCTTCAAACAATGGAGTCAGCATTTTGTATTCTTGCTTTCTAAGTTGCTATGTAACTGTTTTTTATTTGTGAGAAAGTTCAGCAATGGAAAGTTAGATGACAGATAGGTAAAATGTATTATTTTTAAGGGTCTAATTAGATGTATACTTTTAGATGTTGTTAGAATCTGAGGAAACTGACCTTTCTTATTGAGAAGATAAATATATTATATTGAAAACATTGTGCAAGTCTTTGATAAATTACAGGCTAGTCTCACTTGACAGCTACATACATTAGGAAACGAGGGGAAAAAAACCTTAATTCACTAGCAAACTCTAATTCCCATGTCCATCACTGAATATTTCTATAAAAAAAAATTAAAACTTCTATGAGGGCTTGGATCTCTGATTTTAGAGATAAAGGTTGATAATTTGGGATAATGAAATCTCTTTTATAAGGTTAGTTACTAGGTGAACAGAGCTCACCTGGAATAGGAAGGCTCAAACTTCCTGGTGATACTCCAGTCTGCAGATGTACAAGCCCCTTCTATAATAATAGTATTTATGTATAATCTATATAATCTCCTGTGTACTTTAAATCATCTCCCAAATGCTTGTAATGTCTAACACAATGCAGTATTCTGCAAATAATTGTCATGTTGTTGCTGAAGGGATAATGACAAGAAAAGAAAAGCTTGCTGCATATTTAATAGAGACACAAAATTTTCCCTGCATATTTTGGCTGGTTGAATCCTCCAATGCATAATGAAGAGCTGGCACTATTTCACTCTCTTCACCTTCTATCATCTGACATGGTAGTTGTTTGTTATTCTTCCAAAGTACAAAAGGGAACCTACAGGGCAACTGTATTGATATTGTTACTCATGCTCAGAGTTGAATTTCCATTGCTCTGGTTGATGTATAGCACCACAGTATTTATGCTCAGCACATACTTTGTGTCAGTCAGTGAATTAATCCATTACAGACAAGTTAGAGAAGTTATGGAATCTAGAATTTGGGAACAGACAGTATACATTGAAATGGTAGTGCATTATCTTCATAGCCTTCTACATGACATTTAACTAAGAACTCATCTGTTTAATGTTGGAGAATTGTGGCATTATTATATAGCAATATTCTAAATGACAAATTTATTTGTATGAGAGAAAGTTTGTAACAATTTTCAGGTTCTTAAAAATTAAATTCTTAATAAATATTAGCCATTGCAATTATTTCTATTGTGTGCTAAAATTTTCAGTGTATTGTCTCTTTATTAAACTGTTAAACCCTTATAACAATTCTAGAAGACCGGATGATATTTAGCAGATGATCAGACTGACAAAAATAAGGCCATTGTTATTCATCAAAATCTTGTGACATATGGCTGACACCTCAGGTTTTCCAACCACTAGTCTAATCGTGTCTAAACATTAAATCTAGATTTTGATATGCCTTCCTTGGCTCTAGATCATCTTATTTCTCTTGGACTGCTGTCATTTTCATTTTGGCTACAGAATAGTCTTAGGTTTTATGCCCATATTAAAAACTTTGCTGCACAGTGCTTTACTGGTTTGGATGCATGTGTGGATTCTACTGATAGGTAAAATGATGGTGCTATTCTGGTGTTAGTTACCAATTTCTGGTCTCTCATGTGTTTGCAGCTTAGGTACCACTCAAAATTCTACAAGGCAAATACAATGTCCATTCTTGTGTTTACAGATAAAGAAATTGAGGTCTAGCTGATTCCCTGCTTACTTAAGTCCAGGAGGCAAAGTCATTAGTTTCTGTTTGTTTTATATTATTATTTATTTTCCTATAAATTAATTTATTTGTTCACTTTACATCACAACTGTACCTCTATTCTCCCAATCCTCTCACATATAGCTTCCTTGTCTCCTCTGATGGGGTGTGCGGGTGGGTACTGTGAGTACCAACCCACCCTAGCAAGCTACTGAACTCTTTTCCTGCAGAGCTCATTGTTTCTAAAAATCAGTCAAAAACACAGTTAATCCCTGGCACTTTGTCTTTAAGACAAAGCTCTCGTGATCTTATTACCGAGCAGCTCTTTTTCTAGTTATTGCTATTCTGAAAACCACATCTGTGCTGAGATTTTAGCAGGTGAAATATGCTAGTATGTTATTATCCCAGAAAGTGCATTTCCAGATATTAGAAAAGCTCTGGGCAGGGGATGAGGGTTGATTTCTGACCTGGGAAATCTGTGTCCCTATCTAAAGAAGAATATTTATTCTTCCCTTGTTCTCAAGGAATCTTTCATTTGAAAGAGCAAGTCATGATAAATCAAATAAAGCATATGACTTAAAATTGACTTATTATAAGAAAAATAGGATTTGGGCATCCCAAAGAGATTGATATGCATAATCATTATGAGCTCTGGAACACAGTGAAACATTCTAATTTTCCCACCAATTCTGGGACAAAGCAGAATAAACATTAAGTTCAGAGTAAATGGTATAAAACATACAATCCTAAATAACGATTACTCCAAAGTTATACAACCTTCTGTGAAAATGTAAAATTTGACCTTTTTCTTCTTCTAAATTTCAAATGCATGAACTCTTTGAACTTAAAGCAAAGAAACTTGAAATGTGCAAGAGGTCCTGGCTGAATGAATAACCTTGAGCTGTAAGCTCAAAACTATTGATTTACACTGCACTTTAGTTTTCAAATGTATTTAGGTTCTTGGTTTCTTTTGAGGCACCCCCTGAGACCTCTCGGTCTGCTCTCTTGTAATGGACTTGGTTCCGCTTTTCCTCCAGTGAATATTCTAGTCCATTTGGATGCCAGGTTAAGGAGATGGACCCCTGTTGTGCTTTACACAGGAGTTTCTAGGCTTTGATTGCACTGACTCTGGAGGCTGCAAAGAAGCAGGCCACCCTTAGAGGATGAATCACATATCACAAAATAAAGACAAGTGAGCAGGTGGATAGAGATAATGAAGGGTTTCTATGGCATCCACACATTATGATCAAGAAAGAGTAAAAAGTGTTTCTTCTACTACATTAAGCCAGGAGGTTATGATTTAAAAACAGAAATCAGCTTCTTGGCTAGAAGGGAAAGAATGAAAAGGGAAATGATTTTCTGCTTCTCCTACTTTAGAATCCCGTTTTTCTCATAGAAACTGCCTAATTCTAGCAAGAAAACGGAATGAAGAGTTGAACTAGTGAAGGACCAGGAGGTGTTCAGTACTAAGTCTCTGATGACTTACATAACAGAAACAAAAGCAAAACAAAATATCCTCACCAAACTTTGGCTCAATCTGCCATTATTTATGATAGGGTCCACTGTTCTTTTTGCTTCCTACAGAGGGAGACATTTTCAGGTTGTGCATTTCCATCCCTATTTTGTGGTTTAGTATATGAAATCAGTTTTCTGCCCTCTTGTAGGACTGTGACTTTTGAATTAAAAACACTGCCACCCCTCAACCTTATGACTCTCTCCATTCTATAACCCCTTTCTCATGCCCCAGTGCTGCCTGGAGATTGCATTGTTTTGCTGTAAAGTTCCTCATTGTGGAGCAATGCATAGAGCCTACACATTGCTAGTCTCAGACATCCACCCTGCCTTTGTCTGTAATACTGGGGATCTCTGATAATCTTTATATTTCTCAAAGGACAAAGTCTATTTCAGCTGGATTTGTTGATTTATTGCAGCCCCCCTATAATACTAAAGTTCATGTTTCAAACTACTGGTTTAAATCAGGTAGTCTCTGATGAGAAAACTTTGGTATGGTTTTGTGAGATGTTTGTCCATGAAAGAATATTTATTCCTTCACCTAAAGCCAGCCTAACAAATTTCAGTGTCACCATCTTTATAACTTTTGTTCACTTCCAGTTTTTTTTTTCTTGTCACCCAGATCCTATGTTCCTTCTAGAAACAAAGGAAAATGGACACATTGTATTGTCCACTGATCTTTCAGCCCTCACACATTGTCTTGAGATATTTCTGACCCTTGTCACACCCAAAATGACTTAGCCAATGTATACTGTCAAAGGCAGGCCAGAATGGCTGGTAAACTCAGCCTTAGAGTATGTGGATATTCCAGGTCTGTTAATGTTCTCTTGCTCATACTTCAAACTTCTTTTATTGCAATTTCTGGATGGTCTAAAGTTTCTTACCACACCACTGGTAGCAGAAAAATGTTTGTGCACCTTATACTGCATATTGCAGACACATTAAAATAGACGTGTCTTATAATTCTATACTTAAAGCATTCTTAGATAGACAGTAAGAATAGTTTTGGCTCAAGAGAAAAATATACTTTATATAAAGTTTATGAACTTCTCTGTATTAATATAATCATCAGCTTTTAGAGAAATACAGCACTATGACAATTAGATGTCTTTTATATTAAATGCAATGTATAGAATCATGTATGAAATATATAATCAAAACAAGTAAAGGTTAGTCATTGTCCACATAGCATATTTTAACATATGCATAAGAATTAAGATAACTATTTACCTTATATAAGACAAAAACAGAATAAAATTAGGAACCAAGAACAAGTCAAACTACAGAAACTCAGATATAGAAATAAAAACAAAAGGGTCTTATTTATTTATTTATTTATTTATTTATTTATTTATTTATTTATGCTGTCTGGCTTGGAGCACATTATATAGAGCAGGTTGTCTTTAAAATCACTAAGGCCTCCTGCCTCCGTCTCCTGAATGCTGAGATTTAAGGCATTTGTCACCATGTCGAGTCCAGCAATACAACCTTAAATGAGCAATGTTTCATTGAGGAAATCAGACAGGAAATCTGGAGAAATTTATAGTCAAGAGAATAAAATTATATAACTTCCCAAAACCTCTCTCTGATGGCCAAATCAGTTAAAATGCAAGTTTACAGTGATGAGTATTTATGTTATAAATTTTAGCATACCTCAAGTAAATAACTTACTACTTTTGCTAGGGTTACTATTGCTGAATGAAACATCATGACCAAAGCACTTTGACGAGTACAGGATTTACTTTGCTTATTCTTCCACATCATAGTTCATCAACAAAAGAAACTCAGACAGGAATTCAAATATGGCAGAATCTTGGAATCAGGAGAGAATGCAGAGGCCATGAAGGATTACTGCTTGCTGGCTTGCTCTCATGGTTCACTCAGAGTGTTTTCTCATAGAACCCAGGACCACCAACCCAGAGATGGCACCATGCACAATGAGATAGCCCCTACACCATCAATCATTAATTGATAAAAATGCTCCCCAGGCTTGTGTAAAGCTTGCTATTATGGGGACATTTTCCTTCATTGAAGATTCCTCCTCTCACATGACTTTAGTTAGTGTCAAGTTAACATAAAACTATCCCGTACATTGCTTATACCAAAATCTTAGGAAAAACAACAAAAAGCCATAATCCAAATAGTTAGGTGGCAAGAAATAATTAATGAGCATCAAGGCAGTAATCAATGAAATAGAGACTAAAAGAACAACACATAAAAATAATCAAAAAGGAATGCATATCTTTGAGAGAAACAAACAAGGTTGAACTACCCAATACAAATTAACCAAAAGAAACAGAAAACCAAAGTTAATAAAATTATAGCTAAAAAGGCAACAATGGAATGTAGAATATAATTTGGGAACGATTTGAAACCAGATTCTGTAACCTACCAACATTATCTCAGAGAAATGCAAACAACACCACACGGATCCATAACAAGCAAGAGATGGAAACAGTAATAAAGTTCCCCAACATAGGTATGTCCAGAACTGTAAAGATTGACTTGTAAATGTGACCAAACATTTAAGAGTGAACATCAAAGTTCTCTAAGCTACTCTATAAACCCTATGAACGTCACCAATTTTTTCAGTGATATCATTATTACTTTGATACCTACACTGGGTGCAGATAGGGACAAAAAGAAAACCAGGCCACTGGTTGACTGCAGATGCATTTTTTCCCATAAAATTCTTACAAACTAAATAAAAAAATCCAAATTCAGAATAGCATAAACCATAACCAACTTTGTTTCATCCTGTCTGCACAAATTAATAAATGTCATGCGGCTCGTAAGTAAACCTAAAAAGAGAGAGAGCAGAATCATTACAGTAGATAGACAGGATGCTTTTGAGAATTCTCAACATCCCTTCATGATAAAATCCTCAAAGAAATGTAATTAGAATGAACATAATTCAATTCTTTAAGAGATATACATGACAAACCCATAGCCAGTGCTACACTGAATGAGAAAAAATTGGAATCATCTCCTCTAAAATCAAAAATGATGCAAATGTGTCCTTTCTAAGTTTACTTAGTGTAGTAGTATTTGAAGTCTTAAACAATAAGATATAAGGAAGAAATAAAAGAAATACCACTGGGAGAAGAAGAAATCAGGCAATCCTTAATTTCAGATAACACAATGCTATACTGAAAAGACCTCAGAAGAGACTTCACCAGAACACTCTCCAACATGAAAAACCCATTCAGTAAAGTATCAAGAAAGAAATCAACATGCAAATAAAAAGCTTATGTATATGCCTGTAATAAAATTTGGGGAAAAGCAAGAAAAAAATCCCCATTCATAATTGTTTCAAAAATACGTAGGAAGAAACCTAACCAAGGAGATGAAAGACTTCTAAGATGAGAATTGAATTAAATAGGATACAATATTAGAATATGCAAATCCCTCATGCTTATGGAGTGATGTCATTGATATTGTAAAGGTGGCTGTATTTCTGTCAGCAAGTTGAAGACTCTTTGCAATCCCCTTCACACTTCCACTGACATCCTTAACTAGAGTAGAATAAAGCAATATTAACAACCATATGGAAACCTAAAAGACCTGAATAGCCAATACAGTAATAGATGAAAAGAACAGTGCTAGAAGCATCACAATGTTTTTCTCAAGTTTATTATTATAACATATTATCAAAACAGCAGAAACATTGAAGCATAGAACAATTCTATTAGAACAGAGGATCCAGAAGTACAACATCTGTAGTCACCTAATCTTTCACAAATATATCCAAAACAGATGCCGAAAAGATAGATTTTCAACAAATGTTGCTAGGCAAAGATAGATCATAAAGAAAAGTAAAATTACATATGTATCTTTCACTACGCACAAAAATGAACTTAAAATATTATCCTTGAAACTTTGGAGCTTCTAGAAGGCAAATCACTTCAAGACATTGGTCCCAAAGAGGATTTCATTAGCACTAGAATTAATCTCAAGAATTGATAAATGGGATCGTATGGAATTCAAAACTCTTCACAGCAAAGAAAGCAAGCACAAGAGTGAAGTGGCAGCTAGAGAAAGAGAGAGACTCCTTGTCACCTGTTTTCCAAATGGCCATTATTATCTAAAGCCTACAAAGATTTCCCAACTTAAGCAACCTCTCCAAAAAAATGTGTCCAATAAATAACTGTGATGAATAATTTAATGGATAATTCTTAAAGAAAAAACATAAATTTCAATAAATATTGGAACAAATGCTCAGATAGTGTGCAGATAGTGCATTCATTTCCATGGTCCCCACTTGTGGTTAAGGAAATAGGATGGGAGAGCTTTCATTGACAAGGAGGAGGACTTTCTGCAGTGAGGAGCAAAGCTCCGCTTCTAGAAGGGTTTGTTTGACCCTACAGAGAATCCTTAGGAAAAGCTTCCTCAATTGGCTGTGTACTTCCTTCTGCTGTCTTAGAAGCAGGATTACAAACAGCAAAAGGAAGCAAAGGGAATTTGCAGCTTCTGTTCTTTTTAATCTGGTCCTAAGATTGCCCTCACTGAGGTCCACTGCAGTCCTATTGCCAAAAACTTCTCAGGGGGAAAGTAAGTGCAGGAAAGAAAGAAACATTTTTAATTCCTAAAATACATTTTAACAGAAACAGAGATGACAAAAGCCATCATCATCAAAATATTAATTCTTTTTAAATTTTTATTTGTATTAGATATTTTCTCCATTTACATTTCAAATGCTATCCCAAAAGTCTCCTATACCCTCCCCCTGCCCTGCTCCCCAACCCACCAACTCCTGCTTCCTGGCCCTGGCATTCCCCTGTACTGAGGCATATAATCCTCTGGGGGTACTGGTTAGTTCATATTGTTCCTCCTACAGGGTTGCAGACCCATTCAGCTCCTTGGGTACATTCTCTAGCTCCTCCATAGGGGGCTCTCTGTTCCATCCAATAGATGACTGTGAGCATCCACTTCTGTATTTGCCAGGCACTGGCATAGCCTCACAAGAGAGAGCTATATCAGGGTCCTGTCAGCAAAATGTTGCTGGCGTATGCAATAGTGTCTGGGTTTGGTGTCTGTTTCTGGGATGGATCCCCGAATATATATAAGTGACCATAAAATTTCCACCAGAGACTCCTAAACCTGATAAACAACTTCAGTGCAGTAGATGGATATAAAATTAACTCAAAGAAATAAGTGGCCTGTCTCTACACAAAGGATAAACAGGCTGAGAAAGAAATTAGTGAAACAACACACTTCACAATAGTCACAAATAATATAAAATACCTTGGTGTGACTCTAACTAAGGAAGTGAAAGATCTGTATGATAAGAACTTCAAGTCTTTGAAGAAAGAAATCGAAGAAGATCAGAAGATGGAAAGAAGATTAATATAGTCAAAATGGCTATCCTGCAGAAAGCAGTCTACAGATTCAATGCAATCCCCATCAAAATTCCAACTCAATTGTTCACTGAGTTAGAAAGGGCAATTTGCAAATTCATCTGAAATAACAAAAAACCTAGGATACCAAAAACTATTTTCAACAATAAAAGAACCTCTGGTGGGATCACCATGCCTGACCTCAAGCTATACTACAGAGCAATTGTGATAAAAACTGCATGGTACTGGTAGAGTGACAGACAGGTAGATCAATGGAATAGAATTGAAGACCCAGAAATGAACCCACACACCTATGGTCACTTGATCTTTTTCAAGGGCGCTAAAACCATCCAGTGGAAAAAAGACATCATTTTCAACAAATGATGCTGGCACAACTGGCTGTTATCATGTAGAAGCATGCTAATTGATTCATTCTCATCTCCTTGTACAAAGCTCAAATCTAAGTGGATCAAAAACCTCCACATAAAACCAGAGATACTGAAACTTATAGAGGAAAAAGTGGGGAAAAGCCTCGAAGATATGGGCACAGGGGAAAAATTCCTGAATAGAACAGCAAAGGCTTGTGCTGTAAGAACGAGAATTGACAAATGGGACCTCATAAAATTGCAAAGCTTCTGTAAGGCCAAAGACACTGTCAATAAAACAAAAAGGCCACCAACAGATTGGGAAAGGATCTTTACCAATCCTAAATCAGATAGGGGACTAATATCCAATATATATAAAGATATCCAGTATATATAAAGAACTCACGAATGTGGACTCCAGAAAATCAAATAACCCCAATAAAAATGGGACTCAGAGCTAAACAAAGAATTCTCATCTGAGGAATAGGGAATGGCTGAGAAGCACCTGAAAAACTGTTCAGCATCCTTAATAATCAGGGAAATGCAAATCAAAACAACCCTGAGATTCCACCTCACAAGAGTCAGAATGGGTAAGATCAAAAATTCAGGTGACAGCAGATGCTGGAAAGGATGTGGAGAAAGAGGAACACTTCTCCATTGCTGGTGGGATTGCAAACTGGTATAACCACTCTGGAAATCAGTCTGGTGGTTCCTCAGAAAATTGCACACAGTGCTACCGGAGAATATAGCTATACCTCTCTTGGGCAAATACCGAGAAGATGTTCTGACTTGTAATATGGACACATGCTCCACTATGTTCATAGCAGCCTTATTTATAAAAGCCAGAAGCAGCAAAGAACCCAGATGTCCCTCAACAAAGGAATGGATACAGAAAATATGGTGCATTTACACAAGGTAGTACTCAGCTATCAAAACAATAAATTTATGAAATTCTTAGGCAAACAGATGGATCTGGAGGATATCATCCTGGGTGAGGTAACCCAGTCACAAAAGAACACACATGACATACACTCACTGATAAGTGGATATCAACTCAGAAACTAGAATACCCAAGATACAAGATGCTAAACACATGACACTCAAGAAGAAGGAAGATCAAGTTGTGGATACTTCATCCCTCCTTAGAATGGGGAAAAAAACCCAGGGAGGGAGTTACAGAGACTATTTTGGAGCTGAGATGGAAGGAAGGACCATCAAGTATACCGATTCTTATGTGTGAGAGTCATTGTGTGACAAGTATTTTTCTATCTGTCCCATTAGTGGCAATTTAACAAGAAATCTCTTAAATCCCCAAACTGAAGTTCTAAGAAATCTAACTTGATATTCTTCAAAGTTCATCTCTGAGAAGTTGAACAAACATCCTTCAGTATCTTATGACAGAACTTGCTTTTAAATCTGCAATTTTCTGATTTTTTTCACTACCCTACTTTGCTCAATGGTTGTAATAATAGAGCCAAATCAAAGGAAAAGAATGAAAATTATCTGGGAGAATTACTGCTTCCTTCAAACTTCTATTTCTGTTCTATCCACAGTCACAGCATTAGAAGAAATAGCTCTAATAAGGTACATTGTGACCATGTGTTCTAGACACTAGGCACATTGTACTGATAAAAATACACTGATAATACCAGGAAATCGGGGACCTCTGCATGGGACAGATAGCATCTTGAGGTCATAAATGAAAATAAATCTGCTTTGTGTTCAGTGTTTAGAAGGCTGGATGCAATACCATTTCTCATATTAAAAAGAAACAGATAATTAGAAGTGCTTACTTGGAATGTAATGATTTCTCCCCTCTTTTATGCTGGCCTTGCCACAGCTGTGGCCATTATTACCAAGTGTTCCATCTGTTATCATCCATCACAGGACTTACTGGGGGTGGAATCACGTGTGTAGCCTGCTCTTGCATTCTGAAATTGGGTGTGGGGGACTTTAAGGACTCTTGCGTGAACATCTTGAAGATCTGTCATCTCTGTAAGTGTTTGTGTTTTCATTTTTTTTTAATTTTAATAGATTTTAAAATTAGTTTTAAAAATTGTTGAATTAAAAATGTACTTGGGGTACACTCGTGTCTCTAGATGCATATGAATCAGAGTCGGCCATCAGTGGAAAGAGAGGCCCACTGGACGTGCAATCTTTATATGGCTCAGTACAGGGGAACGACAGGGCCAAGAAGTGGGAGTGGGTGGGGGAGTGGGTGGGGGAGTGGGTGGGGGAGTGGGTGGGGGAGTGGGTGGGGGAGTGGGTGGGGGAGCGTGTGGGGGACTTTTGAAATAGCATTGGAAATTTAAATAAAATAAATACCCAATTAAAAATAAGAAAAAAATGTACTTGGACTCATAGTTTTGTGATCATAGTTGATTCTTCGTTGCTACCTTTTCTTACCCAATCCATTCTGCTAACAGTTTTCTTCTTTCCAGATAGTCATAAGCCATGAGTTTCAGGTTGCCATTGCAGAACAATGTCTAGGTACTCTGTCTGGTAGATAACATTCCAGAAAATGGGGTCTGTATGGGTTCCCTCCTTCCTTTTAAGACCACCTAATGGGTCTCTTTTAAATAGCACCAAACCAATGCTCTGTTTACCTAGATGGTTTAATAACAATTGGCTGATCAGCAGAGATGCTTAGCTTGAAAGCAAGAGAGAACGTGTATGTTCTTTGTACCAGAGAAGACAAAGAAAACACTGCTTTGGTGATGAAGCTTGAGACTTTCATGCTATATACTAAGCGATATTTTTAAACTTCCCAAAGACATTGGCTAAGTAGTAATTACATAACTTGCTTTGGATCTATTTCCACCTGGAAAATTACACACTTTAGAGAACTCAGATGATTTTTTTTAAAAAAAAGTAGAATTGGGAGGCCAGAGCCAGGTCGGTGTGGAGTTTGTATTGGCAGACCATGTGCTTGTTCCTGAGCGAGGAGGGTGGACTTGGCCAGAGGTGGGCTTGAGTTCCGCACCTCCTGTGCTGCCACCCCATGCCTGACAGGTGCGAGAGCTGGACCTGGCCGAAGATGGGCCCTGGTTGAAAGAAGCCAACGGCATGATCCACCGGGACCCGACCGCATGGTCTGGAAGAGCCCACTCTCCCTGGAAGAAAGAACATCCTTGAAGAGGATGACTGAGAAGTTATGGACCATGTACTGTGTGTCTGCTCCTGGGGAACTGTCATCATTGACAATAAGCGTTACCTCTTCGTCCAGAAACTGGGGGAGGGAGAAGTACACTGTGGAATGAGATAGAAAGGCTGAAGGACGAAGGCAATTTCCTCACTGAAGACCAAATCCTACCTTTGTTGCTGAGTATCTGCAGAGGACTTGAGTCCATTCATGCCAAAGGTTATACACTCAGGGACCTGAAGCCCACCAATATGTTACTTGGGGATGAGGGGCAGCCAATTTTAATGGACTTGGGTTCAATGAATCAAGCATGCATTCATGTGGAGGGCTATCGCCAGGCCTAGCTCTACAGCCCTGGGGATATTGTTCCATGACTGGGCAGCTCAGCTGTGCACCATCTCCTATTCGGCATGTGAACTTTTTTTCTGTGCAAAGCCACTACGTCATCGATGAGCAGACTGATGTCTGGTGTCTAGGCTGTGTGCTTCATGCCATGATGTTTGGGGAAGACCCTTTCGATATGGTGTTCCAGAAGGGTGACAGTGTGGTCCTTGATGTGCAGAGTGAACTCAGCATCCCACAAAGCCCCAGGCATTCTTCAGCATTGTGACAGCTATTGGCTTCTATGATGAGTGTGGATCCCCAGCAACAGCCTCACATCCTTGTCCTTCTCAGTCAGTTGGAGGCATTGCAGTCACTAGCTCCTGGCCAGCACACCACCCAAATCTGATCAAATCAGTGGGCATATTGGGAAGATGACAGATCAAATCAGTGGGGTATATTGAACCCGCTCTCATCCCTCATTGGAATTCCTTCCGATCTTCCCAGGATGGCTCTCACAGCTAGGGGCAAAGATGGTGGGTCCTTGTATATTCTGCTTTCTTATCCCAATACCTGGGCAAGGAGCCTAGTGTGAGTTGGAGAAAAATGAAACAGAAAATATGGCTCAAAGCTGGGCTGCTGTGTGCACATCTGCTGTGTGCCCATCTCGTTGTTTCCAGATCTGGGAACAGGAGAATACATAAAAAGGAGAATAAAGTGAAAAGAAAAAAAGAAAGGAAATTTGGCATAGAAGACCAGCTGTTCCTTCATGGCTGCACTGTTAGCTTCCTGTGAATGAATCCAACATTGTCTGTTGTTGTCATTGCCTGCTCACTGTTAGTAGGTGGCTCTGGATGAAGGGTGATTTCATCCAGCAAATGCTGTGGCAATTGACCTACTGTGTATTAATGTAAATGGAATAAGAATTTAAAAAGAATTTCTACTTTTATTTAGTAACTTTTAGTATCAAAAATCAATTAGCCCAAAATAATGATAAAAAGTTTTGCATATACATATAACTTTTGAGACAGAGAAGCAGTGGTGACACATCAATCCAGTCTTGTGTCGCAACTCTTTCTAGACATTAAGACATAAGACATAAGGCCTGCCCTGAGAAATAGGGCACGGTTTTACTCATCCACTTCCACTATGACAGTAAATGCCTTAAAACTATAAACTGCCTCTTTTCTCTGAGATCTGCTGTGGGAAGCAATGGAGAAGGCCTTCGCTTAAAGAGCTGCTGTCTATCCTCCCCTGGAAGGCCTCTCTGTACTTGCAGGCACAACCAAGCTCAAGCCCAAGCCAGCCATCAACAAGCTGGAGCTCCCTCCTTGTTCCCTGGCCCCTGGGCATACAGCCTATGGGTTTCCACTTCGTTCTCAGCTCTTTTGTGGCTTCCAGCGCACCTGGGTGCCCAAAAGCCTGACAACCAGAGAGCCTCAGCCTCTCTACAGACATGGGCACCTTGGAGCCAGCACCAGCTGTCCCCAGGACCTCAGACTGCTCTCCCCTACTCCAGGAGTGGTGTCCCGAGGCTTTTCCATGGCCCAATACCTGCCCAGCACCAGCGTGGGTTAAGTGTGGTCCAAATGTGCTGCAGACCCTCTGGGCCCCTTTGTTTGCATGGAACGGGTCTCTAGTCTCGGGTGGGCAAAGCATTGGATGAATTTGACAGACAGATGTACACAGGAGAGGTCATGTGGAATCTGAATGTATTGTCAAATCAAGCATCAGACTTTTTATACAGAAGACAATAAGGAAGTTGGGTGACACACTCGCAAGGTACAAAGAGGTTACCAGATGCTTAATGACTCTTACACAGAACAGGAATGCAAACACAGAAGGTCTAATGGGAACCACCTGGGATAGAATTCATTGTTAACTGGGCTCAACAAGGGCTCCACCCAAGATTCACTTAATCTTGGAAGTCAAGGGCTTCATGCCCTTGCCTTAGTTCCTATTTTAGTCCATTGTATAGTCCACCTTCACCTTAGGCCATTGTAAATACGTGTGTATGGGTGTAACTCAGCTATAGTCTTAGAAGCCAGGTGTGAGGTCTTTACTCTCCTAGGGCAAGGGCTTTCACACCCAAGTCATGGTTCTAACTAGGGCGTTTCGTTCTAGCTAACCATCTCATGAATAATGTAATACTCTAAAACCACAGCCCTATCTACTTCCTAAACCATTGTAAATTCCTGTATATGGGAGCAACTTAGCTTTTATTCAAAGTGATAGTGTAGTACCAGAGGCTATTCTGATTATCAACATTCTTACTGAATTTTAAGCCCACGGTCTTGCTCAAGGACGTTCTAGGACTGTTGGAACACTGGCAGAAGGCTTTAGTTATGTCAGAACTCAATCTTAAAAGGCACTTATAATAGGAAAATACTGAAAGAGAGCATGTGGAACCATACACTAGACTAACGAAGGAATGGAAAATTAATGTATGGGTTAGAGGGAACGCCAGACTCCAGGAGGAGAGCTTCCTTGAAGCTCTTTGCCTCATGAGTGACTTTCAAGCCTCTTGGCTTAAGCTGACTCGACAAGAGCACGTGGCAAAAATGTCCCACATCCTGTCTCCCTGAACATCCCAGCCTTGTGCAGGAGTGGACACAGAATCACACTAACCCTACACATGTAGTACATGGAGTATTTTGTAGATGTATCTTTTGGAACTGGGTTCCACAACTTTGCCTTTGATTGATTGTCATTTTCTGTAGTGGTTTCCATCTACTGTAAAGAGAAGTTTCCTTGATGAAGAATTAAGTCTATATTAATCTGAGGGAATAAGTACAAATGCTTAGATTATTATGAGGGATTATGCTAGTTTAGTGAAATGGCAGTTATATGTTGCCCTTCAAGCAGTGCTCCTTCCCTTAGTATATTCTTCAAGATTTTGACCCTGGAGGCTTAAAAGTATATCTAAAGATAAAGTTGTTTGAAATACAGCTATAATAACAGATGTCTATCTTCAGCCTGAAAATATTGCACACCAAACTATGACAAAGACAATGATATGGGTTTGAAATGAAAACCAGCTCTGAGAAGAGCCTCTCCTGGGTCTACTGCACCCAAACTGAAGAACTGAACATGGGGCAGTGAGCCGGAGTTATTTACTTTGACCCTCATATGCAATGAGTGGTGGTAAAGAAAATTGATATATCATACATTTTGGTAATTTGGGAAAGAAATAATTGGGGTTATTTTTGTAATAATACTCAAAATAGTATTAATAGCTCCTACATTTAATTTTTTGGACAAGACAGAATAATGCATAAATATGCAATTATTGTTGAAAATAAATGTGGTTCAACATATAGAATTATATAGAACATATAATATTATATAGTATTGTATAGAAAATATGAGTATAGTGTTTTGAACAAAAATGGTCCCCATAGGGCACTGTAAGGTAGTTTGGATTTTGAAGTAGTTGAGGGTCTGTTGGAGGAGGTGTGCCTCTGGGGATTGAGCTTTGAGATCTCAGAAGTTCATGGAAGGCTTAGTGGTTCCATATCTTCCTTCTTGCTGCCTGCTAATCTGGATATTGAACTCTCATATTATTCTCCAGCCCCACATATGCTTGCATGTCACCATGCTTCCTGCCACAGTGAAAATGGAATAAATGTCTGAACTTCAGCCATCACCTCCAATTAAAAGTTTTCCCTTAAAATAGTTGTCATGGTCTGTGGGGCAATGGGCTATGCGCAGACAGCCTAGTCTCCAATTGAGCTGAAGTCTTGAACCCTGGTGGTACCTGATGGGTGGTAATTTCCACCTATATGGGACAGTAGGCATTCGATCATGTCTCCTGGACCCCTGGATCCTGTTGAAGTTACTGCCCCCAGAGCCCCCACAAGAGAGGCAAGTGCCTAGCAGTCAAGTTTACAATGTCATTCTGGCATTCTGGCTAGACTCCTCCCCACAGTTACCTAGCAACAGCAAGATAACAACCCCACTATAAGAGGGGCTGTTTGGCCCCTCCTCACTCTTTTAAGCTCTCACTCTAAGCTTTTACCTCTCTTTCTCTAACCCTTCACCTTTCTTACTCTCTAACTCTCTTTCTTTCTTTCCCTTCCCCCTTCTCTCCTCTTGGCCACAGCTTCTCTCTCTCTCTCTCTCTCTCTCTCTCTCTCTCTCTCTCTCTCTCTCTCTCTCTCTCCTCTCTTTCCTGCTGCCTTCCTACTCTCTCTCTCCTTCTCTCTCTCTCTCTCTCTCCTCTCTTTCCTGCTGCCTTCCTACTCTCTCTCTCTCTCCTTCTCTCTCTCTCTCTCTCTCTCTCTCTCTCTCTCTCTCTCTCTCTCTCTCTCTCTCCTCCTGCCTTCCTACAATAAAGCTCTAAAACCATAGACTGTCTCTGTTCATCAAGGCCGGGACTAAAGACTCTCACCTGCGTGGGAACCACCCAGTGCCTCCCTCTAACCCTGCCCTCCTCCCTTATCTCCTGGACCTAATGCCACCCTGGGGCCCCTATTCTGTTCTCAGCACCTCCACTGTATCTAGTGTGAGATGCCAGAGACTGAGAACCTGGTACTAGGGGATGCCCCTTGTCCACACCCCCCCGCCGAGTAGGTTCAGTGGCTTCACACAGCCAGATGCCCACCCGGGGCCTTGTGGAAAGTATCTGGCAGTCCTCCCGTGTACACCCTCCCAGAGCACCAGAACTCTGGAGGGATATGGGCATTCTCTCCCACTCCCCTCTTTCCACACACCCTCGGCCCTGCAATGGTCATGGTATCTCTTCACAGTAATAGAAACACTAACACAGTGAGTTTGTAGAACAAGGAGTAAGGGCTATGAGCCAGCAAATAATCAGTACTTTGCAAAAGAGAAAGAATTATGGCTAAACCAAGATCACTTTCTGATGACATATGCAGAGTGTTGGAGAGTTTGAAATGTGACTGTTTTGTTATAACTTTTTTTTTTTTTAAATCTAAGTTCAGAATATGTCCCTTTTGGTTCAGGCTAACTCAAAAATTATCTCCATGTCATATGAAAAATAATTATAAACAAATGTAATATTGAAACAAAAGAAATAAAACTAGCTCACAGATTCTTATAAACAGCATAGACTAATGCCATCTGCAAGCAATGGCTTTTCAGAAACCATAATATTGCTAACTTCCATTAGCATTTTCTAATCACTACTTGGCATCCAAAAGAAAATTCAGAAGGGTGACCAAGCCCTGAAACTCCCAGCACTTATGCATATTCATGACCCTATGCACTAGATACTCACAGGCATGAAACATTTCCTCTTGTAAATAGTGTTTCTGATGTGGAAAGAGTTTCTAGGAAACATGTGATCTCAGCTGATCCTTAACTTCCAATAATCATAATATTCTTCCAAGAATCTAGGGTTCATCTCTCTAAGCCTTAGCATATTCTGTGGTCAGATGCTTTGAACAGCTTTGGTTAATCTGTATGTTTCATAACTGGGTACACACCTCACTCCACAAACACAGGCATAGCAATCATACATGTGGGTGGGATGCATTCACATGCTCTCATTCTCATTACCAATCTCATCTCCATTATTTGTCAGTTTCAGATGATACTTTTCATGTACTACATTGGTTTCTTAATATAAATGCACAACAAGAAGGAACAGTGACCCATTTATGACTGTTTCAGGATGAACACTTTGGTTTGGGCTTTGAATGTCTTTTTTCTTGAATTCTTTGAAGACTAGTGTTTCCCTATGATAACTCAGAAGCAACTCTCTATCTTTGAGTGCAAAGCAGATTCTATGGTTGCTAATCCTGTGTGTGGAATGCTCCAGTGACCATGTTTGTAAACAAATTATTCTAGTTGTCTCCTAAGTTTCGGGTTCTAATCTATGGTTGGAAAGAAATGAAGTTTTGGATAATTTTCACTACATTTTAACATAATTCGATCTAATCCCTGGTGTTCTAAGGTATGGATAATAAAATTATAGGCATAACCCTTGCCAATATATCCATACTATAGCTGCTAGTGGCTTTGTCTCACAATATAAAACAAAGGAGTGGTTAAAGAAAACTCTTATTTACTGACCCAAATCTGCTGACCCCTCTGTATCTATATATACAGGCTGTGGCTTCTGTCCAAAGTGGCCTTTCTCCACAGCTACTGCTAACCCTACTGCTAATCCTCTAATCCTAATTGGGATAACAGAGCTCTCTCTGAATACTGTGTATTTGTGATTACTCTTTCTTCCTCTGCATCTACAAGTCTCATTTTGGCACACAAGTTCCTCACCAGTTACTACTGCCATGTTCTTTTGCTTCACAGAAAAACTTCTTCAGGATCTGAAGACATTTACTACAGCCCTGGTTTTATACTCTGTATCTTCATAGCTCCCTACATTGAAGCATAGATCACCTTAGTGCCTGTAAATCTGCTCTTGAAATGGATTTTAATACTATGTTACACAATCAGATGTCACTTCTCTGGTTCTCCTGTTCAAACTCAGCTGCACTTTTACAATTGGCCCACATCTTTTTCTGGAAAACCTGTCAACTCAGTACATGGAGCTTCCACATTTCACCATTTTGCAAGCTGACACTGTAAATATGTGCTGTCCAGTCTTTTCTTTCTTCATTACTCCTCAGAGTTATTTACTTTCTCTCTTTCTTTTTGTTTTTCCTTTTACTTTAATTTATGTAATTTCATCCCAAATACTGTTCCCCTCCTAGTTCCTCCTCAGAGCATTCCTCCCTCATTTCCCATTCCCATGCCTCTGAGACAGTATACACTGTATCTCCCCACCCTGATGCAACAAATCACTGCAAGATTAGGTGCATCCTCTCCCACTGAGATGGGGCAAGGCAGCCATCTCTATGCTCTTTGGTTGGTAGCTCAGCCTCTGGGAGTTCCCAGGGAACTAGGTTAGTTGACACTTGGTCCTCCTGTGTGATTGCCATCACCTTCAGAGCCTTCAATCCTTCCCCTAACTCTTCCATAGGGGTCCTTGACCTCTGTCCAAAGATTGTTTGTCTGCATCTGACTCAGTCAGTTACTGTGTAGAGTCTTTCAGAGGACAGCTATGCTAGGCTCCTGTCTGCAATCCCAACATACTATCACTAATAATATTAGGAATTAGATCTTGCTCATGGTATGGGTCTCAAGTTGGGTCAGTCACTGATTGGCTATTCCTTCAGTCTTTGCTCCATCTTTTTCCCTGCATTTTATTTAGACAGGAACAATTTGGGGTCAAAAGTTTTGTATCCCCTTCCCTCCACTGGAGGTTCTGTCTAACTAGTGGAGGTAGTCTATTCAGGTTCATATCTCCAGGGTTGGACATTTCAATTAAGGTCACCCCCATTGACTCCTGGGAGCCTCCCCCATCTCAGGTGTCTGGGATGTCCAGAGATGAGCATCACTGATAGCTACATATTTCCATTCATTCTCCTAGGCCTCTGGGCCTCTCTCCTAACTCCACTCATAACTGATCCTATTGCATTATCCCCCTCCTCCTCTCCTCTACCACCCAGTTACCTCTTTCTTTGCATTTGCCGCCTCCTATGATCATTTTGTTCCCCTTTCTAAGTGGGATTCAAGCATCCTTACTTTGGCCTTCATTCTTATTTAGCTTCTTTGGCTCTGTAGGGTGTGTCATGGGTATTCTGTATTTTTGGATAATAACCACTTATCAATGAGTAGATATCATGCATGTAATTACTCCATGGGTGATTCCCCCAGCATATGTGTTGCCAGGACTGGGATGTTTCTCTTTGTTCTTGAGAAAATCTAGTTTCTCCAGAAAAATACATTATGCATAATAGTTCAATGCTTTGTTGAATGAAGATAGTTATGTTTCTATTTTTATTTTGAACATATTTTAAATTAAAATATAACATTACTTTTTTCTCTTACATTTCTGTCTTCTAACCCTTCTCCCATTCCCCAGTTTTTTTTTTTTTTAAATTAATGGTCTCTTTTTCTTTTCTTTTTATTAATGCATTCTCTCTCTCTCTCTCTCTCTCTCTCTCTCTCTCTCTCTCTCACACACACACACACACACACACACACACACACACACACACACACACACGTTGGAAACCGACCTGCAGCTCACAAGAAACAGGGTTTCACCTGTGAGGCAAACCGGGGATGAAAAGAGAGGGGAACTAGGCAGACAAGAGAGAAATGGAGGGAAGACAAAGTTCCTGATCAAGGCTCAAATGTTTAATGGCCAATGTGCTTATAAAGGAGGGTGGGGGAGCCCATTCCCAACAATTCATCCTTTGAGCCCAGCTGCAGGTGACCATGTGCAGGATAGGGTGTAGTCTCAGGAATAGCTCGGAGGCCTCCCAGGAGGTAGCAGTATCTTGAAGTAAAACAGTGACAGTGGCTGAACAATAGAGTAATCTAGGGAGGAAGGCTCCACACTAGGTAATCTCCTTAGTGGCATCAAAGTCAAGGTCTGGCTCAGCCAGCTTCAGGCTTGGGGGAGGTTACAATTTCCTCCCTGTTATTAATATTAAAAAAACCTGGACTGAGGCATAAAATGTATTTATGCTCTATAGTTCTGCCTGATTTCTATAGGCCTACAGAACAAACCTGTCTCAGTGGGATTCCCTAACTTTTCTCATGGTAAACCCACCTTTTTGCTAGGCCATTGTGTTTGGGTAAGACTGGTTACTGCCTCAAGTAAACACTCTGTAGACTAGCCCTGATCTATTCTGGCTTGGTCCTTTGTAATGCTTAATTAGTTACTGAATAGGTAACTTTCTTACTGAATTCCTAATGAATTTCAAGTTTGTTGGCGTCAAGGTCTTTCTAGGATGTTGGAACACTGGCGAAGGCTTAGCTATGTCAGAATTCAATCTTAAAAGGTACTTATAATAAGATAATACTAAAAGAGAGCATGTGGATCCATACACCAGACTAATGTGGGGATAGGGTATGAGTATGGGAATGCCAAAGTTCCAGGAGGTGAGTTTCCGTGAAACTCTGCCTCGTGAGTGCTCCCAGGCCTCTAGGCCTGCCAAGCAAATTTCACTGGAGTGTCCATAGCATTCTCCCCCTTTCTTATATTTCTGCCAAAGTTCCGGAATGTCCTGCCTCGTCGTAGCTACAGATCTCAGTAGTGCTCTAAAGATGAGTGGTAACACGATTTACTAATAAAATAGTGCCAATAACAATAGCAAGTAGGAATATATATTTAACTCAATCCAGGCGATTCAATGCACTTAGGTTATTTTTTAAATCTCTGGCCAATTCATCAATGTTCCAAGTGTTCAAGTGACTATTGCTAATATCTGAAATTTCTGCCTTTCTAGCCTTAATATATGCTATCCTGCATTATTGTTAAGACTACTACTTCTAAGACATTAACCTTTGCCTCCAATTCTTTACATGGCTCTGTGGTGTATTATTAATAAACCACGGCCTCTTGGCATGCAACTCTGTCTAGATTGATATGATTCTGAGATCTGGGTGCCCATCTTAGACTGTCCAGCCCTCATAGCAAACCTTACTCCCAAATCAGACCAAAAGCCACAATATGTACTTAAAATGCTTCTTCAATGAAGATTAATAACTGCCACCTGCTCTGTTGGAGGTAAGGATGCACACCTGCTGCAGTCAGGCTGAAGGGCATTGACTGACTTGCTTGAAACACAAAGACGAGACAGTGAAAAGCAACAGTACAAAGGCTTCTTTGGGGAAGTCCAGGTACTCCCTTCAATTGCAAATTAGCAAAGATCAAGCTGAGACCTAGAGCTCCCTGTATGGTGGCTTTGAGAATTGCAGAAAGGCTGTAACATTCTGGGAGAGGAGGCTGTGCTCTAAATTAACTTTGCTAGGTAATTAAGAATTTAGTTATCTTCAATAGGAATCTCTAATACTGGAATTATTACTAGACCAGTGCAAGATTGAGTTAGAATAACTGGTCACAATGAGGGAAGGAGAAGAATCACTATAACTCTTTCTTGTGACTAATCTTTCTAAGTCAGACTACACGGTCTCTGATGTTCTATGTCCCATAAGGTTTAAAAAGCTTGAAGCAAGGCAGCTTAGCTTGTCTAAACTGGGAAAATAGCAAACAAAGGTGGGTCAAAAACATATACCCAATCCAACTTTCTTGTCACTACAGTCAGGGCACTCAGCAATCTCACCTGTCATCTTGTCACATGAATTAGCTGTCATGCTTCTGCAGCTTTCTGTGAAGAGAACCTATGCTTTTCCCTTTCCCAATAAGGTAGTTGTTTAGGATCAAGCCATATGCCAATAAGTAGATCCTTTTCATCTCACCTAGACATAATTATGTCTGGTTTTAAGATACTATGAGGCATTTATTAAGTTCTTTGACATCCAAATTTCAAAATTCTTAAAATAAAAGTATGATTAAAATAATGTGCTTGATTATTCAACATTTTAAAACACCATCTACAGCACACAATTTAATTATCTGTGTTGAAGCAGGGTGAAGCTCAAAAGAATAAGCGTGTGATCCAATTCACATATAGTTTTCTCCCATAAAAGGGCTGTTTTTAAACACAGTAATTGGTATGCATGCAGGCATGAATTTATAGAAGAGACAGAAGCATGCATAAGAACAATTTTTTTAACTTATCTTTGGAATAATGATTGCCAATTTTATTTTAAAATGATGCTATGCAATAGATCAAATATTAATATTCTGTAATAACCAATTTAATTGCTCTTTTGAACAAGAAACAGACACTTTGTCAGGTTCTTAAGACACAATTTTTGTTATAGGTTTTCTAAAATATACGAATATATCTTACAATTCTTTATTACCACCACAGCAGCCTTAATAGGATGTTAAAACTGTGCTTTGAGGCGAACGCCACCTCGGCCTCGCCCGCCTCCGGCCTTCCTCTCAGGTGGAAGAGGCTGAAGCGACCCAATCTGTTGTAGGCCAGAAAGCCAGAGCAAGGGCAGCAAAGCACCCTGAGTCCTAGTGGAAAAAATATGGCTACCTCCGGTGGGGACAGGCGGAGGCTCATGGGGGCAATGGCGAGAGCGGCCCTCCCCTGAGTTCACTACAAAGGCACCAGCTTTCTGGTGGCCTCCTGCGCCACCATCGCGCAGGTAAAGCTGTGTACCCCATGGCCCTGCACGGCAGCAGCCAGCAGTCGGCCATCTCCAAGTGGGCCAATGGTCTGCCTGGAGGAGAAGAAAAATGACTTTACAATAATGTTTTCTCTTGCCAGGGAATTGCTGTGGGCACAGCTAATATTTAATTACCATTGATTATAATTGATAACAATTATTAAAGCCTTTTTATGTTTTGTAAAGCCTTTAGTTCTTTGCCAATTAATTTGTGTCTCAATTAATAGCGCCTTAAGAAAAGCTTAAGTTCTCCTGTGGTGAGTTTAAGGTAAGGTCTTAGCCAATTAATATCTCCTGGAAGCTTTTGAAAATAAAAATTTGAAGCAAATCAATTTTTCGTTCTAGATTTTCTGTACCACAATATTATAGTATAACTAAAACCCTAAGTATTAAAAGAATATTGCCTCTGAATCTTTTCTGGAGCAACAGCTACTCCCAAGAACTTAAAAGCTCCTTGTGTGAGAGCAAGGATTTAAAGTAAACTTTCCTTGAGAGGCATTAGCTAATAAAATACTTTCCACTTAGGAAACACTATACACTAAAAGATTCAAACTCTTAGATTCTTGTATAGAAGCAGAGATGCTAAGAATTTTTCTTATATAATGTAAAGCTATGTTAGCCATACCTACAGGCAAAATTTTCCAGTTCACTAGAAGCAAAACTCTTTACAATTATCAGAATGCAAAGGAAAAATCAAACTCTTAAATCCATAATAACTTTACATGAAGTAGGCAAGTCAAATCACAATGTCCTGATAAGTTCTACAGCCTGATTGACCTTTTATAAACTTAGAATTTAAACTTTATTATCTGGGTAGATCTGCAAAGATGCTCTTTTAGCTAAAAGGAATTTTCCCTGAAGGTAAGGAGAGGCAAGTTTGAGATCTTCCTTAGGCACCGTTTGCAAGACAAAAGAAAGTCACACAAACCCCCCAGAGGCTACACTGAGCTTAGTTCCTCTTGCTGTGAGGACAGATTTCAGGATTATTAAGTTTCTTTTGCAATATTAGAATATAACTACAACCTTGAGAAAGCAAAACCCAATTTCAAAACAATTTATCACCTTAGAATCAACATTAAAACTTCACTATAACATTGCAAAATTTGGCTGCCAATTTATACCTATGAATTCATGACAGTGCAGATTTTAATGCTTCATTAAAGAGACACTGCTTTAAATCTTATCTTTAATTCTACTTTCTAGGATAAGAATATTATAAGAATATTAAATATTATCCCAACTAGAAGTATCCTTAGAGTCCCAACCTCTTGGTCTGCCTTATGCCATGTGTTTGAAAGACACCAAACCTGAGTTACCAATTTAAAGCTAACCTTCTAGTAACCAGTGTTACAGCTATTTGACCATACCCAATAACTTATAAGTTAATACTCTTGTGATGAAGACATGCAGAGCATATTACACCTCTAAGACCAAACCCCCCCCCCCAAAAAAAACCAAATGAAGTGGCTACACAAGTCTAATAAATTTAGACCAATCAAAGAATTTCAATTTTTTTAGCTATAACTATGAGATAAGAAAAGTACCTTGTCATTAGCTAAATGCAATAATCACCATTGCAGAGAACCCTCCAGGAAAAAAAACCCATCTATCAGCTTTTTTGCCCCAAAACCAAGAGGCTGAAGACTCCCTTTCTTTGAGAGAAGCTTTTCCAGCAATGGCTCCCCTGCTGTGCCTGATCCTGGCTAAAGTGTGTGGCCACTCTCTTGCTGAACCAGCTGATAAAGTTTTAGCCATCTTTATTTTCCAACATGAAACGTAGAACATTCAGTCATTCAGACAACGAGACAAAACACACATGGATTGAACACATGAACATACCAGTGCACCAGATGTTAGACAACACAAAGTGGGCAGAGAACTTCTGCTGTAAGGGCTAGAGCGAAAAAGGCAGGGCATCCCCCGAAATTTCTCTCTGCCTCTGGGAGAATTTCAAAACCCATTTTACTCGAAGTTATTTTATTATTACGAACCCTGTTTCTGCCACCCGATGCAGCTGCCGTCTGCAGAAATCTGCCTGATTATTTAATTTAAACCCTTTGTCCTCTCACCTAAAGCAGTTTTTTGAAAACTGCGGACAACCATCTGATCAGTTCCCAGTTTCGAAAATTCGCTGTTGACCTAAGTGAATCCAGCATTGGGTTAGAACTGAATTCCAACCTTAGCCAGTATCTTCTGCACCTCCAGCAACACTTTACCTGTTGCTTCATTGTACCCCATATGAATTATTTGATTCTTTTTCTTCCCGTGGAGCTCCATTACCAAGCAGTGTTCCTTCAGCTTTTTTCTGCCATTCCTTAGGTCCCACGTTCAGACGCCAAACTGTTGGAAACCTGTGGCTCACATGAACTGGGTTTCACCTGGGAGGCAAACCGGGGCTGAAAAGAGAGGGGAAACTAAGCAGAGGAGAGAGAAATGGAGCCAAGACAAAGTTCCTGATCAATGCTCAAATGTTTAATGGTGAATATGCTTATAAAGGGGGGGAGGGGAGGGAGCCCATTCCTGCCAACTCATCCTTTGAGCCCAGCTGCAGGTGACCACGTGCAGGATAGGGTGTAGTCTCAGGAATAGCTCTTTGGCCTCCCAGCAGGTAGCAGTATCTTGAAGAGGAACAGTGACAGTGGCTGAACAATAGAGTGATCTAGGAAGGCAGGCTCCACCCTAGGTAATCTCCTTAGTGGCAGCAAAGTCGAGGTGTGGCTCAGTCAGCTTCAGGCTTGGGGAAGGTTACACACACACACACACACACACACACACACACACACACACACACGGATGAACAACATATGAATAATAACTGCTGAGTCTGTTTTTGTTGTTTATATCCATATAATATCAGGGTTTATCACTTTGCATTGAAGCACGAATTAGGGGATCCATCCCTGGGGGAGGGCAGTTCTCCCTCTCTCTGCAATCATTAATTGTTTGTAACCTCCTTCAGCCTAGAAAGGCTGGATCAGACCTTACACCACTGAGGCGGGGCCACCTGCTGTGCTGCTTCCCATCACTCTCCTTTGATGTGACACTGCCTGCCACCTGCTTGAGGCCTAACCGGTTCTCCAAGATTTTCCAGAGTTAGCTGCAAACTGTGAATTTGGCGAGTTTCTGCTAAAATACTATTCTGACACTTCTCATCTCTACATAAAGAAACTTGGCGTGACTGGGGATGGGCTCCCTTCTTTATAAACACAGATTTTATTATTAAACAGCTGATCCTTGAGCAGACTAGCTTGTCTTGGTTCCATAATTTCTCTACCCACCTTGAACTCTCCATGAACTCTTCAGTGCAGGGTCCTCTTACCCCTCCCATCCAGAGATAGTTCCCGGAACACTCCTGAACTTTTTACCCCGAGTTACCCCCTCCCAATTGGAAACTGTTCCAGGAACATTTTCAGATAAGGGTTTCCTTAAACCCTCCCAACTTAGGATTATGCCAAGAACATTTTTCAAGATAAGGGTTTGTTCAAACCTCAAGATGTTCCAATAGATCAAGTACATTGCCAAAATATAGGACACGACCCCTTGGTTACGAAAAGTCTCTTGGAAAGTCCCTGAGAATAACCTTTGGCAGAACTCTTTAATGACGCACATTTGTACTTTCCTTGCCCTGTTCCCCCTTACCCTTTTCCTATAAAAGCCTGTGCCAAATCTGGGCAAATTGTCGATTCTCCTCTGCACCTTGCTGGCTGCATGAGTTTCGACCCCAGAGCTCTGGTATATGTATTTGCTTGCTGTTGCTTTATAAAATCTTACCCTCTATACATCTTAAGTTCGGCCTCAGAGTCTTCTTGGGTGTGCGGCTGTCCCGAGGCTTGAGTGAGTGTCTCCCTTTGGGAGTTTTGGAGTCTTTCATTTGGTGCATTGGCCGGGAATCAGCGCGACTACCCAGAAGTCCTGGACCCACTCAGTTCGGTCTCAGTGTCTTCTTGGGTGCGCGGCTGACCCGAGGCTTGAGTTCATTTGGTGCGTTGGCCGGGAATCAGCGCGATCACCCAGAAGTCCTGAACCCACTCAGGGGTAAGATTTTTATTCTGCTATTCTGTTTGGTCTGGTATCTGTGTTCTGTATCTGGAGGCCAGGTAGGCCGTTCTGCTGTTTGGTGCGATCGCAGTTTTGGTTTTGCGTGACGCTCTGTGCTCAGTACGAGCACCAGAGACCGTGCTCCGGGAGCTGGAGACCAGGCAGGTCTCAATAGAGAGCGCGGGGTGAATAGAGACAGACGTGTCTGGTGTTCACCGTCCGATCGCCCTGGGGGACGCCCCAGGAAGACAAGGGGAGGGCCAAGGACGCTTGGCGGACCCCTCTGAAGGCCGAGAGACCATCACTTTGGTGGAAGGTCTAAGCCGGCCGGCCTTGGAAAGGCCATCTGATTCTGTAAGTTGCCTGTGGGCGACGCGAGGTCGCCGCCGTTTTTGGTTTCTTTTCTGTCTCAGTCTTGTGTCTGCTCTTGTTGTTGCTGCTATTACCCTAGAAATGGGACAGTCTACCTCCTCTCCCCTGTCTCTAACCCTGGAGCATTGGAGAGAGGTGAGGGCCAGGGCCCACAACCAGTCAGTGGAGGTTAGAAAGGGTCCGTGGCAGACTTTCTGCACCTCCGAATGGCCGACATTTGGAGTGGGCTGGCCACCAGAGGGTGCTTTTGACTTGTCACTAATCGCCGCCGTCAGGCAGATTGTTTTTCAGGAAGAAGGAGGTCACCCTGATCAGATCCCCTACATCGTGACTTGGCAGAATCTTGTTCAGTTCCCACCTCCATGGGTCAAGCCTTGGATTCCAAATTCTTCGAAACTGACAGTTGCAGTTGCCCAGTCTGATGCAGCCGAAAAGTCCGGTCCCTCAGCACCCCCCAAGATTTATCCAGAGATTGACGACCTCCTCTGGATGGACTCCCAACCTCCCCCTTATCCCCCACCCCAGCAGCCGCCTGCGGCTGCCCCGCCGCAGGGACCGGCGGGGGGAACTAGGAGCCGCAGAGGCCGGAGCCCTGGGGAAGAGGGGGGGCCGGATTCAACAGTTGCCTTGCCACTTAGAGCACATGTGGGAGGGCCAGCGCCAGGACCTAATGATCTTATTCCTTTACATTACTGGCCTTTTTCCTCTTCTGATTTATACAATTGGAAAACTAACCACTCTCCTTTCTCTGAAAACCCCTCTGGGCTTATTGGGCTCCTTGAGTCCCTTATGTTCTCCCATCAACCCACTTGGGATGATTGTCAGCAACTTTTGCAGGTCCTCTTCACCACGGAGGAGAGAGAAAGGATCCTGCTGGAAGCCAGAAAGAATGTCCTGGGACAAGATGGGACCCCCACTAATCTCCCCAACCTCATAAATGAAACCTTCCCCTTGACTCGTCCTAATTGGGACTACAACACTGCGGAAGGTAGGGAGCGTCTCACGGTCTACCGCCGGACTCTAGTGGCGGGGCTCAAGGGGGCCGCACGGCGACCTACTAATTTGGCCAAGGTAAGAGAGGTCCTTCAGGGTCCAGTGGAGCCGCCCTCTGTTTTCTTAGAACGACTAATGGAGGCTTACAGGAGATATACACCGTTTGATCCCTCTTCAGAGGGTCAAAAAGCAGCCGTGGCTATGGCTTTCATTGGTCAGTCTGCCTCTGATATTAAGAAAAGGCTGCAAAGACTAGAGGGGCTCCAAGATTATACTTTACAGGATTTGGTGAGAGAAGCTGAAAGAGTGTATCACAAGAGGGAGACAGAAGAGGAAAAACAGGAGAGAGAAAAGAGAGAGCTCGAAGCGAGAGAGAATCGGCGTGATCGCCGCCAAGAGAGAAACTTAACTAAGATTTTGGCCATAGTAGTAGGTGCAAAAGGGGCAGAAATAGACCAGTCAGGGTACCTGGGCAACAGGGCAAGAAGACCTCTAAGAGATCAGAAACCTCCACTTGAAAAAGACCAGTGTGCATACTGTAAAGAGAAAGGACATTGGGCCAGAAATTGCCCCAAGAGGAAGCCAAGAGAAAAGAAGGTGTTGACTATGAAAGAAGACTAGGGGAGTCGGGGCTCGGATCCCCTCCCTGAGCCCAGGGTAACACTTCCTGTGGAGGGGACTCCCGTTAATTTTTTAATAGACACAGGAGCAGAACATTCAGTTTTGACTAAACCATTATGACAATTAGGAAGTAAAAAGACTATGGTGATAGGAGCTACTGGCAGTAAACTTTACCCCTGGACTACTAAGAGAGTTTTGGAAGTAGGAAAAAATCAAGTAACTCATTCTTTTCTTGTGATTCCTGAATGCCCGGCGCCCCTTCTCGGACGAGATTTGTTGACTAAACTTAAAGCACAAGTCCAGTTCACCTCAAAGGGACCAGAAGTCACCTGGGGAGAGACCCCTATAGCATGCCTGGTTTTAAATTTAGAAGAAGAGTATCGCCTCCATGAGCAGGGTCCTAAACAGTTGCCAGACCCTGAATGGCTATCCGCTTTTTCTGAAGTATGGGCTGAGCAGGCAGGAATGGGATTAGCTAAACAAGTGCCTCCGGTCGTGGTAGAGTTAAAAGCCGATGCCTCTCCTGTCTTGATCAAGCAGTACCCTATGAGTAAGGAAGCTAAAGAAGGCATCCGGCCGCATATTCAGAGACTGATTGAACAAGGAATTTTGGTGCCTTGCCAATCTCCTTGGAACACTCCTCTCCTGCCAGTGCGGAAGCCTGGGACTAATGATTATCGACCAGTGCAAGATTTAAGAGAGGTTAATAAGAGAGTACAGGATATTCACCCTACTGTTCCAAATCCTTACAACTTATTAAGTTCCCTCCCGCCGGAGCGGACTTGGTACACTGTTTTGGACTTAAAAGATGCTTTTTTCTGCCTTCAACTGCACCCTAATAGTCAGCCACTGTTCGCATTTGAGTGGAGGGACCCAGAAGGAGGATATACAGGCCAGCTAACCTGGACAAGGTTGCCCCAAGGATTCAAGAACTCCCCCACTCTTTTTGATGAAGCACTTCACCGAGACCTTACACCTTTCAGGGCACAGAATCCTCAGATCTCTCTCTTACAGTATGTAGATGACTTGCTGATTGCAGCCTCAACTCAGGAACTGTGCCTTGAAGGAACTAAGAGGCTCCTGAATGAACTGGGTGAGTTGGGGTATCGGGTATCAGCTAAGAAAGCCCAGCTATGTCGTACTGAGGTGACCTACCTAGGGTACACCCTCCGGGAAGGAAAGCAGTGGCTCACTGAGGCCAGAAAACAAACTGTGATGCTGATCCCAACCCCTACCACCCCGCGCCAAGTACGTGAGTTTCTGGGGACGGCGGGCTTCTGCAGACTCTGGATACCAGGGTTCGCGACACTGGCAGCCCCTCTATATCCACTTACTAAAGAAAAAGTCCCATTCACTTGGACTGAGGAACACCAAAAAGCCTTTGACAGCATAAAGGCAGCCTTGCTTGCAGCCCCCGCCCTGGCTTTGCCAGATCTGACTAAGCCTTTTACCCTATATGTTGATGAGCGGGCTGGAATAGCCCGTGGGGTTTTGACTCAGACTCTGGGGCCCTGGAAGCGGCCAGTGGCCTACTTATCTAAAAAGCTCGACCCAGTTGCCAGCGGCTGGCCTTCTTGTCTGAAGGCCATTGCTGCAGTGGCTCTGCTTGTAAAAGACGCTGACAAGCTTACTCTGGGTCAGCATGTGACTGTAATCGCCCCCCATGCTCTGGAAAGTATTGTACGTCAGCCCCCTGACCGGTGGATGACTAATGCCCGGATGACCCACTACCAGAGTTTGTTGCTAAATGATCGAGTAACTTTTGCTCCACCTGCTATCCTCAATCCTGCTACCCTCCTCCCCTTGGCGGATGACTCCATTCCTGTACATCAATGCGCTGATATCCTGGCTGAGGAAACTGGAACGAGGAGAGATCTAACTGATCAGCCTTGGCCGGGTGTGCCTGCCTGGTACACAGATGGCAGCAGCTTTGTGGTGGAGGGAAAAAGGAAAGCAGGAGCAGCGGTAGTAGATGGAAAACAGGTAATTTGGGCGAGTGGTCTTCCAGAAGGAACTTCGGCTCAGAAGGCTGAACTCATGGCACTAACCCAAGCCCTGCGGTTGGCTGAAGGTAAGGCGATTAACATTTACACTGACAGCCGTTATGCTTTCGCTACAGACCATATCCATGGGGCCATCTACCAACAAAGGGGGCTGCTTACCTCGGCAGGAAAAGACATTAAAAACAAAGAAGAGATTCTAGCCCTCTTAGAGGCTATACATATGCCAAAGAAAGTGGCCATTATCCATTGTCCGGGACACCAGAAAGGTCAGGATCCTGTGGCCCAAGGAAACCAGATGGCTGATGTAGCAGCAAAACAGGCAGCTCAGGGGGTGATGGCTTTGGCAGAAAAGAGTGGGCCTTCGTCAGGACCCTCACCAGTGACTCATCCTAATTGCAATTGTATATTCAGTCAAAAGCAAGCTGCTCTAGAAAAAGCAGTCTTAGTGGAGGGAGGCGAGCCCACGCCAGAACCTCATCAAGAAGCAAGCCAGGACCAAAAAGACCAAAAAGAAGAATATGATATCAGGGAGCTTATCTGGACTGCGGACCAACTTCCCTATTTTTCCCAAGCACATATCAAGCTACCTGCCAGAGAGGGAAGAGAGTTTGTCCAGAAACTGCATCAATTCACCCATTTAGGGGTTGACAAACTCCTGAAACTTATTAAACATTCCAGATATCAGATCCAAGAATTAAATAAGGTGGTGCAACAGGTGGTAGAGTCCTGTCGAGCTTGTGTGCTCACTAATGCTGCCCGGCCTTATAAAGAACAAGGAAAAAGACAACGGGGGGATCGCCCAGGAGTTTACTGGGAAGTAGATTTTACTGAAATTAAACCAGGAATGTATGGTAACAAGTACCTGCTGGTATTTGTAGACACTTTTTCAGGGTGGGTAGAGGCTTTTCCCACCAAGTCTGAAACTGCCAAGGTAGTGACTAAGAAGATCCTTGAAGAAATTCTACCCCGGTTCGGGATCCCTAAGGTAATTGGCTCAGACAACGGGCCCGCATTTGTTGCCCAGGTAAGTCAGGGATTGGCCACACAATTGGGGACTGATTGGAAATTACACTGTGCTTATAGACCCCAAAGCTCAGGACAGGTAGAAAGAATGAATAGAACTCTAAAAGAGACCCTAACTAAATTAGCTATTGAGACCGGCGGTAAGGACTGGGTGACCCTCCTTCCCTTTGCGCTCCTTAGGGTCCGAAACACACCTGGACGTTTCGGTCTTACTCCTTATGAAATTCTACATGGGGACCACCCCCCTTAACTGAGTCTGGCGGGACATTGGATCCCTGTGTTGACTCCTCCTCACCCTCTGCTCTGTTTACCCATTTAAAGGCTTTGGAGGTTGTCAGAACACAGATCTGGGACCAGATCAAAGAAGCTTATGCACCAGGGACTACTACAGTGCCCCCGGGTTCCAGGTTGGAGATTCGGTCCTCGTCAGACGACATCGAGCCGGCACTCTCGAGCCTCGGTGGAAAGGGCCATACCTGGTGCTGTTAACAACCCCCACAGCAGTAAAGGTAGACGGAATCGCCGCCTGGATCCACGCCTCCCATGTCAAGAAGGCTTCTAGCCAGGAAAGAGGCAACCATGAAGACAACTGGACGGTGGCAACTACTGACAATCCTCTTAAACTTCGCTTGTGTCTCGGGCGACACCCTAAGCCTAGGGAATCACAACCCTCATGCCCCAGTTCAGCAGTCCTGGGAAGTGCTTAATGGGGAGGGAAACATTGTATGGGCAACCACTGCAGTCCTTCCCCCTTGGACTTGGTGGCCTGATCTCACTCCTGACATCTGTAGATTAGCAGCAGGATCTCCCAATTGGGACCTCCCCGATCATACTGATCTTGTTAAACCACCCCCTGAACAGCAGTGCGTTCCGAGTGGGATAGGGAGCAACTATGGATGTTCAGGGCAGTTCTACCGAGCTAATCTTAGGGCTGCACATTTTTATGTTTGCCCTGGTCAGGGTCGAAATGGAAGGCTTCAACAAGAATGTGGAGGGGCATCAGATTATTTTTGTAGTAAATGGACATGTGAAACGACAGGGGATGCCTACTGGAAGCCTTCCTCTAATTGGGACCTGATCACGGTAAAACGAGGTAGTGGTTATGATGGGCCGGACCAAGGAGAAAGGAACTCCTATAAATATCCAGAGAATGGGTGCGCTCTTAAAAACAGCCCCCCAGGACCATGCAAGGGTAAATACTGCAACCCCTTACTTATAAAATTCACCGAAAAAGGGAAACAAAATCGGTTAAGTTGGTTTAAAGGAAATAGGTGGGGTTTGCGCATATACATTCCACCAAGAGACCCTGGGTTCATTTTTACAATCAGGTTGACAGTAAAAGAATTGGCAGTAACCCCCATAGGGCCCAATAAAGTCATTACAGAACAGGGTCCCCCAATAGTACCAGCTCCCCCACAAGTCCCGGCTGTACCAGCTTCACCAACTCCACGGCCCAGAACAGCAAGACCTTCCCTAGGGACTAATACTTTCCTCATGAGGACGACCTTAGCTTCCCCATCATCCCTAGACACAGAAAGCCGTCTGGTCAGTCTAGTCCAAGGAGCTTTTTTGGTGTTGAATAGGACAAATCCTAATATGACTCAATCATGTTGGTTATGCTATGCCTCTAGGCCCCCTTATTATGAAGGAATTGCTCAGATCAGGACTTATAATACTACTTCAGATCATTCTCAATGCCTTTGGGGGGAAAACAGAAAGCTGACTCTGGAAGCAGTTTCAGGGAGTGGGCTCTGTTTAGGCCAGGCGCCTCAGGATAAACGGCACCTTTGTAATCAGACCCAGAACATCCAGCCTAGCAAGGGTGGTCAGTATCTGGTGCCCCCCATAGATACAGTATGGGCTTGTAATACCGGTCTCACTCCTTGTGTATCTATATCTGTTTTTAATAGTTCCAAAGATTTTTGCATTTTAGTTCAGCTTATTCCTAGACTCCTGTATCATGATGATAGTTCCTTTTTAGATAAGTTTGATCATCGGGTCCGCTGGAAAAGAGAGCCCATTACTTTAACTCTGGCAGTACTTTTAGGATTGGGAGTAGCAGCGGGAGTAGGTACAGGGACCGCTGCCTTAATTCAGGCCCCTCAATACTATGAAGAATTACGTACAGCTATGGACATTGATCTTAGAACTATAGAACAGTCTATAACTAAATTAGAAGAATCTTTAACTTCCCTATCTGAAGTAGTGCTGCAAAATAGGAGAGGATTAGACTTATTATTCCTTAAAGAAGGAGGACTTTGCGCTGCCCTAAAAGAAGAATGTTGTTTTTATGTTGATCACTCAGGAGTAATCAAAGACTCTATGGCTAGACTTAGAGAACGCCTAGATATGCGTAAAAGAGAGAGAGAAAGCCAACAAGGATGGTTTGAAAGCTGGTTTAATAGGTCCCCTTGGCTCACCACCCTCCTCTCCACCATAGCAGGACCCTTAATTATACTTATGCTTTTGCTTATTTTTGGCCCTTGTATATTTAATAAGTTAGTAGCTTTTATTAGAGAAAGAATAAATGCAGTGCAAGTTATGGTATTAAGGCAACAATATCGGGTCCTTCAGGATGCCGATACCCAGCTCTAAGATTAGAGCTTGTTACTAAAAGAAGGGGGGAATGAAGGAAGGAAAGTTGAACTCTCCATGAACTCTTCAGTGCAGGGTCCTCTTACCCCTCCCATCCAGAGATAGTTCCCGGAACACTCCTGAACTTTTTACCCCGAGTTACCCCCTCCCAATTGGAAACTGTTCCAGGAACATTTTCAGATAAGGGTTTCCTTAAACCCTCCCAACTTAGGATTATGCCAAGAACATTTTTCAAGATAAGGGTTTGTTCAAACCTCAAGATGTTCCAATAGATCAAGTACATTGCCAAAATATAGGACACGACCCCTTGGTTACGAAAAGTCTCTTGGAAAGTCCCTGAGAATAACCTTTGGCAGAACTCTTTAATGACGCACATTTGTACTTTCCTTGCCCTGTTCCCCCTTACCCTTTTCCTATAAAAGCCTGTGACAAATCTGGGCAAATTGTCGATTCTCCTCTGCACCTTGCTGGCTGCATGAGTTTCGACCCCAGAGCTCTGGTATATGTATTTGCTTGCTGTTGCTTTATAAAATCTTACCCTCTATACATCTTAAGTTCGGCCTCAGAGTCTTCTTGGGTGTGTGGCTGTCCCGAGGCTTGAGTGAGTGTCTCCCTTTGGGAGTTTTGGAGTCTTTCAACAGCACTAAACCTGCTCGCTGGATTTAATTAGGTTCAGCAGTGAGTTATTGGGAACTAGGAACTCAACAGACAGTCAGCACAGCTTCCAGAAGCTGCTTTTTAGGAGAGAGAAATAAAAGAGTTTAGATTTAATAATCAGGTTGATGGCCGCAGTTAGAAACTGCATCAGGCGAGAGGAAAGTGGATTTTGAAACTCTCCCAGGTACAGAGAGAAAATCGGGGAATCCCCTCTTTGTGTGTGTGCCGGCCAGTGTCTTTGTTCTGAGTGTCCGTCTTATGTTTCCTGAAATGAACATGTGCTGGTTGTGTTGGTGTGTTGTCTGTGTTTCCTCCCTTGTCTCTGAAGCATGGCACAGTCTGAATTTAGATCCGCCTGAGTTTGGTTTCTATGGTGTTTATAGACGATGGGGTTTTCTGAAATGCATGCTTGGTATTTGCAGCTGTCCCTATGTGCTGTAAGGACCGGAGGACTGTGGTCAGCAGATGTACTAAGAAGACTGCCACCTCCCCAGGGGACGCCCTGGGGGAGTGGGGAGAGCCAGAGACATCTGGCAGTCTCCGGAGATTGGTCAGAGGGACCAAGTTTTGCTTATGAAATGGAAGCTTACCCTTCTAATTCCTTTGCCTGCTTGTAGAGGACGAAAAGGGTTGCATGTGTCTGGATCTGTTGGTTTCTGTTTTGTGTGTTTTGTGTATGTGTTTAGAGCTATGTGAAAATTTAGAGAAGTGCTAGTGTGACTGGAAAAGCCCTGCTGGGAGCTGATTGCAAACAGTTCTTAAAAGGGCAGGCAGCTTCTTTCTTATAACAGAAAGTTAACTTAAAATTGGTAACTCAGCATTAGAGTCATTCTAAACAACATGTGGCAGGAGTGAACCCCGGTCTTTAAAGATACTTCAAAATAGGGATAATCTTTGTGCCAGGACTCTGGCAGAGTGCTCAGATTGAGAAATGTTTGCGCTTGAGTAGACTCGGAGCTCAGCTCAAAGCAGCCTAAGTGAGGTTTTGTGACATTTCTTTTGTTTCTCAAACTGGGGAAGTTCCTGGGACCACACCTTTCACTGCCTTCAGGGAAGATTCCTTAAGATTCAGAGGCAATATCTTTTAATACTTAGGTTTTTAGCTATACTAGAAAATCGTGGTCCAGAAAAATCTAAGAAGGAAAAATGGATTTGCTTCACACCATTATTTTAAATAAAATTGTCAATCAATATCCCAAAGATGTTAAAAAATTGTTTTTATACATGCTTCTGTATCTTCTATAAACTCATGCATGCATGCATCCCAGTTACTGTGTTTAAAAACAACCCCTCTATGGGAAATAAGTAGATGTGAATTGGATCACACACTTATTCTTTTGAGCTTCCCCCTGCTTCAGCACAGATAATTAAGTTGTGTGGTATGGATGGTATTTTAAAATGCTGAACAATCAAACCTTAATTTATATATTAATAGTCAATATTATATCGCAGAGCTCACAATTGCTTAAGATGTTTTGTCCCTCAGATGCTATTAATTCTCAAATTTGCAATTGCTTATACATACAACTCATTAGTAAAAATGCTAAATTTATATCTCAGGCAGATTACAGGCCTTACATAAGAATAATTTCGTTCTTTATTTATTCAAAAACAGTTATGGTTTAAGATAATATTTTAGTACTCTTAGAAATTGTGCATATCACATTATAAAAAAAAATTGCTCTTAGTGTCTTCAGTTCCTACTTTATTCCACATAATAGTGTTAATTCTTGAGGACTTATACTTAATAAATTGTTGCAAATAAATGCTCTTATTTCTGTGTTAATAAATAAATAAATTATACACATGTGACTATTAATAACTTTTTAAGATTTCTAGTTACATCCGCTCTCCAAGAGAAACAATTGAAAGTGCAATTAGTCATTGCCCATGTTACATGAATACTGACTATAACAGTCAAGTATTTGAGATGTTTTGTCAAAAAATTATTAATTCTTTAGGACAAGGTATTGTGGAACTTTAAAACTTTAACTTCTAAAAAGACAAAGAAGGGGAAATTATATCCCCGTGCATACTATTTAGTGCATTCCCATGCACATTATTTAAATCATACTTTTATTTTAGAATTTTGAAATTTAGATGTCAAAGAATTTAATAAATGACTTATAGTATCTTAAAAGGATCTACTTATTGGCATATGGCTTTATCTTAAACAGCTACCTTATTAGGAAGAGGAAAAGCATAGGTTTTCTCCACAGAATGCTGCAGAAGCATGATGGCTAATTCGTGTGACCAGCTGACAGGTAAGTTCGTTCTCTCAGTGCCCTGACTTTAGTGACAAGGAATCTGAATTTGGTACACGTTTTTGATCCATCCTTGCTTGCCATTTTTCCAGTTTGGACAAGTGAAGCTGCCTTGCTACAAGCCTTTTAACCTTATGGTAAAAAGAACATCAGAGACTGTGTAATCTGACTTAGAAGAATTAGTCATATAATAGAGTCATAATGATTCTTCTCTTTTCTTCAGTGTGACCAGTTATTCTAACTCAATCTTTGACTCGTCTAGTAATAATTCCAATATTAGAGATTCTTATTGAAGATAGCTAAAATTCTTAATTTCCTAGCAAAGTTAATTTGGAGCACAGCCAGAAAATCTCTGGCCTTTCTGCTAATTCTCAAAGCCAACTCCCCAACACAGGGAGGCCAGAGCCTGAGCTTGATCTTTGCTAATTTGCAACTGAATGGAATACCTTGACTTCTCCAAAGAAGCTTTTATAGTGTTGCCTTTCACTGCCCCACCTTTGTTTCTCAAGCCGGTCAGCCACCCCTTTCAGCCTGACTACAGCAAGAGTAAACGCCTCCAACAGTGCAGGTGGCAGTTATTATTCATCATCAAGAAGCATTTTAAGTACATATTGTGGCTTTGGTCTGAACTGGGAGTAAGGTGTGCTATGAGGGCCAGTTAGTCAATGATGGGCAACCATCTCAGAATCATACCAATCTAAGACAGGGGTATATGCCAAAAGGCCGTGGCTGTTAATAATACACCACAGAGCCATGTTTTGTGTAAAATAAACACAAACAAGCTGCTCGTATGCTCCTATGACAGATAAGGATGATTCAAGAAGGTCTAAGATCCTAAGGCAGGCACGGCTGCCAGCCACCATAACTCCTAGGCAAGACTATAGAGCATAAATAAATTTTATGCCTCAGTCCAGTTTTGTTTAATATTATATAAAGGAGAGAAAATGTAACCTCCTTCAGCCTAGATAGGTTGTATCAGACCTTATACCACTGAGGCGGGGCCACCTGCTGTGCTCCTTCACACCACTCTCCTTTGATGTGACACTGCCTGCCACTGGCCTGAGGCTGAACCGTTTCTCCAAGGTTTTCCAGAGTTAGCTGCAAACTGTGAATTTGGTGAGTTTCTGCTAAAAGGCTGCTCTGACACTTCTCATCTCTACATAAAGAAACTTGGTATGACTGGGATGGGCAGCCCTCTATAAATGCAGATTTTATTATTAAACATTTGAACCTTGAGCAGACTAGCTTGACTTGGTTCTATAATTTCTCTACCTGCCTAGATTCCCTGTTCTCTTTCAGTTCCAAGAAGCCTCCTAGGCTGGAACCCAGACATGAGAGCCGCAGGCTGGCCCCAACAATTGTTTGCAGGTATTTTTTTGTTTGTTTGTTTTGTTTTTTGTTTTTTTTTGGGGGGGAGGGGCTAGGGTTGAGACACTGTGGAATTTCTCCTTCTGCACTGGTATGTTTTGAAATTTTCTGAATATTATATGTAGTAATTATTTGTTATCATTTGCATGTCAAATGTATGCTATATAGACTCATTTGTTTGAACACCTGTTCCCAACAGGTGATGCTGATTGGGAAATCTGGAGACTGTTTCTAGGAGGTGGAGCCTTCCTGAAGGAAATAAATCTTCCCACCTTTCTCTTCACTCTGTGCTTCTTGACTATAGATGCAACATGAATGGCATCCTCACACATGTGCTGCTATACTATCCTTTCTGGATAGTATCTTCTCAAACTAGAAGCCAAACCAGGTGCTCTGTCAGAGTATGACACAAATAATGGGGACTGTGTTCATCTATATTTTGTAATTACAAAGTAACAGTAAGATATCAGACATTTAAATTACCAATCATGGATTTTATTTATTGCTTCTAGTTGTTGCATTGGTAGATTAAATTATCATTATTCAGGCAAATGATATATTTTATTTGTATATTTTCTTTGCATGTGTGTGTGTGTGTCTGTGTGTGTGTGCTGGTACATATACATGTGTGCATGAATATGAATGTAATGGGTGTGGAGGACAGAGGTTAACTTTCGGTTGCTTTCAAACTTGGAAAATGTCCACATGTTTCTGAGATAGAGCCTCTCCCTGGGACTTGGGACTTTGTCATTTAAGGAAGACTGTCTAGCCAATGATCCCAAGAGATTTTCTGTCTTGTCCTTCCTAGTGTTTGTATTAAATATTTGTCTATATATATATTTGGATACAGAGGACCAGATGGGTTGTTATACTTGTATAGTAAACATTTTATCTGCTGAGCTATACACCAGTTCATCATTTGCTCATTGTTCAACATTAATATAATTGCCTTATACTATGGGTAATAAAAATACAGGAGAATACCAAGAAAAACACCATGAATGTGACATTAAGGATTTAGGACTTCCACTGGAGGCATACCCACGACTAGAAAATGTAAGTAATCAGTGATGTGATTGCATAATTTCCCTAAAAAAAAAAACCAGATTACACCTCTCAAAAGTGATATGCAAATGTGAATTCTTGTTGCAAATATAAGAATGTTCCCTAAATCTAGTATACGTTCAATACCATTAAACATTTATAATTGTAGGCATGAGATATATATTTAGTCTCATTTTAAAAAAAAATTTCTAACTGCTAATGGATCTCAACATCTTTCTTGAAATAAACTTCTGAACTTTTGAATTTCACTGATTGTTAGTTTTCTGTTTTTTGATGAATTTTACTTATTTAGGATTTCTGGGACTATGTTTCAGAATTGTATTATGTCATATAAATATTAATCTCTCAATTTTTAAAATCTCAATTATCTTTTTCAAGACATTCTCCCATATTTATATTTAGTGGTTGAATTAATATTTTAAATTTTAATAGAGTAATTTCCAATATCTTTAAAATAACTTAATAGGTTTTCAGTCTGTAATGTGTCTCAAGGAAATTTCATACTTTTACATAAAAGGATATTATAGGATATTTTTACATCTTGATAACTTTCATGTTTAAATCTTTAATGTTACACAAACTGTAATTAATTAAGATACAAATCCAGTGTTTCATTTAGGGTAAGGCTATTGTCTAAACAAGAAATTAGATATCCTCTTATTACTGGTTTATTAGTACCACATTTATTACATATCAAATTTTATTTTCTCTGAGGTTTTATTTTTGAGTTTGTGTTCTGTTACAAAGCATTTTGATTTTGATTGACATAATGTTGTGGTGTGTTTTTATTAACATTTGTATTATGTATCTTATTGAAGTTTAACTCCTTTATGACATATTCATTTTATTTAATTGGTAATACTATTCCAATTTTTTTGAGTATAGTCTTTTGTAGAAGGATCTGATGGTGTTTTGGATTTCTTCAGGATCTGTTGTTATGTCTCCCTTTTCATATCTGATTTTGTTAATTAGGATGCTGTCCCTGTGCCCTCTAGTGAGTTTGGCTAAGGGTTTATCTATCTTGTTGATTTTCTCAAAGAACCAGCTCCTCTTTTGGTTGATTCTTTAAATAGTTCTTCTTGTTTCCACTTGGTTGATTTTGCCCCTGAGTTTGATTATTTCCTGCCTTCTACTCCTCTTGAGTGAATTTGCTTCCTTTTTTCTAGAGCTTTTAGGTGTGTTGTCAAGCTGCTAGTGTGTGATCTCTCTAGTTTCTTCTTGGAGGCACTCAGAGCTATGAGTTTTCCTCTTGGAAATGCTTTCATTGTGTCCCATAAGTTTGGGTATGTTGTGGCTTCATTTTCATTAAACTGTAAAAAGTCTTTAATTTCTTTCTTTATTCCTTCCTTGACAAAGGTATCATTGATTAGAGTGTTATTCAGGTTCCATGTGAATGTTGGCTTTCTATTATTTATGTTGTTATTAAAGATCAGCCTTAGTTCATGGTGATTTGATAGGATGCATGGGACAATTTCAATATGTTTGTATCTGTTGAGGCATGTTTTGTGACCAATTATATGGTCAATTTTGGAGAAGGTACCATGAGGTGCTGAGAAGGTATATCCTTTTGTTTTAGGATAAAATGTTCTGTAGATATCTGTTAAATCCATTTGTTTCATAAGTTCTGTTAGTTTTACTGTGTCCCTGTTTAGTTTCTGTTTCCACAATCTGTCCATTGATGAAAGTGGTGTATTGAAGTCTTGCACTATTATTGTGTGAGATGCATTGTGTGCTTCGAGCTTTACTAAAGTGTCTTTAATGAATGTGGCTGTCCTTGCATTTGGAGCATATATATTCAGAATTAAGAGTTCCTCTTGGAAGATTTTACCTTTGATGAGTATGAAGTGCCCCTCCTTGCTTTTGTTTTGATAACTTTGGGTTGGAAGTTGATTTTATTCGATATTAGAATAGCTACTCCTGCTTGTTTCTTCAGACCATTTGCTTGGAAAATTGTTTTCCAGCCTTTCACTCTGAGATAGTGTCTGTCTTTTTCCCTGAGATGGGTTTCCTGTAAGCAGCAAAATGTTGGGTCCTGTTTGTATAGCCAGTCTGTTAGTCTATGTCTTTTTATTGGGGAATTGAGTCCATTGATATTAAGAGATATTAAGGAAAACTAATTGTTGCTTCCTATTATTTTTGTTGTTGGAGTTGGCATTCTGTTCTTGTGGCTGTCTTCTTTTAGGTTTGTTGAAGGATTACTTTCTTGTTTTTTCTAGGGCATAGTTTCCACCCTTGTGTTTTTTTTTTTTTTTTTTTTTTTTCTGTTATTATCGTTTGAAAGCCTGGATTCATGGAAAGATCTTGTGTGAATTTCGTTTTGTCATGGAATACTTTGGTTTCTCCATCTATGGCAATTGAAATTTTGGCTGGGTATAGCAGCCTGGACTGGCATTTGTGTTCTCTTAGTGTCTGTATAATATCTGTCCAGGATCTACTGGTTTCATAGTCTCTGGTGAGAAGTCTGTTGTAATTCTAATAGGCCTGCCTTTATATGTTACTTGACCTTTTTCACTTACTGCTTTTAATATTCTATCTTTATTTAGTGCATTTGTTATTCTGATTATTATGTATACGGAGGAATTTCTTTTCTGGTCCAGTCTATTTGTAGTTCTGTAAGCTTCTTGTATGTTCATGGGCATCTCTTTTCTTTAGGTTTGGGAAGCTTTCTTCTATAATTTTGTTGAATATATTTGCTGGCCCTTTAATTTGAAAATCTTTATTCTCATCTACTCCCTTTTTTTTGTAGGTTTGGTCTTCTCATTGTGTCCTGGATTTCCTGGATGCTTTGTCTTAGGATCTTTTTGCATTTTGCATTTCGTTGATTACTATGCCCATGTTCTCTATGGAATCTTTTGCACCTGAGATTCTCTCTTCCATCTCTTGTATTCTGTTGCTGATGCTCGCATCTATGGTTCCATATTTCTTTCCTAGGGTTTCTATCTCCAGCCTTGCCTCACTTTGGGTTTTTTTTATTGTATCTACTTCCCTTTGTAGGTCTTGTATGGTTTTGTTCATTTCCATCACCGGTTTGGTTTTGATTTCCAGTTTTCTTTAAGGATTTCTACCTGTTTCTTTGTGTTTTCTTGTTTTTCTGTAAGGACTCGTAACTCTTTAGCAGTGTTCTCCTGTATTTCTTTAAGTGAGTTATTGAAGTCCTTCTTGATGTCCTCTTCCATCATCATGATATATGCTTTTAAATTCGGGTCTAGCTTTTCAGGTGTGTTGTGGTGTCCCTAACTGGCTGAGGTGGGAGTGCTGGGATCTGATGATGGTGAATGGTCTTGGTTTCTGTTAGTAAGATTCTTATGTTTCTCTTTTGTCATCTGGTAATCTCTGGAGTTAGTTGTTATAGTTGTTTCTGGTTAGTGCTTGTTCCTCCCGTGATTCTGTTAGTCTCTATCAGCAGACATGGGAGACTAGCTCTCTCCTGAGTTTCAGTGGTCAGAGTACTCTCTGCAGGCAAGCTCTCTTCTTGCAGGTAAGGTGCACAGATATCTGGCATTCAGACCTGCCTCCTGGAAGGAGATGAAGTCCCAAAATAGGACCTGTCCCAGAAGCCGTGTCATTTCTGCCTATTCCAGAAGCTATGTAGCTTCTGTAGTCTGCACTCTCACTTGCTCAGATTTGTCTCTGAGGGATCCAGGAACTAAGATGTCTCCTCCAGGTGCTCCAGGAAAGCCCTTCCAGGCAGGGCAGACACCTCTCCTCTGGCAGGGAAAATGCCCGGATGTCTGGAGTCTAAAATGGGTCTGTCCCAGAAGCTGTGTTGCTTCAGCCTGTCCCAGAAGTTGTGTAGCTTCTGTAGTCTGCCCTCTCACCTGCACAGCCTATTACACGTATGTTTTTATCTCCACATAGAATGGATGATATTTTGTTCACAACCTCACAGACATTTGCTGTGCATTGCCTTGTTGATTTTAGCCTTTGCTACTAGTGTGAGATGAAATATCAGTTTGGTTTACATTTTCTGAATGCTAATTATGATGAACACTTTTAAAAGTATTTAACCATTTTCATATTTCCAGTGATGACTGTTTAAATAACTATCTCATTTTAATTGTTACTTTTTTTCCTTGACTCTTTGCTTCTTGAGTGTTTTGTGTAATCTGGATATTAATCCTTTGCCAGTTGTATATCTGACAAAGATTCTCTCTCATCATGTGGGTTTCTTCTTCACTCAATTGATTGTTATTTTAGCTGTACAGAGAAGCCTTTTGGTATTATGATATTCTATTTGTTAACTGTTGGCCATAATTCATGTATAAATGGAGTTTTTGGTCAGAAATTCCTTTTCTACACATCTATCTTATAGAGCACTGCCTGTTTTTCTTGCTGTTTTAGTGCTTCATGTTACAAATTGAGGTCCATTTGAATCTACTCTTTTGGTTGTTGTTGTTGTGCAGGATGTGGACACCAAGTTTTTCTAGCACCCTTTGCTGAAGGTACTCTTTTCTCTAGAGTAGTTTTGTTGCTGTTGCCTCTGTGAAGTATGAAATAACTAGTTAAAAGTAATCTTGTTTAGTTCTTCTACTTCATGAAACTGATCTATGTGATTGTTTTCATCCTAATATTATGTTGTTTTTGTATTGCTGTCTGCAATATACATCCCCTCCAGGATTCTTCTTGCTTAGGTTTGCTTTGGCTATCAGGGGGTCTTTTCTCATTATGTATGGATTTAGGATTTTCCCCCTATTTTTATGAAAAATGTTGTGAGAATTTTGATGGGTATTCCATTGAGTATGTAAATTGATTTTGGTAGGTTATCATTTTCACATTATTGATTCTACTGAACCATGAACACAAAATGTTTTCCTATTTTCTAGAGTTTTTCTCAATTTATTTCTCCAGAGATTTGAAGTTTTCATTTTAGATGTTTTTCATATCCATGGTTTGTTTCACATCAAGATATCTTATTGTCTTTGCTGTTATTTTAAATGATATTGTCCCATGATCTTTTACTCAGTGTATTTGCTACTGTTGTATAGAATGGCTGCTAGTTTTTGGCAGGTCAATTTGTATCCTGCTGAAGTTGTAGCTTTTTTTTTTTTTCTTTTCTTTTTAGAAGTTTTCTGGTGGAGTTTTGGAGATCTCATAAATAAAGCCATATCTTTTAAGAAAACAGATAATTTGATTTTTTTTCCTTTCCTGGATGCATTTCTATAATGTTCTCCTCTTACTTTAATCTTCTGCCTAGTGCTTCCAGCATTATATTGAAAAGAAAGCATTAGGTTATTTTTTAATTAAAAAACAATGTTATTTTTCCTGAAGCTCATATTCAAGAACCATACAGTAAATCCCTCTCCACCTGCCCAAGAAAAACACTTTAATGTGCATTTTTTATCTCTTTATATATAAAAAAAAAGCTATATTAGCTAAATATCAGACCATGGGATTTTATCTAGTATCAAATTATATTTAATTTTTTAAATATATTTGTTCTTTATGTCAGTATTTTGATATATTTATTGCTACAGTCCTATTCTATAACATGAAATTGGTGATATTATTTTACTCCAGCGTATTTTACTGTTTAGGATTGATTTAAATATCCAGAGTATATTATGTTTTCATATGAATTTTGAGACTCAGTTTTTTAATTTTTAGGAAGAATTATGTTGGAACTTTTATGGATATTGCATTGACTTTAGTAGCACGGTAATTTTTATAATATTAATCCTGCCAATCCTTGAGTACGAGATGTTTTTTCATCTTCTGGTATCTTCTTTAGTTTCTTTGTTTCATTCTTCATTGTCTTAAAGAAATTTTTTGTATTATTATTTTTTTCTTTCTTAGATAGCATTATCCGAACATGTTTTATTTTGATGTTAGGTTGAGTGGGATTGTTCCCAGGATTTTTCTCTCAGTACGATTGCAGTTAGGACACAGGATGGGTATATTTTTGTGTTTTGTTATCTCTCTCTCTCTCTCTGTCCCTCTCTGTATGTGTGTGTATGTGTGTGTATATGTATGTATGTATGTATGTAAGTATGCATGTAATTTTATATTTTTTTACTTTGTCAAATGTGGTTATCTATGGTGTCAAATAGCTCACATCTATACAAATTATAAATAGGCTGAAAAAGAAATTAGGGAAACAACATCCTTCACAAAAAACACAAAAATAAAAAATACCTTGGTGTAACTCTAACCAAGTAAGAGAAAAAAATGTATGATAAGAACTTCAAGTCTTTGAAGAAAGCAATTGAAGAATATATCAGAAGACAAAAATGTTCATGGATAGGTAGGATTGACATAGTAAAATGGCCATCTTACTAAAAGTAATGCAATTCCCATCAAAATCCAGCACATTTTTCTCTCATACCTTGAAAGTACAATACTCAATATCATATGGAAAAACAATTCTTGATATCTATAACAATCCTATAGATTGTTTTAAAAATTCTGGAGGTATCACAATCTAGATTTCAAGCTGTAATGCAGATAAATAATAATAAAAACCACATGGTCTTGGCATAAATATGAACAGGTTGATCAAGGGAATCAAATAGAGGATACTGAATCAAATCCACATACCTATGGATGCTTACATTTGGTTCTAGATATTTCATGTGTGCTGATAACTTACTAATATGATATTTCTCCAATTTATTTATGGAGGTACTTACTGCTATGAACTTTCACAATTTAACTGCATTTATTGTGTTCCATAAGTTTGGGTAATTTTTTAAAAAAAATTTTTTTTAGCAACTTTTACATTTCTGTCTTAGATTCTGTCTCGAACCATTTTTCATTTGATAGTGACATTCAGTTTCCATGAGTTTGTAAGCTTTGTATTGTTTCTGTTGTTGATATCCAGATGTGCTTGTCAAATAAGATTCAGGGTGTTGTTTCAACTTTCTTATATCTGTTGAAACTTGCTTTGTGTCTGAGCATGTGTTCAGTTTTAAAGAAAGTTCTCCAAAGTACTGAGAAGAAGATACAGTCTTTTATGCTTGAGTGAAATGTTCTGTAAATATCTTTTACGTCCATTTTATCTATGATGTTAGAAAGATTCATTATTTCTCTTTTTAGTTATAATTTGGATGAGCTGCGTATTTGCCAGAGTTGGGTACTGATGTTTTATGATATCAGTGTGTAATGGTAAATATATGATTTAATTTGTAACAGTGTTTCTTTTATAAATGTGTGTGCCCCTGTGTTGGTATATAGATGTTAATATTTGAAATAGTCTTTTGGTATTTTTTCTCTCTAATGAGTATGTAGTTTCTTTCCCTATCTATTCTAATTAGTTTGGAATGAATCTATTTGGTCACATATTAAAATGACTAGGCTGGCTTGCTTCTTAGGTCTGTTTGATTGGAATTTTTATTTTTTTTCTATCCTTTGCCTTGAGATGATACCTATCCTTGATGTTAAGGTATATTTTATGAGTCAGTCCAAGGATGGCTCCTGTTTTCACAGACATTACATCTGTCAGTCTTTTTATTGGGAAATTGTTGTAAGATATCAAGGTTCAGTGTTTGTTGTTGATTCCTGCTATTTTGCACTTGTGGTGTTTGGTTTCATTTTTCCACCATTTGATTTGCTGCTCAGGGATCATTGATTGCTTTTTCTTTGGTGGGTTAACCTCTTCAGGTTAAAGGTTTCCTTCTAGAGCCTTCTATAAGAATGGATTAAATAGATATGATGAATTTGGTTTTATCATATTATGTCTTTTTTCTCCATATATTTTGATTGAAAATTCAGCTGGGTAAAGTAGTCTAGATTGGCATTTATGATCTCTTAGGGCTTATTGAACATCTGCCCAGGCCTTTCTAATTTTAAAAGTCTTCACTGGGAAAGCAAGTATTACTCTAATAGGTCTGCCTTTATATGTTACTTTTCCCTTTATATGTCTTTTTCCCTTGTAGCTTTTCATAGACTTTCTTTGTTCTATACATTTAAGGTTTTCATTATTTTGTTCTGTGGGAAATTTCTTTTCTGGTCTAGTCTAATTTTTGTTCTGTTTGCTTCCTGTACCTTGATAGACATGTCCTTCTTTCAGTTAGGGAACATTTTCTTCTATATTTTTGTTGGAAATATTTTCTGCCCCTGTCCCATGCTGGATTTCTTCTTTCTCTATTTCTACTACTCTTAAGATTTAGTGTTCTCATCCTATCTCTCATTTTTGGATATTTTGTGCCTGCTGTTTTTAGACAGTTTCTTTATCCAAGATATTCATTTCTTCTATCTTTTCTTCATTGCCTGAGATTCTCCCTTTCTTCTCATGTTTCTTTTGGTGAGGCTTTTCTCTGAGTTACCTGTTTGAGTTCCTAAATTTTTCATTTCCACATTTTGTCCATTTGGGTTTTCTTTCTTTATTCTACTTCCACATTCAGGTCTTGAACTGTTTTATAAATTTCTCTGCACTGTTTGTGTTTTCAGTTTTCTTGAACAGATTTTTTATGGGCTTCAATCATATTCATAATAAAGTCCATGTTAAAATCTTTGTCATGTTTTTCAGCTATGTTACATTTTTTAGTATATTCTGTTGGTAGGGTTGTTGGCTTCTAGTGGAAACATATTCTCTTGGCTGTTATTGATTGTAATTTTACCCTGACATCTAGGTATTTGTGGTTGGGAATACTGTCATGCTAGGTCCTGTCTGTGTTAAGCAGGTGTTTTGTTCTTTGCGTTCTGTTGCCCTCTCTTAGGAAAGTATGGTAGTTGTTTCTCTCCTAATAAGGAATGCTTTTGGGATCCTGGTGTGGTCACTGGAACTTTTAGGTTTCAATATGTTTCTGGCTATGGGAAAGTGGTTTTTATGAATGCAGATGGGCTTAATGGGGAGGGGCAGCAGTGAGGGTCTTATACAGTAGGGGTGATAGCAGGGGGTTCTACCAGGATCTTCTTAATCTCCTGGAAATGGTAGTAGAGAGTAAGAAGAGTCCCCAGAAAATAGTGTGGTGTAGATGTGGGGAATCAGGCTGGGGATTCAATTTAGAGAAAAGGAGGGTGAGTGAGGATATGAAGCTTGCCTTCCTGCTTTGCTGTCCTACTTGCTTCTCTAGCAGGCACAGTTAGAATGTTCCAGGCAATGTCTCCTGGGATTTGGGGCTGAAAGAAATGGATTAGTGGATAGGAAAAAAAATTGAAAGAGAAGATTTATGTGGCCAGCTGGAGATGAAGCCAGAAATCTTTAGTTTTACTTCATATTGTGTGATAACATATTTCCACATGACTTTCATATAACCTGATTTGGGTTATCCTTTCCTACCCCTTGATTTCTGCCATAATGTAGCACTCCTTCCTGCTTACATGTTTCCACTCCAATTGTTTGAGTTTGGGTTTGTATTGCTGTGACCAGACACCATGGCCATAGCAAGAAACGGAAAGAGAAACATTTAATTGTGATTGGCTTACACTTTAGAGATTTAGTCCATTGTCATTTTGGTGGTAAGCATTCAGCATGCAGATCATGTTGCTGGAGAAGTAAGTGAGAGTTCTATATTCAGATCTGAGACAGCACAGAGAAAGAGTGACTTCAGGCCTGGCTTGAGCATCTGAATCCTCAAATCCCATCCCTAGTGGGATACATCTTCCAATAAAGCCACACTTATTCTAACAAAGGCACATTTCTTTTTTTTTTTTTCTTTTGGTTTTTCAAGACAGGGTTTTTCTATGTAGCTCTGGCTGTCCTGGAACTCACTCTGTAGACCAGGCTGGCCTTGAACTCAGAAATCCACCTGCCTCTGCCTCCCAAGTGCTGTGATTAAAGGCATGTGCCACCACACCCGGCTGGCACATTTCTTAAGGATGCCATTCCTTATGAGCCTGTGGGGGACATTTCCCTTCAAACCATCATGTCAAATAGTCTATACTACTGCTTTCCTTTTTTTTTTTTTTTTATTCTATGAGTTACTGGTTATGGAGCCCCAGATGTCTCCAAAAACAACACAGCTAACATCATTGGTTATTTATCACAACCAAAAATTAAGACTTTATCATTGATGATATCACATTCTTTAGGTGCATGGCATAGAGCTACTTTCTTTTGTTATTTTTCTCCATGGTCATATGTCAGTTCCCTTCTAAAAATTTATGTTGCTAGCATAGACCTGGGATGCACTTAACCTTTTTTAAGGAGCTTTATTTTATCTGGTCAGCAGTGAATGCTAAGACTCATAACTGGTGAAAGCAATGAGAATAAGAAACTAAACTGATTGCTCAGCCATAAACAGGACATTATTTTATAGTTATTGAATTAAACAAAGCATAATGAAACATCACATAAAAGGAGGAGGAAAAATCATAAGAACCCATGCATGGGAGAAATATTCTTCAAAATATGGTATTTTTAGACAAGTCGTTGCTTTTAAGTCCATGAATTCACAATAGGTGTGCTTAAATGCACAAAATCTGCACAAAAAGAAGCCAGCCAAAATTCTGCCAGGGATAAAGGGCGTTTCCCACTTACTACTGAGAAGTTATTAGTAATTAAATGTATTAAGAGAGGGAGAATCATTCTTGTTTGTTTGTATATTCTGGATTGTTTTAATGCTCCAGTTCATGCCTCTATACTCATGAACATATAGAGAGCACAAATAGGACTTGTGGGGTTATCAAAAATAACAACAAAAATAACAACAACAACAACAACAATAAACATACATATGAAATGAAGTTAGTAGAGGGTCATGTTATAGTTGCTATGGTGAGTATTAGAGGAAGGAAATGGGGAAACTGATTCAAACATGTTTCAGTGTATAATGGTATAAAGAAAAAAAGGAAAAGCTTGAGAAGAAAAAGCATATTTTCTTCATATTCTTTTATGAGAAATCTAAGTATTTTCAATATATGTTAGCTAAAAAGATAATTGAATTAAATTTATGCCATCTGTTTAGCAATCTCTCAGTTTAATGGAATTTGCTAGAAATATGTGTTCCTAGGAGATAATCACATTTATGCAATTTTTTTTTTTTTTTTTTTGCATTTGCTACAGACCTTCTAGAGGCTTGATGTTTGTTCTTTTTTCTGCATTTAGACTGGCTTTTGTGTGTTGCTTCCAGGGTAGCTGCACCAAGCTATCTTTTTACATAAGCTTCCTAATGTCTTATTGAGTGTTCCTATCAAATAACCTCCTTCTTGCTGCAGCTACATATCCTTTCCACAGTGCTACTGCTTTTAGATTTCCATATCACACAGAGTTCTGTTCTGAATATTTTGTAGTTTCAGTAAATTATTCCTCAACTTTGCCTTCAAAACTGGAATATTTAAGTAATTTGTTAACAGATGGAGAAATAACCAGGGTGGTATTATTTGGCTGTGACAAGATACATTTTATTCACAGGATACCTGAAATATATTTTCATTGCTTTCAGTTGTGATTACATCATGCACTTCAGAAGTATTTTGGTCACTGATAGACAACATATGCCATGAATGTGGTTGAAAAATCCCTTCCTTTTCTTATTATCATAGTCATTGTCACAGAGCTATGTATTAATTTCATGCTTGTTATGATGCAATGTAAGCAAAGCAACAACAAATACTACTCAGAAAGGGTAGTGCACAGTATTTGTAGAATGATAAAATTATTGAATTACATATTCTGAATGCATCCTGATGATAAACAGCCTATATACAAAGTAGGATGATTTTATTACAGGGGGAACATTCCAACTACAGACAATCTGTTCTAGCACCAGGTTTGAGTCTAGGAAGTCCTGAGCTCTCATGTGTAAATAAACACAACCAACAATTTCTCCCTGTTTCTAAGATGATTTTTATTGATACATCAGTCCATGCTAGTGATGGGGCTTTGTTTCCAAGAAATATTAGGTTTTTTTTTTCTTCTGACTCTTCTTGTTCCATTTTATTAAAACATTTCTTCAGTTTATTTGTGTATGTGCATTTACTTGTGAATTCAGGCATGTAGAGAGCTAAGGAAAACTTGCGGGAGTCGATTCTTTCCACCCTATGGGTTCCTGGGATTGAATTCAGGTCATCAGTCTTGGAAGCAAGGTCTCTTTACTCATTGAATCATTTTTCCAGACCTGCTTGCTGCCTAATAATTCAAATCCTCCTTGTGTGTTTAAGTACAATTTTCAATCTCATTCTACTTCCTTGGATATGATCTTCTCTGTGATAATAAATTTTCAGATGAATAATTTAAAAGAAAGGGGTATTACCTGCTCTCATGTCCACTGCAAACTATGCCTGCCCTGGTCTCCTAGGCACAGACTTCAACCTTACAGCTCTGTGGGGAACCCAGTATCTGTAATATTTTCTGGGACTCTTGCTCAATGGGAAGCCAGTAGCTCCTGGCCTTTTCTGGGCTACCTCCTGTGGTTGATGCCCTTTTCTTATTGGGATAATTATCAGACTTCTGTCATTATCTTCACTCACTTGTACTCCAGGGACAGTCCCACTATGTAGGAACATCCACTTCCAGGTTTCAAGCTGTTAATTCTCCTATGAGCATTTATGTGAACCCTGAATAGTCAACTGGGTCACAAGTTTAATGGTAGGTTTTGTTCCATTATCCTGAACTTTTCAGACTCCTCACTAATAATGTTTTCGTTTCTCTGTGTTATCCCAGCTGACTAGGTAGCTCACAGTCTTTTGCGTAAGAAGCAGGCTGCCCATTTCAAAATCCATTACTGGCTTTGAAAATGAGACATCTGAGCAGATCATTGTATAAATAGGGCAAATTTTCTACTCATATGCATTATCACAACTTTCTTCATACTGGAGGCTAACAGACTTCTCCTTATGTACCAAACCTTCAGAGATTTTTAGGTGAAATTAATCCCAGTCATCTTGACTTGTCACTACTTTTCACTATGATCTGCATCATAAAGTATTTCATGATATATCTCATCCAGGACTACTTATAGAACTGTCAGTAGGACTAACAATTTCGATGTATCTTACTGTTTCAATATGTGATCAATAAATATGAAAAATAAGCTTTAAAAAGTAGTTATGGTTTGTTAGAAAAGTGAGATGGTGAGGAGAGAATGAGGGAGTTGTATTTATGAATATAAAGTATATAACACATTTGCCTTTTAAAACAAAACCAAAGATTATCACAGAATTGATTGTTGGCGAAACTCTGGGACCACAGATGTGAGCTAAAAATGTTTCAGGAGAATCTGTCAACATTGATCTCTGTCTGAATTTGTGCCTATATGTATAAATAAATACAAGACCAGTTCTAATATGTGTATGCATTTTGAGCCACACAGTATTGCAGAAATGGTTCTCCCCCTAAGCCAGAAGCTTGAAATCTAGTAATGGATGAGCTTGCTGTGATTGGGTCAGATCTGAAGATCAGGGAAGTGAGCATTATACCCAAAGCCTGGCATCTCCTCAGCTCCCTGGAGTTGCCTCTCTCAGAGACTACTCACATGATATGTGGTTCTGACTCACATAACTGTGGCCACCCTGGGATGAGGTATGCTTCCAGTATAAGACACATACTGCCTACCAGAGACAGAAGAACAAGGATTCTTTTTATTTTATTTTATTTTTATTTTATTTTATTTTATTTTATTTTATTTTATTTTATTTTATTTTATTTTATTTTATTTTATTTTATTTGGTATTTCAAGACAGGGTTTCTCTGTTTAGCCCTGGCTATCCTGGAACTCACTCTCTAGACCAGGCTGGCCTCAAACTCAGAATTCTGCCTGCCTTTGTCTCCCAAGTGCTGGGATTAAAGGTGTGTACCACCACTGCCCAACAAGGATTCTTTGAAAAGTCATCAAATTTTATTTTGATCCCATGTTGAAACTAACATTTTAATAGATTAAATAAAATATTAAAATTGAATTTACTACCTTGTTATATTTTATTTTCATCTTTATGCTCCTACAAGGGTCTAACAAAATATTAGGCTGATATGCCACCAATTCCTATGTAATTAATTCATTTTATTAGTTTCTTGAGAATTACAAACAATGAGATTTTACCATATTCACTACCCCTTCAGCTCTCCCAGATCAGCCTCACCTCTCTACCCACCCAACATCATGTGTTCTTGCAATCGATGTTATATTTCCACTGGATGGAGTTAATCAGCATATGAGGTCCTCACAGGAAGACAAGAGTTAAGTGAGAACAAATTCATCAAAGGCATTGACTCCCCCACTAAGTAACTCATACAAGACTTGTGAGGTGGGCTGGAATTCATTGATTTTTGAGGAGAAATAAAAGAGAATACCAAGGAAAGATTAATCTACTGGAGAGGGGATATTTCAAGTCCCAGTTCCTTATTCATGATAAAGCGTTGTTCTAAACCTTAATGATAATTCATTTCATATCTGTTGAAATTTTGCCAAAGGGAGGGAAATGATTTGTGTCACTTGTATATTTACTCATTTTCAGATAGATCTGGGGGTAGATTAATACTGCACATTTCTTCCTATGGAAACCTTGTTACCTTCCTCCAAATTGCTCACATCGCTATAATTGCAGAGTGAGTTCTTTCCAATAAATCTTTCCAAGTTGTAGGAAACGAAATTGATTCTGATGCTTTCTCTACTTACCTGAGCTGCCCATAGACTCTCTTGCTGTATCCAACAGGTATAAAAGAAAGTGCTTTGCAGTTCCAGCACACAGAGCACAGTAGCTTTAAAATTTCCAAAATCACTGTACATATTTCTTCAAACTTTGAACTCTTGTCTGAGATGAGACATTGGGTCATTCACATTTCAATGTCCCTATGGCAAGTTATCATGTGAGCAGTACTGGTGGATTTAATCTGATTGTCCCAAGCTTTACATTTAAATGATTGATTTACATAATTAACCACCCTTTGCCATTTGCTTCCCTTTATAGCATTTTGTGACTGTGTTTGTTTTGTGTTAAATGAAGGTATGCCTACCTCTGATCCACTCAGTGCAAGCAAAGCCTAATTCTCATTTTATCATGCTAATTGTTCTTATAAACAAGCAGAGTTGCCTTAGTAACTTCTAGGTGTATTCCAATATGGTTGAACAAACTGCATTAAACTGCTCCTATGTCAGAGTGATATTTAAAATCATTACTATTGAGGATAACTCACTTCAGGTGCTAGATACCCCTAACTGTACTTTTATTTCCTTCAACTTCATAATTTTGCTGACATAAGATGTGCAAATATCTCAGAAAGTATAAGTATTTTCAAATTTGAAATCATTTGGAAATTTTTTTTTTACTCTTTATGAAAAAGACATATTACTGTAATGCAGAAGAGTAATTTTAGTATTTAAATTTTATATGACCTGATTGCTTGTTATTTCTAGGATACTTTCTGCACATTCAGTAAGCACTCATAAATATTTAATAAAGAATGTTTATTCTTTTTAATATCTATGCTTTTTATACTTATTCTCCATAAATCGTCATTTAAAATCATCCTGAAAGCCTATGGAAATAGGAGCCATTTTAGTATTGTCTAAGACAAGTGATAATACTTTCAATAATCATAACATTTATTGCTTTTAAATAATTTTTCTTCACCATGTTAGTGTGAAAATATATATTTCTAGTTTAGTATTAACATTTCTTAGTAATAGACAGGGAAATGTATGATATGCATTTCAGTAGTATTCAAATATAAGTATTTCTTTTTTTATTACATATTTTCTTTATTTACATTTCAAATGTTATCCCTTTTAGTAGTTTCCTTTCTGAAAATCCCCTTTCCCCTGTCTCCTCTCCCCTCCCACAGTTCCCCAACATACCCACTCCTATTCCTTGTCCTGGCATTCCCCTATACCGGGGCATAGAACCATTATAGGTCCTAGGGCCTCTCCTCCCATTGATGACCAACTAGGCCATCTTCTGCTACATACACAGCTAGAGAGCCACAAGTTCCACCATGTGTTTTCTTTGGTTGGTGGTTTAGTCCCAGAGAGCTCAGGGGGTACTAGTTAATTCATATTGTAGTTCCTCCTGTGGGGCTACAGATCCCTTTAGCTCCTTGGGTCCTTTCTCTAGCTCATTCATTGGGGACCTTGTGCTCCGTCCAGTGGATGATTCTGAGCATCCACTTCCTTATTTGCCAGGGACTGGCAGAGCCTCTCAGGAGACAGCTATATCAGGCTCCTGTTAGCAAGGTTTTGTTGGAATCTGCCATGTTGTCTAGGTTTGGTGGTTGTTTATGGGATGGATCCCCAAGTGGGGCAGTTTCTGGATGGTCATTCCTTCAGCCTCTGATCCAAACTTTGTCTATGTAATTTTTCCATGGGTATTTTGTTTCTCCTTCTAAGACAGATTCTGAGCTTTTGGGCTAATATCCACTTATCAGTGAGTGCATATCATGTGTGTCCTTTTGTGATTGGGTTACCTCACTCAGAATGATATCCTCTAGATTCATCCATTTGCCTAAGAATTTCATAAATCCATTGTTTTTAATACCTGAGTAGTACTCCATTGTGTAAATGTACCACATTTTCTGTATCCATTCTTCTGTTGAAGGACATCTGGGTTCTTTCCAGCTTCTGGCTATTATAAATAAGGCTGCTATGAACATAGTGGAGCATGTGTCTTTATTACATGTTGGAGCATTTTCTGTGTAATATGCCCAGGAGTGGTATTGCTGGATCTTCTGGTAGAACTATGTCCAATTTTCTGAGGAACCACCAAAATGATTTCAAGAGTGGTTGTACCAGCTTCCAGTCCCACCTGCAATGGAGGAGTGTCGTTCTTTCTCTATATCCTCAACAGCATCTGCTGTCACCTGAGTTTTTGATCTTAGCCATTCTGACTGGTATGAGGTAGAATCTCAGGTTTGCTTTGATTTGCATTTCCCTGATGATTAAGGATGTTGAACATTTTTTTAGGTGCTTCTCAGACATTCAGTATTCCTCAGTTGAAAATTCTTTGTTTAGCTCTGTACCACATTTTTTAATAGGGTTGTTCAGTTTTTCTGAAGTCCACCTTCTTGAGTTCTTTATATATATTGGATATTAGCCTCCTATCAGATTTAGGATTGGTAAAGATCTTTTCCCAATTTGTTGGTTGCCTTTAGTCTTATGGTCCGTGCTCTTTGCCTTATAGAAGCTTGGCAATTTTATGAGGTCCCATTTGTTGATTCTTGAACTTACAGCACAAGTCATTGCTGCTCTGCTCAGGAATCTTTCCCCTGTGCCCAAATCTTTGAGGTTCTCCTTCACTATCTCTTCTACTAGTTTCAGTGTCTCTGGTTTTATGTGGAGTTCCTTGATCCACTTAGACTTGAGCTTTGTGTAAGGAGATAAGAATGGATCAATTCACATTCTTCAACATGTTAACAGTCATTTGAGCCAGCACAATTTGTTGAAGATGCTGTCTTATTTCCACTGGATGGATTTTGCTCCTTTGTCAAAGATCAACTGACCATAGGCATGTGGGTTAATTTTTGGGTCTTCAATTCTATTCCATTGATCTATCTGTCTGTCAATGTACAGGTACCATGCAGTTTTTTAAATATATTTTTAAATTTTTTTTATCACAATTGCTCTATAGTACAGCTTGAGGTCAGGGGTTGTGATTTCACCAGTTGTTCTTTTATTCTTGAGAAAATTTTGCTATTCTAGGTTTTTTGTTATTCTAGATGAATTTACAAATTGCACTTTCTAAGTCTGTGAAGAATTGAGTTGGAATTTTGATGGGGATTGCATTGAATCTATAGATTGCTCTCAGCAAGTTAGCCATTTTTACTATATTAATCCTGCCAATCCTCGAACATGGGAGATGTTTCCATCTTCTGAGATCTTTGATTTCTTTCCTCAGAGACTTGAAGTTCTTATCATACAGATACTTTACTTCCCTAGTTAGAGTCACACCAAGGTATTTTATATTAATTGTGACTATTGTGAAGGATGTTGTTTCCCTAATGTATTTCTAAGCCTGTTTATCCTTTGTGTATAGAAAGGCCATTCATTTGTTTGAGTAAATTTTATATCCAGGTACCTTGCTAAAGTTGTTTGTCAGGTTTCATAGTTCTGTGGTGGAATTTTTGGGGTCACTTATATATACTATCATATCATCTGAAAATAGTCATATTTTGACTTGTTCTTTTCCAATTTGTATTCTTTTGATTTCCTTTTTTTTTCTGATTGCTCTGGCTAGGACTTTAAGTTCTATATTGATTAGGTAGGGGGAGAGTGGGCAGCCTTGTAAAGTCCCTGAAAAAAAAAGTGGGGTTACTTCCAGTTTCTCACCATTTAATTTGATGTTAGCTGCTGGTTTGAGTATATTGCTTTTATTATGTTTAGGTATGTGCCTTGAATTCCTGATCTTTCTAAGACTTTTATCATGAAGGGTTGTTGAAACTTTGTCCAATGCTTTCTCAGCATCTAAATGAGATGATCATGTGTTTTTTTTCCTTTTTTAATATTTAATATTTTTTATTACATATTTTCCTCAATTACATTTCCAATGCTATCCCAAAAGCCCCCTGTACTCCCCCCCCCACTTCCCTACCCACCCATTCCCATTCTTTTGGCCCTGGCATTCCCCTATATTGGGGCATATAAAGTTTGCAAGTCCAATGGGCCTCTCTTTCCAGTGATGGCCGACTAGGCCATCTTTCGATACATATGCAGCTAGAGACAAGAGCTCCGGGGTACTGGTTAGTTCATCATGTTGTTCCAACTATAGGGTTGCAGATCCCTTTAGCTCCTTGGGTACTTTCTCTAGCTTCTCCATTGGGAGCCCTGTGATACATCCAATAGCTGACTGTGAGCATCCACTTCTGTGTTTGCTAGGCCCCGGCATAGTCTCACAAGAGACAGCTATATTTGGGTCCTTTCAGCAAAATCTTGCTAGTGTATGCAATGGTGTCAGCGTTTGGAAGCTGATTATGGGATCATGTGGTTTTTGTGTGAGTTTGTTTATATATTAACTTCTGTAACTTCTGTTAGTTTCACTGTGTCTTTGTTTAGTTTCTGTTTCCCGGATCTGTCCATTGATGAGAGTGGGGTGTTGAAGTCTCCCACTATTGTTGTGTGAGGTATAATGTGTGCTTTGAGTTTTATCAAAGTTTCTTTAATGAATGTGTATGCCCTTGCATTTGGAGCATAGATGTTCACAATTGAGAGTTCATCTTGGTAGATTTTTACCTTTGATTTGCATGAAATGTCCCTCCTTGCCTTTTTTGATAACTTTGAGTTGGAAGTCAATTTTATTAGGTATTAGAATGGCTACTCCAGCTTGTTTCTTGTGAGCAGCTGCTTGGAAAATTGTTTTTCAGCCTTTTACTCTTAGGCAGTGTCTGTCTTTTTCCCTGAGGTGCATTTCCTGTATGCAGCAAAAAGTTGGGTCCTGTTTATGTAGCCAGTCTGTCTTTTTATTGGGAAATTGAGTCCATTGATATTAAGAGACATTAAGGAAAAGTAATTGTTGCTTCCTGTTATTTTTGTTGTTAGAGTTGGGATTCTGTTCATGTGGCTATCTTCTTTAGGTTTGTTGAAAGATTACTTTCTTGCTTTTTTTGAGCTTAGATCCCCTCTTTGTGTTGGAGTTTTCCGTTTATTTTCATTTAAAGGGATGGATTTGTGGAAAGATATTCTATAAATTTGGTTTTGTTGTGGAATACCTTGGTTTTCCACCTATGGTAATTGAGAGTTTTGCTTGGTATAGTAGCCTGGACTGGCATTTGTGTTCTCTTAGTGTCTCTATGACATCTGCCCAGCATCATCTGGCTTTTATAGTTTTTTTTTGGATAAATCAGGTGTAATTCTCATAGGTCTGCCTTTATATGTTACTTGACCTTTTTTCCCTTACTGCTTTTAATATTCTCTCTTTGTTTTGTACATTTAGATTTTTGATTATTATGAGAAGGGTGGAATTTCTTTTCTCATCCAGACTATTTGGAGTTCTGTAGCCCTCTTATATGTTCATGGGCATCACTTTCTTTAGGTTAGGGAAGTTTTCTTCTAAAATTTTGTTGAAGACATTTACTGGCCCTTTAAGTTGGAAATCTTCCTTCTCATCTATACTCATTATCCTTAGGTTTGGTCTTCTCATTGTGTCCTAGATTTCCTGGATGTTTGGGGTTAAGATCTTTTTTCATTTTTCATTTTCTTTGATTGTTGGGTCAATGTTTTCTATTGTATCTTCTGCATGTGAGATTCTTTCTTCTATCTCTTGTATTCTGTTGTTTATTCTTGCATCAATGTCTCCTGACTTCTTTCCTTGGTTTTCTATTTCCAGAGTGGTAACCCTTTGTGATTTCTTTATTGTTTTGCGTTCCATTTTTAGATTCAGGATAGTTTTGTTCAATTCTTTCACCTGATTTGATGTGTTCTCCTGTATTTCTTTAAGGGAGTTATTAATTTCCTTCTTAAAGTCCTACATCATCATCATGAGAAGTGACTTTAGATCCATATATTGCTTTTCTGGTATATCTACAACTTGCTGTTGTGGGAGAGTTGGGTTCTGATGATGCCAAGTAACCTCGGTTTCTGTTGCTTCTTTTCTTATGCTTTCCTCCTGCCATCTGATTATTTCAAGTGCTCACTGCTGGCAATATATCTGAATGGAGCCTGTCCTTGCTGTAATTCTGGTTGAGCCAGAACTCCTCAGAGTCCTACTTTCTCTGTGATCATGTGGATCCTGTGAACTGGAAATTCTGGGTGTGTCAGTGTTCTAGGTAGTCAACTTCCTATGAGACCCTGAGATTCTGGTGTGACCAAGCTCCTGGGATCCTAGAATCCTGGGATCCTAAGATCCTGGGCCTGTTAGAGTGCCTGGAAGCTGCTGATCAGGTGGGGCTCCTGTGTCTCTGCTCCTGCTAGCCCCAGGCATTCCTAGTTGAATTGGAACAGATGTGTTCCAGTCATCAGTGATTCTAATATCCTGGTCGTGCTAAGGCACCGAGGGGCGGAGGGGGGTGAAGAGTCCTTTTGAGATCATGGAACTGTCCACTGAATTCACAAGCAGCCCTGCAAACTCTAAGTATTTCTAGAGATAATTTCTAGTTTAAATTTTCTGCTGATAATCAATTCTAAATTTTATATTTTGTTCATAATGCAACTATA